>NC_142795.1:75266510-75574330 GCF_049724085.1 Artemia sp. Qi Xiang Cuo | reverse complement strand
TCTAATCTAATCTAACCTAAGTGATGCGTACGTAGGTAAATATTTAAATATGATGAAAATACGTTCCTAGAAATTTTGAGGTGGGAGGGGGGGGGGATTTCAAGGAAAGAAATTCAGATGAACTTTGAAAAATCAAGAAAATGTAACTGTGACAATGTTAACAACTACCAAACACTACTGAAATAGTATAAGTGTTGAATTTCAACAAAATATAATCGAAATTAAATTTGAAAAGTATTTAAAGTGTTACTTTGACAAGGTGAACCACAACCAACTAATACTGAAATAATCAAAATCTTGCATTTTAACGAATGAAATTCAAAATTAACTATTAAAAATCAATAAAATGTAACTTTAACAAGGTAAACCATAACCAAACACAAATGAAATATTAAAACTCTTTCATTTCAACGAAATAAATTCATAATTATCTTGTTAAATTCAAGAAAATGTTACTGTGACAAGGTAAACCACAAAAAAGCACTACTTAAATGTTCCAACTATTGCATTTCAACTAATGTAATTCAAAATGATCTTTGAAAAAACAAGATAATGTAAGTGTGACAAGGTAAACCACAACGTAAAAATTCTTAAATATTCCAGCTATTTCATTTTAAATAATTAAATTAAAAATGAAGTTTGAAAAATAATGATAATGTAACTTTGACAAGGTAAACCACAACCAACAACTATTTAAATATTCCAACTCATGCATTTCAGTTAAATAGATTCAAAATTAACTTTGAAAAATCAAGAAAATGTAAGTTTGACAAGGTAAAGCACGACCAAACACTATTGAAATATTTCAACTCTTTCATTTAAATTAAATTATATAAAAATGAAAAATTTTACTGTATGAATATTTATAATTTACAATTTAAAACACTATAGAAATTTTCTGAAATAGTAAATCTAGTAAATTTAAATGTGTAAAATTCGAAATTAGCATTGAAATATTAAGAAATAATAACTTTGACAAGGTAAACCATAACCCAAACACTACTGAAATATTCCAACTCTTGCATTTCAACGAAAGAAATTCAAAATGAACTTTGAAAAATCAAGAAACTTTAACTGTTACTTTGAAAACCTCACCCCCCTAATTCTGAATATAACAACTCTTGCATTTCAACGAAAGAAATTCAAAATGAACTTTTTAAAAACTATTAAATGCAACTTTGAGTATGTTAACCGCACCCTACCACTACTTATAAGTACAAACCAATGATGTTAAATGAAAGTCAGTCAAGATGTTCTTAGAATAAACAATAAAATGTATCAGAGAAAAGCTAAACCATGACCAAACACTAGTGAAAAATTCCAATTATTGTATTTAAACGAACGAAATTAACAATAAACTTATAATAAACATTAAACTTTATCTGATTATAAGTACAACACGACCAACCACATCTGAAATATTCCAACTCTTTCATTTCTATTTTAGAAATTAAAAATAGTAATTGAAAAATCATGAAAATTTAGCTGCGTTAATGTACTCTACAATGAACCGCTAGATGTAACTACAGACACTTGAATTTCAATTTGAGCCGCTCGAAATGAGATTTGTGGAAATAAGAGACGATATCCGCGACAAGATACGGCATGGCCCAACACTACTGAAATATTCCAACTCTTGCATTTCAACGAAAGAAATTCAAAATGAACTTTGAAAAATCAATAAAATGTAACTGTGACAAGGTGAACCACAGTCAAACACTACTTAAATATTCCAACTCTTTAATTTCAACGAAATAAATTCGAAATGAACATTGACTAATCACGAAAGTGTAAGTGTAGCAAGGTACAGAACATCAAAACACTTCTGAAATATTTCTAATCTTACATTTCAATAAAAGAAATTCAAAATCAACTTTGAAAAATCACGAAAATGTAAGTGTGACACGGTAAACCACAACCAAACAATACTGAAATATTCCAACTCTTGCATTTCACCGAAAGAAATTCTAAATGAACTTTGAAAAATCAAGAGAATGTAACTGCGACACGGTAAACCACAACCAAACACTACTGAAATATTCCAACTCTTGCATTTCAACGAAAGAAAATCAAAATGAACTTTGAAAAATCAAGAAAAAGAAACTGTGACAAGGTACACCACAACCAAACACAACTAAAATATTCCAACTCTTGCATTTCAACGAAAGAAATTCAAAATGAACTTTGAAAAATCAAGAAAATGTAACTGTGACAAGGTAAACCACAACCAAACACTACTGAAATATTCCACCTCTTGCATATCAGCGAAAGAAATTCAAAATGAACTTTGAAAAATCAAGAAAATGTAAGTGTGTCAAGGTAAACCACAACCAAACACTCCTGAAATTTTCCACCTCATGCATTTCAACGAAAGAAAATAAAAATGAACTTTGAGAAATCAAGAAATTGTAACTGTGACAAGTTAAACCACAACCGAACACTACTGAAATATTCCAACTCTTGCATTTCAACAAAAGAAATTCAAATAAAAAGTGAAAAATAAAGAAAATGTAACTTTGACAAGGTAAACCACAAGCAAACACTACTGAAATATTCCAACTCTTGCATTTAAACGAAATAAATTCAAAATGAACTTTGAAAAATTAAGAAAATGTAACAATGACAAGGTAAACCACAACCAAACACTGCTGAAATGTTCCAACTCTTGCATTTCAAAGAAAGAATTTCAAAATTAACTTTGAAAAATCATGACAATGTAAGTGTGACAAGGTAAACCACAACCAAACACTACTGAAATAGTCCATCTCTTGCATTTCAACAAAATAAATTTAAAATGAACTTTGAAAAATCAAGAAAATGTAACTGTGGACAAGGTAAACCACAACCAAACACTACTGAAATATTCCAACTCTTGCATTTCAATGAAAGAAATTTAAAAAAAACTTTGAAAAATCATTAGAATTTAACTGTGACTATTTAAACCACAACCAAACACTGCTGAAATAGTTAAAGACTTGTTTTTCAAGGAAAGAAAATCAAAATGTGCTTTGAAAAACTATGAGTCTTTAACTGATACAATTTATATCGTGACCTAACGTTACCAGAATCGTCAAAATCTTACTTTGAAAAGACTTACATTCAAAATGAAGTTTGAAAAATCAAGAAAATGTAACTTTGTCACGGTAAACCACAACCAAACACTACTGAAATATTCCAACTCTTTCATTTCAAAGAAATAAAATCAAAATTAACATTGAAAAATCAAAACACTTAAACTGTGAAAAGGTAAACCACAATCAAACGCTACTGAAATATTCCAGCTCTTACACTTCAAGGAAAGAAAATCAAAATGAACTTTGAAAAATCAAGAAAATGTAACTGTGACAAGGTAAACCACAACGAAACACTACTGAAATATTCCAACTCTTGCATTTCAACGAAAGAAATTCAAAATGATCTTTTAAAAATCAATAAATTGTAACTGTGACAAGTTAAACCACAACGAAACACTACTGAAATATTACAACTCTTGCTTTTCAACGATAGAAATTCAAAATGAACTTTGAAAAATCAAGAAAATGGATCTGTTAAAATTTGAACAACGTCCAAACACCTATGAAATACAAATTCTCTGGATTTTAAACTTAATATTTACTAATCTACATGTGAATTATCAAGAATATTTATCTTTTAATATTTAAACCACAACCAAACACAGGTAAAGAAGTCCAAATCTTGCACTTCAACGAAAGAAATCCAAAATGAACTTAGAGTAATCAAGAGAATTCATGTGTGACAAGGTAAACCATAACCAAACACTACTGAAATATTCCAACGCTTGCATTTCAACGAAAGAAATTCAAAATGAACTTTGAAAAATCAAGAAAATGTAACTGTGACAAGGTAAACCACAACAAAACACTACTAAAATATTCCACCACTTGATTTTCATTTAAATAAATTAAAAATTAACTATGAATAAGCAATAAAATGTAACTGTGACTGGGTAACCCCTTACCAATCACTAGTGATCTATTCAAACTATTGCTAGACAACGGATGAAATTCAAAATGAACGTTGAAAAATCAATATAATATAAGTCTGAAAAGCTAGACAACAAGAAAACACTAGTGAATTATTAAGACTCATTAAGGTAAACTATAGATAATAGATATGAAAATTTAAATTTCATTAACTTGTAAAAGTTTCTATTTAAAACACCAGCTTACAGTACTTAAATATTCCAACTCTGGCATTTCAAATAAAGATATTAAAAATAAAATTTGAAAAATCAAGAAAATGTAACTGTGACAAGGTAAACCACAACGAAACACTACTGAAATATTCCAACTCTTTCATTTCAACGAAATAAATCCAAAATGAACTTTGAAAAATTAAGAAAATGTAAATGTGACAAGGTAAACCACAACCAAACACTACTGAAACATTCCAACTCTTGGATTTCAACAAAAGAAATTAAAAATGAAATTTGAAAAATCAATAAAATGTAACTGTGACATGTAAAACCGCAACGAAACTTTACTGAAATATTCCAACTCTTGCATTTCAACGAAAGAAATTCAAATGAACTTTGAAAAATCATGAAATTGTAACTGTGACACTGTAAACCATTACGAAACACAACTTATATTGTCCAACTCTTGCTCTTCAACGAAAGAAATTAGAAATAATCTTTGAAAAATCAAGAAAATGTAACTGTGACACGGTAAACCATAACCAGACACTACTTAAATAGTCCAACTCTTGCATATAAACGAAAGAAAATAAAAATTAAATTTTAAAAATCAAAAGAATGTAAGTGTGACAAGGTAAACCACATCGAAACACAACTGAAATATTCCAACTCTTGCATTTCAATGAAAGAAATTCGAAATGAACTTTGAAAAATCAAGAGAATGTAAGTGTGACAAGGTAAATCAAAAACAAACAATACTAAAATATTCCAACTCTTGCATTTCAATGAAAGAAAATCAAAATGAACTTTGAAAAATCAGGAAAATGGAACTGTGACAAGGTAAACCACAACCACACACTACTGAAATATTCCAACTCTTGCATTTCAACGAAAGAAATTCGAAAAGAACTTTGAAAAATCACGAAAATGTGACTGTGACACGGTAAACCACAACCAAACACTACTGAAATATTCCAGCTCTTGCATTTCAATGAAAGAAATTCAAAATGAACTTTGAAAAATCAAGAAAATGTAACTGTGACAAGGTAAACCACAACCAAACACTACTGAAATATTCCAGATCTTGCATTTAAACGAAAGAAATTCAAAATGAACTTTGAAAAATCAAGAAAATGTAACTGTGACTAGTTATACCACTACCACCCTCTGCTTATAGCGAACAACTCTTGCATCGCAATAGAAGAAAGTAAAAATAAAAATTGACATATTAATAGGTTGAAGGTGTGAAAAGGTATTACGTATGAGTAAACATCTGAAGTCTTCCACCTTTTACATTTCAACGAGAAAAATTGAAAATTAACTTTGAAAAATCAAGAAAATGTAACTTTTTCACGGTAAACCACAACCAAAACGATACTGCAATATACAAAAACGAGCTATACAACGAAACAAATTTAAAATGAACAGTGGAAAATCAAGAAAATTTATCTTTGTCAAGGTAATACCCACCAAATAGCTACACTAAAATTCAATCTATTGCTGTTAAGTGCAAGACCAACAAAATGTGCTTTACAAAATCAAGAAAATGTAACTGTGACAAGGTAAACCACAACCAAACACTACTGAAATATTCCAACTCTTGCATTTCAACGAAAGAAATTCAAAATTAACTTTGAAAAATCAAGAAAATGTAACAGTGAAAAGGTGAACAACTACGAAACACAACTGAAATATTCCAACTCTTGCCTTTCAATGAGAGAAGATCAAAATGAACTTTGAAAAATCACGAAAATGTAACTGTGACAAGGTCAACCACAACCAAACACTACTGAAATATTCCAACTCTTGCATTTCAACAAAGGAAATTCAAAATGAACTTTGAAAAATCTAGAAAATGTAACTCTGACAAGGTGAACCACAACCAAACACTACTGAAATATTCCAACTCTTGCATTTCAACGGACAGAAATTCAAATGAAGTTTGTAAAATCAAGAAAATCTAACTGTGACACTTCAAATCGGAAACAAACAATTCTGAAATATTCCAACTATTGTATTTCAACAAAAGGAAATCAAGATTAGATTTGAAAAATCAGGAAAAAGTAACTTCGACAAGGTGCACCATAACCAAAAACACCTGAAATATTCCAACTCTTTCATTTCGACAAAAGAAATTCAAAATGAACTTTGAAAATTAAAGAAAATGTAAGTGTGACAAGGTAAACCACAACCAAACACTACTGAAATATTCAAACTCTTGAATTTAAACTAAAGAAATTCAAATTAAAATTTAAATATCAATAATATTTAACTGTGACAATTTAAACCACGACAAAAAAATTCTTAAATATTAAAACTATTGCATTTAAACGGCAGAAATTAAAAATTATATTCGAAAAATCAAGAGAATGTAAATTTGACTATGTAATAACCGGCGAAAATCAACTAAAGTATTCCAACAAATTCATAGAAACGATAGTCATTCAAATGAACTGTGAAAAATCATGAGAATTTAGTGTTACTAGGTAAACCATACCAAATCTCTACTGAAATATTCAAACTCTTGCATTTCAACGAAAGAAATTCAAAATGAACTTTGAAAAATCAAGAAAATGTAACTGTGACAAGGTAAACCACAACCAAACACTACTGAAATATTCCAACTCTTGCATTTCAACGAAAGAAATTCAAAATGAACTTTGAAAAATCAAGAAAATGTAACTGTGACAAGGTAAACCACAACCGAAACACTACTGAAATATTCCAACTCTTGCATTTCAACGAAAAGAAATTCAAAATGAACTTTGAAAAATCAAGAAAATGTAACTGTGACAAGGTAAACCACAACCAAACACTACTGAAATATTCCAACTCTTGCATTTCAACGAAAGAAATTCAAAATGAACTTTGAAAAATCAAGAAAATGTAACTGTGACAAGGTAAACCACAACCAAACACTACTGAAATATTCCAACTCTTGCATTTCAACGAAAGAAATTCAAAATGAACTTTGAAAAATTGAGAAAATGTAACTGTGACAAGGTAAACCACAGCCAAACACTACTGAAATATTCCAACTCTTGCATTTCAACTAAAAAAATTCAAAATGAACTTTGAAAAATCAAGATAATGTAACTATGACAAGGTAAACCACTACCAAACACTAGTGAAATATTCCAACTCTTGGATTTAAACCAAAGAAATTCAAAATGAACTTTGAAAAATAAAGAGAATGTAACTGTGACAATGTAAACCACATCCAAACACTACTGAAATATTCCAACTCTTGCATATCAACGAAAGAAATTCAAAATGAACTTTGAAAAATGAAGAAAATGTACCTGTGACAAGGTAAATCACAACCAAACACTACTGAAATATTCCAACTCTTGCATTTCAACGAAAGAAATTCAAAATGAACTTTGAAAAATCAAGAAAATGTAACTGTGGCAAGGTAAACCACAACCAAACACTACTGAAACATTCCAACTCTTGCATTCCAACGAAAAAAATTCAAAATGAACTTTGAAAAAATCAAGAAAATGTAACTGTGTCAATGTAAACCACAACGAAACACTACTGAAATATTCCAACTCTCGCATTTCAACGAAAGAAATTCAAAATGAACTTTGAAAAATCAGACCTTTGGAGGGGGAGGGGCCGGGGGAGGGGGTCGTTCTGTGTCTCAGTGCACAAAAAAAAGTATAAGAAATAGGGGAGGGAAGGGGAGGGGAGGAGGGGAGGAGGAGGAGGGAGGGAGGAGGAGGAGGGGAGGAGGAGGAGGAGGTAGGAGGAGGAGGGGATGGGAGGAGGAGGAGGAGGAGGAGATGGAGGGAGAGGGGCTCCTTTGGGGGGCCAAAGGGGGGAGGGGCCCTTTGGGCCCCGGGGGGGGGTCTGGGGGAACCTTGAGAGCCGGGGGCCCTTTGGGAGCCCAGTGGACCTTTGAAGACCGGTGGCTTCCTTCGGGGTTGGGGTAGAGGGATCGGGGGCCTTTGGGTTGGGGTAGAGCAATCGGGGCCCTTTGGGTTGGGGTAGAGGACCTCACAACACTGTTCAAATACAACTTGTGTATTATAACGACCACACTCAAAACCTCTTCCAAAATCTCTTCAAAAATCACCTTTTAAAATGTCTCTAGCTGTTTCGCCGAAATAGTTCCATAAAATAGCTAAAACAGTTTCGCCAAAATTAACCCTAAACAGAATTTCGGCATGTTCCTTTTGTTTGGCATCTCTGCGCCAATGCATTTCAAATTATTTGGAAACCTTTTCGCGCGCTAAGATCAAAACGTCTGCTCGGAAACGATTCTCTTGTTAGAAACAACAAATTAATTTCCCTTTCGTGAATCAATTCTCTTTAGAACAACAAATTAATTCCCCTTTCGTGTCAATCAATCAATCATGACATCATGTGTGATTTAACTGTTTCTCCTAGACAATTCTCTTTGGAAATGTAAAGACATTAATTAACTTGACGTCATCTGTCAGACATTAATTAACTGTTTCCCGGGAACTCGTAACATTTGGCTTGGAAACAACAATAACAAATACTGTTTCCCGGAAACTCGTAACATCTGGCTTGAACAACAACAAGAAGAAAGTGACAAAGTTTCTGTTTTTCCATTCTCACTGACAAAATCCATAAAACCATCAAATAATCAACACACATAACCATCCATGAAAACAGACAAAAATGTGACAAACCTTCTGTTTTTTCATTCTCACTGACAAAGTCCATAAAACAGACAAAATTCCTGGTTTTTCAAGTGAGAAAATTCCTGTTTTTTCATTCTCACTGACAAAGTCCATAAACCACGTGGTTCTATGCCCATATAAGGTGTACCAGTAGGAGTAACACCCCCATCTCTACTAACACTACTGTTTGTGTCCAGAATTTTAAAAGGGTGTATGTTGTTAAAAATTGCTGAAAATTTTTCTCCATCATACAAATAGCAGTCCAAACTATAAAGTCTTAAAAAAAACAAAAATATTTAAAGTATTATTTTCTTTTTCCCTGAAAAGACTATGTCAATATAAAACGAACAGAAATTATTAAAAAAAAAACTGTTTACACAAAATAAGTTTTTCAAAGAAAAGTAAAGAACTCTATTAAAAAAAAAATGAGCAAAAATAAAATCAAATAACCTGCCAAGCGTGTAACTACCACAAATCAGCATGGATAAATAAATGAAACCCAAAAAGAACAGAAATTACAATAAATAACCGAGTCAAACTCATAACGAGCAGAAATTAAAATGAGTGGGGCTCAAAACCCCTATGCCTTCCCAAGGCCAGAACATAATTTGCACTTTACTAAAAAAAAAAAAAAATGAATGTGCATTGTCAGTTTAATATACATATACTGATATTTAGTAATCAAAATGTTAATATTATTTGATTTATTAAAGCTATAAAGGTAAAAACATTTATATTTTTTCAGTAAAGTGCAAATTTTTTATCGACCCAGTGGTTTTAGAATATCGGGAGAAGGCTCATACTAACGGAAATTAAAAGTTCTAGTGCCCTTTTTGAGTTACAAAAAAATTTGAGGGCAACTAGGCCCCCTTTCCGCCCCTTTTTTCCCAAAATCGTCCGATCAAAATTTTGAGATAGCCATTTTGTTCATCATAGTTGAAAGGCCTAATATCTATGCTTTTGGCTACAACATGACCCCCACAGCCACAGGGGAAAATTTTTTAAGTTATAAAATTTGCCCATTGTTTGCGCATAGTATTGTTATTGGGAGGTAGACATAGCTACATTTTCGGATGTGGGGGACACATTTTCTGCTGGGGGTTTTTCCACGGGTGAATTTCCCATGGGGAAGGAAGTTTCCAGGAAGTGAACTTGTCAGGGGAAATTATACACTGGGGGAATTTGCCAGAATTCCTATACAAAATTATTTTTATATGTTTTGCTTTCTCTTTTCCGTCTCAGTTTTACGCGCAGAGTGGTTAAAAGTAATTGCCCGGGGTAAATTTTCACCGGGATTGGAATGTCTAGAGAGTTTTTCCGTGGGGAGGGGATTTCTCCGTGTAGGTGGGGCCAGATTTCCTGGCATTATTTAAAAAACGATCAGAAATTAAATAAGAAACAAGTTTTTTCAACTGAAAGTAAGGAGTAACATTAAAACTTAAAACGAACAGAAATTGTTACGTATATAAAGGCGGTCGCTCCTTACGCTAAAGATTGAATTTCAAGCAAAAAAGCACAGAAGTTGCCGATCAGTTATTCCGTATAGAACTTCCCATGGGTCCAATTACCTGTGGTGTAGTTATCACTATTTGTGATTTACCATTGATGTAATTTTATTGGAACCACTACCTGCCTTCACAAACAAACTTGTGGGTAGGAATACTTATAGAATAAGATAAGCCAGCATTTGTTCTGAAAACTGATTAAATAAAATGAAACAAGTTTTTTTCAACTGAAAGTAGGGAGCAAGATTAAAACGAACCGAAATTATTACGTAAATAAAGGGGGTTGCCCCCTCTTCAACACCTTGCTCTTTACGCTAAAGTTTTTAGTACTTTTAAAAACCGTCGGTATTGTTCTAATTAAACGGCCCTTGTGTTTCATGATTCATTATTAAAGAATTCGGACAAAGTTCAAACTTTAAAAGTACCCCTTAATATAGGTAATAATTTATGTTTGTTTTAAGTTTTAATGTTGCTCCTTACTTTCAGTTGAAAATACTTATATTTTTATTTAATCTCAGATCTGTTTTTAAATAATGCCAGGAAATCTGGCCCCACCTCCACGGAGAAACCCCTCTCCATGGAAATATTCTCTAAATAATTCAATCCCAGTGAAAATTTACCCCGGACAATTACTCTTAACCACTCTGTGCGTAAAACTGAGACGGAAAAGAGAAAGCAAGACAAATAAAATAATTTTTTATAAGAATTCTTGCAAATTCCCCCAGTGTATAATTTCCCCTGACAAGTTAACTCCCTGGAACTCCCCTCCCCATGGGAAATTCTCCCGTAAAAAAAAACACCAGAAAATTTATCCCAATAACAAATAATGTGCGCAAACAACGGGCAAATTTTATAACTTAAAGACCTTTCCCCAGGGGTTGTGGAAGGGGGAGCATGTTCTACCCAAAGACATAGATATTCGGAAAAGGGGCGGGATAGGCCTAGTTGCCCTCCAGTTTTTTTGGTCACTTCAAAAGGGCACTGAAACTTGTAAATTACGTTCGAATGAGCCCTCTATCGATATTCTAGGACCACTGGGTCAATACAATCACCTCTGGAAAAAAAGTATTACTTACAGTTCGTTACCACAAACTGCTTGATGCAACAGCCAAAGCTGTTTTATAACAATTACCCAAACTACCGCATCAACACCAATGATGATTACTTAAATACACTTCCATTTACTTCTATTTGAGGGGGTGATAGCCTTTCTTGTATTTAAAATAACCCTGAGTGTGATTTTACAATTATTAATTAAAAATACAAAGTTTGTTTAAATGAAATTTAAAAGCGATATCAAACATTTCCCGGAAACGAACTGTAAAGGAGCGACTCGGCTCAATATTAACCCAAACTCTAAAGAACGGAATTATAATATAAGCAGATACATCAAAAGAATCAGCTTATTATGCTGGATTCCAAATATGCTAGATTTATCAAGTTTTACCCATCAAATGTAACAAGCCTGAAAAAAATTGCCTAATTTTTTTAAACAGGGGGAAAACACCCCCTAAAAGTCAAACAATCTTAATGAAAATCACGCCATCATTTTCAGTGCACCAGGGAACCCAACTCTAGAAGTTTCAAGCTCTTGTATTCAAAAATGTGGAATTCTGCCATTTTTACCAGATCACGGATGCGTGATTATTTGTTTTTTTCCCCAGGGGGGATCGTATTGAACTAATGGTTCAAGAAGATCGGAAGAGGGTGCATTTGAACGGACAATAACAGTTCTAGTACTCTTTTTAAGTTACCGAAAAGATTAGAGGGCAAATGAGTCCCCTCCCACGCTCATTTTTCCCCAAGATAGCTGATACAAATTCTGAGATAGACTCTTTGTTCGGTATAGTGGAAAGATCAAGTAACTATGTCCTTAGGTATAAAATGACCCCCCAGAGTCCATGGGGAGAGGCCTGTAAGTTATGAAATTTACCCATTGTTTACGCATAATATTTGTTATTGGGAAGTATACAGACATTTCGTAGGGGCGGGGGGTTGGCTTGGGGTGAATTTCTATAGGGAGCATTTTCTTGGAGAGATATTTTCAGGGGATGGATTTTCAAGGGAAAATGTTACAATGGGGGCATTTGACAGAATTACGACACGAAACTGTTTTTAATTGTCTTATACTCTCTTTTCCAAATTTTTCATGTGGAAATGTTCCGGGAGCTGTTCTCTACGCGTTTTGATTTTCGGAAAATAATTTCCACGGAAGGGGGTATTTCTGAAATGATCGAGAAACCGATTAGAGATTAAAGTCTTATTCAAATGAAAGAATGCTAAGAAAAATTTTTCAGGCTGAATCGTCCGCAAGCAGTTTTAAGGGGAGGGAGGATTTTCAGCCAGGGTGGAAATGTCTAGAGGGACTTTGAAGGGAGAGGGGGGGGGTGCACCTTACGTTTGATAAAATTTCCATGGAGGAGTTTTCCGTGGGGAGGGGGGGTATATTTCATAGTGGGTCAGCCAGATTTACCGGCCTTATTTGAAAAACAAGCAGAAATTAAATTTAATAAAACGGGTTATTTTATGTAAGGAGCAAAATAAAACTCAAATCGAACAGAAATTATTTCTTAATACCTTGCTCTTTATGCTAAAGTTTGACTTTTTAACCCAATTTTTTAAGAGCTTATACTAAAACTCAGGGACCGGTTGATTAGAACAGAAAATTTTTCTAAAAGTGCTAACCTTTAGCGTAAAGAGCAATATGCTAAGAGAACCAAGCCTCTAATAATCTAATTTAATATATTGGTGTTTGTAGGACTTTAATTGCGTAGCTTATTTAGATTATTAAGGTAGGGCGACTGGATTTTTTTTTTGATTTTGTTTATACATTTTTTTGTGTTGGTATTTCGTTAATATATTTTTTTGTGTTGGTATTTTTTTCTCCCCTGTTCTTTCCCGGCCATGGAGCCTTATGGGGGAGATTTTGTTGATGTAGTTTGTGGTTATGACTTTCATTGTTAAATAAAGAACTCACTCACTATTAAGGGGGCCTGGAGGAGGAACCTGAGGGAGATTCTTCTTGCAAACCTCGAGTTGAGGGTTTTGGATCATAATTATTACATTATACCCTTTTATACTTTCAAGATTTTCCACTTAAGAAGTGGCACCAAAAGTGTTGTTTTAAGCTCTGAATATCACTTACGAATTGTAGAATGGATAAAAGCACGTAGATATGAGCAGAACTTCTCAAATGAGCCATTAAACATCACTCTAAGAAGTTCTGGTAGCCACTAGCCCATACTTTTCAACTTCAGACATGGCACAAAAAGTGCTATTTTTAGTACCATTTGAAACTTGCAAATGGCGGGATTTATAGGAAAACGTAAATATGAGCAATATTTTTTATATGAGCTATCAAAAATCTATCTACGATGTTCTGAGTAGTAAGGGTGTACGCAATTTCAAGTATACATGGAATTACACAAGAATATACAGTGTGGTTTGACGTGCACATTGCAAAAAGCGACCAAACCTTCACCTATAAAGTGGTCAAACATGTTTTGAGTGTATAATTGAGGTTATATAACGCAACCATACTGGTTATTGCTATATATTTCAGGAATACATGGAATTACACAAGAATATACACTACAGTTTGACGTGTACATTGTAAAAAGCGATCAAACCTTTTATACCTAAAAAGTGGACAAACACGTTTTGAGAGTATAATTGAGATTATATAACGCAAGCAGACTGGTTATTGGTATTGATTGAAAATGCACATGGAATTGCACAAGAATATATAGTGTGGTTTGACGTGCACATTTTAAAAAGCGAGCAAACCTATAAAGTGGTCAAAAACGTTTTGAAACTCTATAGTCGAGATTGTATGACACAACTAGACTGGTTTTTGAGGACGACAGAGTGGATGTCTTTGACTAGTGATAGTGCTGTACTGTGGCACGAATTACTTGCGAAAAACCCAAATGAATGACTTGAAATAAAAATTTTAACGAGAAATGTCCGAAAAGTGTTTTTGGGGAGATGGGGCGATGACACAAGCGTGTCTTAGAGTAGCTATAGTGCTGTACTGTGGCACGAATTGCTTGTGAAAACCCCAAATGAATGACTTGAAATAAAATTTTTAACGAGAAATGTAAGGAATCATACTACGGAGAGTATGTTTTGTTGTAAGCTGACACGAGTTAACTCGTGTGCTCCAACGAAGCCCACGAAGGTTTGAACATTTCGCAGATTCCTTACATTTATGGACAGCATGGCCATAAACCTGGCAGCTCAAACACAGAGAGACATTGCATTCAGAAATGAATAGATTATCATAGCCAATAACAGGGGGGGAGGTATCAGTTGTAAATTACAGTTGCTCATTGTTTGGAATTTTAGATGAAAAGATCTGGTCGCAAAAATTTATGTATATATACATATATATACATATATATATATATATATATATATATATATATATATATATATATATATATATATATATATATATATATATATATATATATATATATATATATATATATATATATATATATATATATATATATATATATATATATATATATATATATATATATATATATATATATATATATATATATATATATATATATATATATATATATATATATATATATATATATATATATATATATATATATATATATATATATATATATATATATATATATATATATATATATATATATATATATATAGGTATAATATACATAATACATACTGAGGCGATTGTATATATTTCTATTTTTAACCCAGTTACACAACTAAATAATAATGGTATATAAAAACAATTACTTATTATTTTTGTTTTATTATGACCCCCAATACACAGTATTATGGTGCACGAAAAAATATCAACAAAATATGCTATGCCACTACAATTCATTCCCTACTTTATTTTTCATTTTTGTGCGTCACTGTTTTAGTTTTTTCACGTTTTTTTTTCATTTTTAGGACACGTATCATGCGTCATCTTAATGTTCTTTTTTTCTGAAATCAATAAAGCTGTCAGCTCACATCAAACAATAACTCTCCTACTTACTATTGTCGTTTCTGACAAAACATGGCTGTCTAAAATATTTGGTTGTTTCTTAAGCACACATCTTTCTTGACGAACTTAGATTGCTTCCCTCAGTTCTGACATCTTTACAATGTCTTTTCGGAAGATCAACAAAAAAATCCACTTATGAGAGATATCCTAGTGCTATAAAGTTTATCAACATATCTTGGGCTGGGGAAATTAGTTTCAGGCTCGCTTAGAAGGAAAAGCATGGAAAGATATGTTGATGCTATGAAATGTACAAAAACTATTTTTTCTACAAGCATAATATATACTTTGATCCTTAGCATCAAAATGCGTCTTATTTAGGGAGTACTTCCGTCATTTTTTTATAACTATTAAAGGATTTCTATTAAACGAACTAAAGCTAATTGCATTATTTTTAGTGAAAATTGAACACAATAAAAAGAAGTTTATTTTAAATAAAACAAAAACTGGAATGCTGCATTAGCAGGTTCACCAAATATATCTTAAAGTTCAATTTTAAGATGATTTTTTCGGGGGTGTGGGTTCTAATTCAGGCAAGAACAAAATAATTTTGAGGGGGAGGCGGATGAAAATTAAAAAAAATTGAAAATGTGTGATTTATAGGGAAATTACAAGAATTTTGATGAAAACCATTAAACTCTTTATTGTTCAGGCGTTCTTGATCCCAAAAGCCTGCTCCCCACGTGTGTGGACTTGATTTGATAGTTAAAATGTAAGACATTATTGTCTTTTGAAGCATACTAGGTAGGCGCAGTGGCGGATCTGACCTCCCATTGGAGGAGCAAAATCTTGATTAGCAACCACCTGTCTCCCAAGAATTTTAAGGCCGAATTTAGACAAATTTTCATTTATTGACAAAATTTTTCAACTGCACCCTCTACTTTATTTTAATAAAATTAAATTAAAAAAATTACAAAGTGATTATAATCGTTAGATTATTTATGTAGCATTTTGTGCTCCTAAAATATCTGTGGCCGGGGCAAGTGTCCGTCTGCATTTTCATCCTAAGCCGCCTCTGGGCATATGTAATATAGATAGTAGTATGTTATTCCATAAGAAGCAGCACCGATTTCAAATCGTCACCTACGAATGACGCACACCTACGAAATGACTACGAATGCACCTACGTACGCATTCACAAGATTGAGGCTCCCAAGTTTGAAGTTTACCTATGTCTTTCGAAATGAATGCAATTCAGAACAATAGTCTAACAGAAATCATATTATTTCAAGAAAAATAATTTTCATATTCAAAGACTATGTTGTAACAGTTGCGCCTTCAGGTATTATCTAACATTTCCAAAATTCTGATAATTTGCTAAAACCCGTTTGCTGAGCTGCATTCAAGGGTAAGATTAGCAGGACAATGTAATGTCGATAAAGGTTTGATCCTCCTGGTCTGTATTATTCTGATGACGCTTCCTTTGAGAATAGCTTAGCAAGTCATTATGGCAATTGCCTCAGAAGTGTGGAATTTCAGATACAACTTTTAAGTGTAACAGCGGCCATATGGCCTATATAACTTAAAGTTAGTTTAAAAAAATATTTATGCTTCAGAGTCTAAAAATAAAACACTAAAATTTAACTATTTTTCTTCAGATTATATCACATGAAACTACTTACAAAATTAACTGATTCCTTAAGGTTTTTGTGTCTACTGGTCCAAATACAGGGTACTCCCATATGGCCTTTCTTAGACAGGATTCAACAACCTTATTAAAAACTAATTCATGCCGGCTTGACGACCGGTTACAAACAAAGCACAAATGCGAAAACATAAAGGCTATATTTATCTAGTCTATTTAATGTATACATTGTATACATGTATATATTCAATTCAAGTTTTACTTGTTTTAAGATATATTTACTCATTTATATTAGTACCTACTGTATGTATGTTTACTGTGACTGTTTGTTTAATTTCTGTTCGTTTTGGGTTTCATTTATGAAACCCAAAACGGTTTGGGTTTCGTTCTGAGTTTTAGTCATTGTAGGCTTCTATTTCTTCTGGTCTTAAGTTTAATATGGCCTTTACTTTTCTTTGGAAAACTTCTTTTTCGAAAAGTTTTTTTGGTACTCGTGTAGAATCCGGTAAGTGCAAGCGACATGTATAGCGAGAACAGACATTCACTTTACCGGGTAATGCCTAGATGCTGTATAAACAAAGGGTTTCTCACTCCGGGAACTATATTTAAACTTTAGTTTTGGGGGTTTAGGGGAATAAAAAGTACCTAGGTTGGGTTAGGTTAGGTTACGCATTTAATATAGGCTATTTATTACCCCTACCCTCCCCCCTAATGTGCAAATATATAGCCTAATATTGTTCATAAACTATTATATTTTCGTCCTATTTTGTTTATTTCATTAGCATTAACGAAATTTCACTTCTCTTGTACTTACCGGATTCTACACAAGTACCGTTTTTTTTAATTAATATATATATAAAGGCTACATTTGTTATACCTATGTGTTCTTAATGGTTCAAAGTCAGAAAAGCTTTAAGACCATTTTTTTACTATTTGCTGCGGCATATGGAGAGTCTTTTCCAAGCAATCTCTCGATACTACCTTGTGGTAAGACCCTGTAAATGCTGAGGTATGGTCCTGTTTTATTGTGTCCAATTTCGTCAGGGATTTTCATCTAACTGATATCCTGTTTCTCAACTAATTATTCTTCCGAACGTCTATGTCTGCTGTCTGCAATTAATTCAGCTTGATTGCTTCCTTTGATCCTAATAGGCTAGGACAGAGTAGGGCTAGTTAGTGGGGATTTAATTGTTCGATTCTAGACTACAACTCTTTTACGCCTCTTTTATTAATGGTTAATGGAAATCTTAAGAAGGGCTCATTGTAAATCGATTATGGATATCCGTTTTCTGTAAATTATGGTGCGCATACGGTATGCGTTTCATGAAATTCTATGCAATGAACTGTTTGAAGCAATGTTCATTCTGGTTTCTGTTTTTCTTCATTGAATCATAATCTTATCTTATTAAACGAACAATAATTGTATATATGCATATTTATCTGTTAATATTTCCCCAAAAATCGCACTACTTTTTTTTGGAAAATTGGCATATTACCATGCCAATGTAAAAAATAAAATGTTCTAGATAAAGTCATGATTTTGAGAAAATTCGTTTAGGACATTATTTTGGGAAAAAATCACATGAATGACGTCACAATCTTTTTGAAACAATAATAATAAATTTTGCTGAAGATGAGTATCTACGCTAAATATTTTAAAAAGCACATTACTGTTCCGGTAAGCCAAAACAATGTTATTAATCAACCTGAATTAATACTTTACGTAGCCTCTGATAGTTTCTGATATCCAATCTGAAACTGAAGATAAAACATCCTTTACGACCTTTATCAACTATTAAAACCAATTTTATAACACACATTTTCTTTTGTACTTAATATTGAAAATAAACATTAAAATTATAGTAAAATTTTGAACTAATGAGCTTTCAGCAATTAATATCATTATACATCAAATATTCAGTTTAATTTATTAGCTCTTTCTAAAGTTGTTCAAGACGAATATAATTTCACTACAAACAAGAGTGGACACTGCCCCTTTCCTTAACTGTAAATAAAAACTAAAAGCCTACTGCGTCATTGGCGCTTCACTGAAAACAAATTATATTACAAATATTTTCTTTTCCAGTTCTTACAGCATTGAAAATAAAAATAAATTACAGTGAAATAAATTCTTGAACTGATGGATCTTTCAACAATTAATATCATTATACATCAAATATTCAATTTGATACTGTTTATACTTTCCAAGACTGTTCAAGACGCATATAGTTTTCAGTAAAGCGCCAATAACGCAGTAGGTTTTATGCTTTTACAGTGAGAGAAGGAGGCGATACCCAAACTCTAGTTTGTAGTGATTTTTGTTCGTTTCAAGCTTGATTTGCATATTCAATTTAAGTTTCATTCGTTTTAAGATTTATTTATTTATTCACATTAATATCTATTGTATGTTTGTTTGCATTGATTGTTTATTTAATATCTGTTCGTTTTAAGTTTCATTTATACTTTAATATGAATTTTTTTTTTAAGCTTGATTATCATATTCAATCAAAGTATTATTCGCTTTAAGATCTATTTATTCATTTATATTATTACTTGTTGTATGTTTTTGCTATGATTGTTTATTTAATTTCTGTTCGTTTTGGGTTTCATTTATTCTTTAATAGTAATTTCTGGTCGTTTTGAGTTTGAATTTTAACAAGTATTTGTATCTGCTGAGCTTAAGTTTAAATGGTCTTTACTTTTCTTTGAAAAACTTGTTTTTCGGAAAGTTTTTTTTTTAATTAGTTTTTGTTCGTTTTTGATTGCAAAAAGTTTCGAACTTTTAAAAATTCCTTATTTCAAAATCAAACTTGAAAAAAAATCAAATGTTCATTAAAGTATCAAAACTGGTATCAAAGTAATAATATCAAAGTGAAAAAATGGGTTTGTGTCAACCTTGGAGATTTTATTATCTGATAATTATCTGAAAATGGCTATCTAAAACTTCTTGTCGGATGGTTTTGGGGAAAAAGGGCGTGGGGGAGGGGGATAATTGCCCTTCGGTTTCTTTGACTCTTTAAAAGTGAACTAGAACTTTCTATTTTCAATCAAATGATCCCTCTCCGAAGTTTATACGAGCATCCCTTGCATAGAAACCATATATATATATATATATATATATATATATATATATATATATATATATATATATATATATATATATATATATATATATATATATATATATATATATATATATATATATATATATATATATATATATATATATATATATATATATATATATATATATATATATGTGTATGTGAAACCATATATATTCCCAGAGTATAACCTACAACGCCTGTCCCTTGGCCCTGGGGGGTTGTGTCGACCCCGAATTTTTAATATCTGATGTTTAAACTATTTTTAACAAAATGGTCACCTCAAATTGTTATCTGATGGGTTTATCTATCCGATAAACCCAGAGGCGTGGAGGGTACAATCTTTTTTTTCTCTGAGAAAATGAACTAGAACTTTTAATTTCCATTCAAATGAACCCTCTCTGAAGCTTAAACGAGCATCCCTTTCATAAGGACAATATCAAACCCCATGATATAGCTTACATTACCTGCCCCTGGGCCCTGGGGGGGGGGGTTGTGTCGACACCGGAGTTTTTGCTATCTGACCTTTGAACTATTTAAAAAAATTGACTATCTCAAAATTTGTATCGGATAGGTTGGGGGAGAAAAGGGCGTGGGGGGCTAGGGGCCCTCCGATCTCTTTTGATTCTTAAAAATTGAACTAGAACTTTCAATTTCCAATCAAATCAGCCCTCTCTGAAGTTTATACGAGCTTCCCTTCTATAAGAACCACATATATCCCCAGGGCATAACTTGCAACGCATGCTCCCGGGCCCTGGGTGGTTGTGTCGACATCGAAGTTTTTTTATCTGAACTTTGAACTATTTTGAACAAAATGGCTATCTGAAAAATTTTACCGGATGTATTTGGCGGAACAGGGGCGTGGGGGGAGGGATAATTGCCCTCTGATCACTTTGCCTCTTAAAAATTGAACTACAACTTTTAATTCCAATCAAATGAACCCTCTCTGAAGTTTATACGAGCATCCCTTCCACAACAGCTGTATATGCCCCTAGACATAACTTACAGCGCCTACCCTGGGCCCTAAAGGATTGTGTTGACCCAGGAGTTTTCGTTATATGATCTTTGAACCATTTTGAAAAAATGGCTCTCTCATAGTTCTTATCAGATGGGTTTGAGGAAAATAGCGCGTGGAGAGAGAGGGCTAATCGCCCTCCGATCTCTTTTGACTCTTAAAAAGTGCACGAGAATTTTCAATTTCCAATCATATGAGCCCTCTTCGAAGTTTATACGAGCATCCCTTCCCTAAGAACTATATATGACCCCAGAGCAGCTACTTGCAACGCCTGCCTCCTGGCCCTGGGGGGTTGAGTCGACCCCGGAGTTTTCATTATATGATCTTTGAACTATTTTACAAAGTGGCTATTTCAAAGTTCTTGTCGGATGGGTTTGAGGAAACAAGGGCATGGAGGAGCTAGTTCCCCTTCGATATCTTTTGCCCTTTAAAAGTGAACTAGAACTTTAATTTCCAATCAAATGAGCCCTCTCTGAAGTTTATACGAGCAAACCTTCCATAAGGACCATATATGCCCCCAGAGCAATACTTAAAACGCCTGTCCCGGGCCCTGGGGGATTGCGTCGACACAAGAGTTTTTCTTAGCTGACCTTTGAACTATTTTGAACGAAATGGCCACACGTAAAGGATTGTTTTGTATGATCTTTGAACTATTTTTAACAAAATGGCTACCTCAAATTTTTTATCAGATGTATTTTGGGAAAAGGGCTCGTGGGGAGGGGGGGGGTTAGTTACCCTATGATCACTTTTGGCTCTTAAAAAGGGCACTAGAACTCTCTATTTCCAATCGAATGAGCCCCCTTTGAAGTTTATACGACGACCCCTTCTATATGAAGTGCCTCTAGGAAAAAAATAAATGGAGTGTGGAGGAAGGCTAGCTATCCTCCGATCACTTTGGCCGCTTAAAAATTGAATTACAACTTTCAAATTCCAATCAAATGGGCCCTCTATGAAGTTTATACAAGCTGTCCCTTACATAATAACTATATATGCCCCCAAGGCATAAACTACAACGCTTACCCCTGGGCCCTGGGGGGCTGTGTCGACACCGGAATTTTGTTATCTGAACTTTGAACTATTTTTAACAAAATTTCTACCTCAAAATTTTATCTGATGCATTTAGGGCGTGGAGGGGGGGGGGGCTAGCTGCCCTCCGATCTCTTTCGACTCTTAAAAAAGTGAACAAGAACTTTCATTTTTCAATTAAATGAGCCCTCTCCCAAGTTTATACGAGCATTCCTTCCATAAGAACCATATATGCCACCAGAGCATTATTTACAACGCCTGCCTCCGGGCCCCAGGGGGTTGCATCAACACAACAATTTTTCTTATCTGACCTTTGAACTTTTTTTTAATGAAACAGCTATTTTAAAACTTTTATCGCATAATCTTGGGGAAAAAAGGGTGTGTGAGGGGGGGGCTACTTGCCCTCGAATATATTTTGACTCATAAAAGTGAACTAGAACTTTCAATTTCCAATCAAATGAGCCCTCACTGAAGTTTATACGAGTATCCCTTTCACACGAACCATATATGCCTTTAGGGCATAACTTCGGGCGCCTTCTCCTGGGCCCTTAGGGGTTGTATTGACACTGGAGCCTTTCTTATCTGACCTTTGAACTATTTTTAACAAAATATCTATCTCAAAATTTTCATCAGAGGGGTTTGAAAAAGAAGGCGTGTGGGAGGGCTAGTTGCCCTCGGATCTCTTTTGACTATTAAAAAGTGAGCTCGAACTTTCAATTTTCAATCAATTGAGCTCCCCTCTGAAATTTATACGAGCATTTCATAAGGACCATATATACCCCAGGGCATAACTAACAAAGCCTGCCCCCGGGCCCTGTGGGGGGATGGGGTTGTGTCGACACCTGAGTTTTTGTTATCTGACTTTTGAACAATTTTTAACTTAATGGCTGTCTCAAAAATTTTATCAGATGCATTTGAGAAAAACAGGTGTGGGGGGGCCTAGTTGCCCTCCTGTCTCTTTTGACTCTAAAAAAAGTTTATACAAGCATTCCTTCCATAAGAACCATATATACCCCCAGGGCATCCTCAAAGATGGCTCTGGTTGTCACCCTCAAAGACCTAATTTCCAGAATTTTCAACTACGTTGACAAAATGGCTATCTCAAAATTTTGATTGGATAGGTTTGGGGAAAAGGTGGGCGTGAGAAGGGGGGTTAGTAGCCCTCCAATCAATTTCGACTATTAAAAGGGGTACTAGCAATTTAAATTTCCAATCAAATGAGTCCTTTTGGAAGTTTCTACGACAAAGCTTTCTATAAAAACCTTATATACCCCCAGGAATAACTTAAAACCCGTGCCCTGAGGGCTATGGGGGAAGTGACCACCTCAAAAACATAGTTTATATGTGGAAATCCGCTACGTAGAACAAAATGGCTATCTCAAAATTTTGATTGGATGTGTTTGGGGAAATATTGGGCGTGGAAAGGGTGTTAGTTGCCTTTCTATCACTTTTGACTTTTGAAAAGGGCACTAGAACTCTCGATTTCCGATCGAATGAGCCCCCTTTGAAGTTTATACGAAGACCCGTTCCATTTGAATTGCCTCTGGAAAAAACAATAGGAAATAAAAAATAAAACATTGGAGCCGTGTGGTCTACAATAGGCAACGCTATAGCGTTGCCTCTGATAAAACTTATCTGTAAACTGGCAATTTTTGTTATTTACAGCTCTTGTTTAAGGCAGGCACATGCGTAACATTTTTCTTTTGAAAAGTTTACAATTGAACTTTTATTTTACATTCGAATGTGTCTCTCCCGATATTCTATGATGATTAGTTCGATACGACCACCCCTGGAGAAAACAAAAAACAAATAAAAACGTATTCGTGATCTCAAAATTGATATCAAAATTCTGTTTTTTAAAGTTTCGGTTACTGTTGGGCCGAGTCGCTCCTTACTTACAGTACGCTATCACGAACTGTTTGATTGGACAGTAAAAGCAGGCATATACGTATGAGTTAATTTTGGGTCCTTTTTTTTGGGGGGGGGTACAACGTATGGTGTCGCTGCAATCTGTTATGTTTCGTCAAAAGGGTTTTTAGGTTATCGACGGTGCCATCGGAAAATTTTTTGGAGCACTAATAGAAGTCTGTTGGTACTTGTTAAGAATCCAGTAAACACGCGATAAGTGGAGTTTCATAAATGCTAATGAAATAAAACAAAATAGGATGAAACATAATAGTTCAGAAACAAATTTGGGCTATATATTTGCACATTAGGGGGGGGGGTAAACATAGCATATATAAATACGTAACCTAACCTAACCTAGGTACCTTTTTTTGCCCCTTCAATCCCAAAAACTAAAGTTTAAATCTTTTTCATGCAGTGAGCATTACCTCACTATGCAGCGAATACTTGTTTTTCATTACGCATCTTTGAGATTTCGATGCGGTCTTTCCTGCGTGTTTATTGGAATCTTAACAAGTACCGTCTTTTTTTTTATCAGGTTCAACATGGTAATTTCTCACTTTCATCTTTTTCTATACATTTATATGTCTTATGTTGCAATGAAAGGGGGTATAGCCCCCTGACCCCTCCTTGGCGTCATACGTATGTATTACAAGTGTTTTTAAATCCAATATTTTATTTTCTAGGGTATGATGCGGTATCGCCAAAAGTTTTTGACAAGGATAATTCTAGAGCCCGATCAGGAACCCAATCGTCACAAGACACGCAAGAAACTGATTCTGGGAAAAGTATCAAAATGTCTGCAGTAAAAAAATATGTCAATTTTAATGACAATCTTATTAACAGCATCCATAATGTAGCTGAAAGTGGGGTTTGACTTAAAAAAAAAACCATTAATTTGGCTGTAACCAAGAAAGAGGGGTGTGCTATTATCATGACTACAAAATAGCAAGCCTGATTATTACTTAAGCAAGTGGAGTGCTACTTTGTTCAAATTTGAAGTGTTGTTTCGCCATAAAATTTTTCGTATTTAATTACATTTTGAGCGTGAAATTTTAATTTAAATCTAGACCTAAATTTAATTTTATTTAAAACCCTATATTATACACTAGACCCTCGAGTCCAACCTTGAAATCTTTACCCAATGGCATAAAAGGCTGGGAGACACATGGGGAATTGTAAAAATGGTAGGCTGTTCCCTATATATTTTGATCCTTGGGAAGGGGTACTTAGATATATATATATATATATATATATATATATATATATATATATATATATATATATATATATATATATATATATATATATATATATATATATACATATATATAAATATATACATATATATAAATATATACATATATATAAATATATATATATATATATATATATATATATATATATATATATATATATATATATATATATATATATATATATATATATATATATATATATATATATATATATATATATATATATATATATATATATATATATTTGCAAAGTTAGACTAGCAAAGGATGTCTTTTGACATGCAGTTTTTCGAAAAAAAGAATGGCTAGTTCTCTTCTTAGCAATACTAAGAAGGTAACGATTAAATCAAATTGACATTTTTCCATAAATTCTCGGTGATACTATACTCGGCACATTGAAATGTTCTTTGTTACCATTTATTTTCTTTCATAGGTATGCTGATAAATCAAACCATTCACCCATGTATAAATAGTTGTGTGTTCAAATTTTTAGCATGGAATGTCAAAATAAGATGCAATCAGTTTAAGAAAGTCTAGCCGAGTGGAATTTAGCTTCATAATGGAAGTTTATCGCAATACTATGTCTTTCTGACACGCATGTTCGAGGACTATCATGCAACTTACAATTGCTTACAAACTACTTTCTCTGATTATTGCAAGGTCAGATCTGAACGTGCGTAGTTCAGAGAAATTTCTTTTCATCATTGCTTTGTCCTACAACCCTAATTTCTTATTAGAAACATCTGAATTTCGATGCGTTCGTGTCCAAAGACAGGAGTAAGCCCTTGAGGAAAGGAGGCGTTCTGTCGTATTTTGCAACCAAAGACTTAATATCCAATCTGTTAGAATAAGCGGATTATATCCATTGAAGAAATCAATTTTGTCCTCCATTATTTGGTTCTCAAAAATTAGTTTCTCTTTGTTCCAAAATTCCTCACTTTTTTTTCTCACTCGCACATGTTGCTGGGGAATGGAACTTATGATATCAAAACTGGTAAATTGTTTCATGGATACCTACGAAAAAACTTGAAACCCCCCAATAATTTGGAGAAAAAATATAATTTGTTAAGTAGCTTCTGTTGCTCGTTTTAAGTGTCAAATTTTCTCTTTACTTTGAGTAGATAGTTTTTTTTAATTAATCCATGCTCGTTTTTAACATAAGGAAAACAAGAGAAATAGTGATCCATTGCACTTCATAATATGTTCCACATTAATATTTTTCAAAACATACTCACTTTGAAACCTTATCATCGAGTAAAAGTATGAACCTAGTTAATGGTAAAATTCAAAATGTTCTATGCTTCCTGTTTCGCCACATTTACTCAGGTCAATTTTATCCCTGATATTTAAGGTGCTTTTACTTCAAAAAAAATATCACTTCAAGATTAGACTCTTTGTTTTAAAACTTTCAAAAGTGGAAATGAATACACCCTCTACATCTGCAAATAGGAAAGAAATGGAATCATTAAAGAATAGGAAGGAAGATATACAGTGAATATTTTTTTTTCAACCAGGTTGCACTTTGGGAAGTGCTCCTGGTTGAAGAGGGAAATCTGCTCCAGGAATCATTTAATTGTTTTCATTTTTATTTCCAGTATTTAATTGAAACTCTATTTCTTGTGTTTTGGATTCACATATTCCTTGCTTTTTGGATTCACATACTAACACATAAATATTGAACTGCCTTTGCGTACAATACCATACTGACTTCTCTCTGTATTCCCTTTTCTAAAGATTTCTTTAACCAGCTCCAAAAAAAGAATTGACATAAATGTGCTAAGAATTGTGACCGAAATTAGTTGCATCATAGGCAGCGCGCTAGCGCTGCCTAAGTAATGAACGATGTGGGCACAATGTGTTTTTTTTCTTCAGCCGGGCACTTCGTATCAAAGGATTTGTCGTAGAAACTTCGAAAGGGGCTCATTCGATTGGAAGGCTAATGCCCTTTTTAATAGTCAAAAGTGATTGGAGCGAAACAAGCCCCCCCGCCCGCGCCCCACATTCCCCCAAACACATCCAGTCCAAATTTTGAGATAGCCATTTTGTTCAGCGTAGTTGATTTCCAGATAGAAAATATGTTTTTGGGGGGGACACTCCCCCACAACCCTCATGGTAAGGGTTTTAAGTTATGCCCTGGGGACATATAAGATTTTCATAGAAGGCTTTGTCGTAGAAACTTCAAAAAAGGCTCATTCGATTGGAAATTCAAAGGGCTAGTGCCCTTTTTAATAGTCGAAAGTGATTTGAGGGCAACTCACCCCCCCCATGCCCATCATTTCCCCCAACACATCCAATCAACATTTTGAGATAGCCATTTTGTTCAGCGTAGTTGATTTCCAGATAGAAAATACATTTTTGAGGAGGACACTCCCCCACAACCCTCAGGGAAAGGGTTTTAAGTTATGTCCTAAGGGCATATAAGAACGATGTTGGCACAATGTACCATTTATTATTCTTTTTCCTTTATAGCTGGGCACTTCATATGGAAGGGATCGTCGTAGAAACTTCAAAAGGGGCTCATTTGATTGGAAATTGAGAGTTCTAGTGCCCTTTATATTAGTCGAAAGTGATTGGAGGGCAACTAGCCCCCCCCCCGACGCCCATCATTTTCCCAAACACATCCAATCAAAATTTTGAGATAGCCATTTTGTTCAGCGTAGTTGATTTCAAGATTGAAAATATCTTTTTAAGAAGGATACTCCCCCACAACCCTCGGGGCAAGGGTTTTAAGTTCTGCCCTGGGGCTATACAAAGTTTTTATAGAAGGCGTGGTCATTGAAACTTCAAAACAGGCTCATTCGATTGGAAATTTGAAGGGCTAGTACCCTTTTTAATAGTCGAAAGTGATTGGAGGACAACTAGCCCCCTCCACGTCCATCATTCCCCCAAATACATTCAATCAAAATTTTGCGATAGCCATTTCGTTCGGCGTAGTTGATTTCCAGATAGAACATATGTTTTTGAGGAGCACACTCCCCCACAGCCCTCAGGGCAAGGGTTTTAAGTTAAGACCTGGGGGCATATAAGGGTTTAAAGGAAAGCTTTGTCGTAGAAACTTCAAAAAAGCTCATTCGATTGGAAATTCAAAAGGCTAGTGCCCTTTTTAATAGTCGAAAGTGATTGTAGGGCAACTAGCCCCCCTCCCAGGCCCATCATTCCCCCAAGCACATCCAATAAAAATTTTCAGATAGCCATTTTGTTCAGCGTAGTTGATTTCCGGATAGAAATATTTTTTTGAGGAGGACAATCCCCCACAACCCCCAGGGCAAGGATTATAAGTTATGCCCTGGGGGCATATAAGGTTTTTATTGAAATCTTTGTCGTAAAAATTTGAAAAAGGGCTCATTTGATTTCAAATTCAAAGGGATAGTATGCTTTTTAATAGTCGAAAGTGATTTGAGGGCAACTAATCCCCCTCTCACGCCCACCTTTTCTCCAAACACATCCAATCAAAATTTTTAGATAGCCGTTTTATTCAACGTAGCTGAAAGTTTTGGAAATTAGGTCTTTAAGGATGGCAACCCCTCCCCCCAAAGCCCTCAGGGCAAGGGTTGTAAGTTATGCCCTGGGGCATATAAAGTTTTTATTGAAGGTGTTGTCGTAGAAACCTCGAAAGGGTTCATTCAATTGGAAATTGAAAGAGTTGCTCCCTTTTTTAATAGTTGAAAGTGATCGGATAGCGACTAACGCCCCTCTCACGCCCACCATTTTCCAAAACACATCCAATCAAAATTTTGAGATATCCATTTTTTTCAACGTAGTTGAACGTTCTGGAAATTTGGTCTTTTAGGATGATAACCCCCTCAGAGCCCTCAGTTAAAGGGTTGTAAGTTATGCCCTGGGGGTATATAAGGTTTATAAGGAAAGTTGTTGCATAAATCATAGGCAGCACGATCGCGCTGCCTAAGTAAAGAACGGGCACACTCAAGAACGAGACAAGGAACGATGACTAAGTAAAGAGGAGGAAACTCCCCTACAACCTTCAGGGCAAGGGTTTTGAGTTATGCCCTGAGGGCATATAAGAACGATGTTGGCACAATGTATTATGTATTAATTTTTTCCTTTAGAGCCGGGCACTTCCTATCGAAGGAGTTGTCGTAGAAACTTCAAAAAGCGCTCCTTCGATTGGAAATTGGAGTGGCTTGTGCCCTTTTAATATTCGAAAGTGATTGGAGGACAGCTAACCCCCCTCTCACGCTCACCATTTCTCCAAACACATCCAATTAAAATTTTGAGATAGCCATGTTGTTTAACGTAGTTGAAAGTTCTGGAAATTCTGTCTTAGAGGATGACAACCACCCTAAGAGACCTTAGAATAAGGGTTGTAATTTCTGCCTTTGGCTCACATAAGTTGCTCGTAGAAAGCGTGGTCGTTTCCAAAAAGGTTTATTTAATTGAAAATCAAAAAGCCTAGTGCCCTTTTTAATAGTCGAAAGTGATTGGAAGGCTTAACACTTTTATAGTAAAGATCGATGTGGGTATCATGTATTATTTTTTGTTGTTGTTTTGCACTTTACTGAAAAAAATACAAATCAATGTGCATTATCAGTTTAATATACATATACTGATATTTAATAATCAAAATGTTAATATTATTTGATTTATTAAAGTTATAAAAGTAAAAACATTTGAATTTTTTTTAGTAAAGTACAAATTTTGTTCTGGCCTTGGGAAGGCATAGGGGTTTTGCGCTCAACTTATGTTAATTTCTGCTCGTTTTGAGTTTGACTCGGTTATTTATTGTAATTTTTGTTCGTTTTGGGTTTTAGTTATTTATGGATGCTGATTTGTGGTAGTTTCACGCTTGGTAGATTATTCGATTTTATTTTTGCGCATTTTTTGTTTAATGGAGTTATTTACTTTTCTTTGATAACTTATTTTGTGGAATTTTTTTTTAAAATTAATTTCACATAATGCCAGCGCTACTTGTGGTACATTTATATTTGCATCAGCATGCTGTACGAAAAATATGAATACATTCTCTCACAATTTAGAATTTTTTTGTGGAAGTATAATCGGTTCCAACCCATTCTCTTTTACTATTGTTATCAGCTTTTTGTCATGCATCACTAGGAGACCGAGCTTTGCTTGTGAAGGGAATTATAGACATAAAAACAATATTCAGTGTAATCCATCACTCCGGAAATGTATACCATCATATCCTGATTTACACAAGAAAAACTTTTGCGTAATTTTTACAGAATTCATTTTTTTTACAAAAATACAAAAGGGAAGGTAATTTTGACACTCTAGGAGTCAATTTCCCCTTCTAATTGGAATCTCTGGCAATTTTTTGTTAATTTAAGGCTACTGCCGCAATGATGCAAAAAAATTGTTCAGATTTTCCGAATATTCTTTGTCAAATATTGCCCAACTGATAATTCTAACTTTATTTTTTGAATATTTTCAAATTTGAAACTCAGTAGCTATTTAATTGTGGGGAATATGTCACAATATAATGTTACACAATCTGTGATAATGCTTTGACTTATCCTGTATCTTTACTTAGACAGCGCTATTCCGCTGCTTATGATTTTTGTTTCGATAAATCAATGAACCCACAAATAAATCAATTTAATAACAAATCATAAACAATATTTCAATAAATCACGTATATTATAAGTTTAGTACAACAAATTAAATCTTAAAAAGTCAAAATCCATTCAAAGTTACGGGCAAATGAATATCGTGGTACTTGGGGCTGTTAGAGTTATGAGATTGAGCATCCTGTGCTGGGCGTGAAAGTTGGGTGAAATGGAGGGGGGATATGTACTTTAGCATTAGTGGTGAAAATGGCTGGAAAATGCCGACTATATACGACATTCACCTTTACCCACCCGAAGGCTTGTTTACGCTATACTAATGTTGTCAGTAGCAGCTCATTGCTGACAATTTTAGTAAAAGCGAAGCACCAGCACTCATATTTAAGATTGATTAATGTGTGTTTATTGTTTATAATGCATTGCGTAATGTTTTTAAATCCACCAAGTAGCGAGTTTGTTAGATAGCTACTTTTCTTCACTTATTCTTAAATAGCATCTACTTCAATAGCAACCCTTCTTGCCCCCCCCCCCCCACCATAAAAATTCTCTAGCTACGGCCCTGTTCGTTAATTAGTACAAGCTATGCGTCTTCAATGAAAAAAAAAACCTTCTCAACTTCACGTATTAGCTTTAAATTATAAATCCCGAATGGAAAGACATCAACAATTCCAAAATCTATTGCCAAACAAAAATGAAGGAGATGGATCTGTTGGATTTAGTAAGGAATTTTGGTAATTTAGTTATGACTACAGGCACGAGAAATTTCTCAGTGACTGATTGATAGAAAAATTAAGTTTAAATGCAGAGAAAAGTTTTTGCCAGAGCTCTTTCCTCTGGCAATTTGGCTCTACTTTCAAAGTTTTTTTTTCACTCAATCTCTTGGAGTTTTCGTAACTACGACAGTAGTCCAAGCCAAAAATAAAGTCATAGAAAAAAACAATATGGCTAGTTAGAACACAATTTCGCAGTCTTACTCGGGTATTGCGTATATTTTGAAAGGTGTAAGACCAAGTGATTCAATTTGTTTGGGTAGTGCATTTCCCAATGATAGGCAGGGACGTGCACAGCTGGTGGGGTCCAAATTTCTGGGCACTTCTTAAACGACTTGTAATTTTTTGCTCCCCCCCCCAAAAAAAAACAAACCTTTATATGTGCCTATCCTGAGGTTTAAAAATTGTTAAAATTTCATACCAATTAGAAAATTGCCTGCACTAGGTAAAGCCAATTTTCCTACTGCTTATAATCCTTCTTCTCCACCAAAAGTTGTGTGGTTCTTAGCCCCCCTCTCCCAAAAGAAACAACTGAAAGTTTCTTTTTGTTAACTATATAACTCTAGATCATAATATCCTTGGTAATCAATACTAGGTATAAAAATCGATCTCTTTTTCATTAAAAAAAGAAAGAAGAAGAAATAATCAAACGTAAAAGAAAGAAGAAGAAAAAAAGTAAAAGAAAAAAGAAAGAAGAAGAAATAATCAAACGTAAAAGAAATAAGAAGAAAAAAAGTAAAAGGAAAAAGAAAGAAGAAGAAATAATCAAACGTAAAAGAAAGAAGAAGAAAAAAAGTAAAAGGAAAAAGAAAGAAGAAGAAATAATCAAACGTAAAAGAAAGTTTGTAATAAAGAATTCACAGTTTTTGCTAAATTCCAAACAAGTAAACTATTCAGTTTTGATTTACATGTTAGAGTTTATTAGCATATAAAATCTGTATGTAATCGAAAAAGGGAACACTCCCAAAATTGGCTATAATCCTAACAAAATTTGCACCAAGAAATTTATTCTACTTGAATATCGAATGACGGATTGTTCTCAATTGACGCGCCATATAAAAACTTGACTTTTTGGTGGGGAAATACTTGCCATGAGAAGCTATGTGGTTGTAGAGACACTGAAACAGTTAACCACCACCGAAACATTCACCATCAATTCACCAGAAAAATCACCAACACTTCACCAAAAATCACCCCCCAAAAACCAAGAAAATCGGTGGTCAATAATGATAGGCTATACACCAATAACAAGTGAAGTATTAAGTGTTTATTTACATGTTAAAATTTAGTAGCATATAAAATCTCAATATTTCTAGAAAGAGGAAACACGCCCAAAAATGGCCATAATTCAGGCAAAATTTAGATCAAGAAATTTAATCTACTTGAATATCGATTGACGGATTGTTCTCAAATGACGAGCCATATAAAAACTTGACTTGTTGGTGGGAAAATAGTTGCCATAAGAATCTATGCAGCTGTAGAGACAGACACTGTATTGTGACACCAGGGCTTCCACTTTCCCCAAATTTTCGGAGATTTCCCCGAAAATCTATGTGTCTCTCCGAAAAAAAATTTGGTTCCCCGAATCCCCAAAATTTCCCCGAAAATCACTCAACCACAGTGTCACCCCTAGTGACAATTCCTAGCAAACACTACTTTACATACCATAATTTTTCACTACTCTCTTGTTCGTTAATTTTCGTCTCCTGTGTTACTTTGCATAAAAACCAGACTAATACAATTTAAGTATAGACGGCTCTTTATATGTTCATGAAAGTAAAATTTTCCTTCTTTTAGATTAAACAATTTCGAATGCAATATTCCAAATGTTATAAGATTCTTACATTTACATCATTCGTGGTCAAGACAATATTGACAAAATTAGCCAAGAATTATACTTGAAGTTGTTTAACGGAACACTCAGTTGGATTTTGAAATTAAACTTCTAAAGAAGGAGAATTGTTTTGAAAGCCAAATCATAAGTTTAAATGTGTTTTTTTTTTGCTATTTTTGATTTTGGACATACTGTATTAATGTTTAATACTTAATGATTGAACGCATAATATATTGAAGGATTAGATCTTTTTGCCAGGAATTCTTACCATATAAATTTTTATTTCTTTCGGTGTGTAAAATTTAAGTTCTTTTCTTTTTTATCTGAGAATTGTATTTGTCATACCACCTTTTATCCTCAAACGTAGTCACCCAGCTCTCCCTTCACAATTATTATTCTGGTCCCTTCACCCGTGTAATATTTTCAGTAAGCGTAATATTTTACACTGCAGTTTTAGGATCTTTTTACGGTCTTACGGAAATTTTACGAAAAATATTTTCTGCTCAAATTCGGGATAGCCAAGTAAATTTGTTTGAATATCTAGGCCTACCTTTACAACTTATAATGCTTGAACAATTAGTAGCCCTACATGAAGGCTAATTCTGATATAGAAACAAAATAATTTAAAAAAATTGGGGTATAATTTATTTCTTCTTAAGAACTATCCCTAAATACAATCTTCTTACTATAAAAAAAGTACCACCCCTCCCCCTCCTAATGAGGCAAAATTTAGCTATAGACTATGTACAAGGTTGGGGAATAGGAGATTTTAAAAATGTATGTTCCGAGGGGGTATTTTCCACAGGGGAGGGGTGGGTGTTTTCCAAAGGTATTTTTCGCGTGGGTACTTTCCGAGGGGAGTATTTTCTGCGGGGGGTGTTTTTTTAGGGGGGTATTTTTTGTTTTTTTTCCGTGGAGCTATTTTCTGGGGAGGGGTGGGGGGTGGGTAAACACCTAAGACTTGGAAGCAGCATGAAAAATAAATAAGGTGTCAATTGTCGACAAAATTCCCTTAAATTTACGTCAAATTTTCCCTTGAATTCCCTTTATTAAGTGTAAATTTACTTGTTTAATTTAGTTCTTGTTTGTTTTAAGTTTTATTGTTGCCCTACTTATAGGTTGAATTTTGTCTATTTAATTTACCTATCTAGAAACCTCAAACAATATTTGTTTTTGTTTTAAGTATTATTAATGAATTACTGAGATTAATGACTTAATCAAAAATTGCTACTTGTATTTACAGTTCACATGTGTTGACTATTTTTTTAATTTTATTATTTTTTTTTTTTTAATTTGAAAACAATTTTGAAGTTTTTGCCGCAATATCAGCAAAAACCGTTTTCAGCTATGGGTTCCAATCCCGTGCTTTGGCTCTAAAGCCTACTCTGTAAAAGGCTTAATTCACTACGCGGATCCAAGCCCTACTTGAGCCTGAAAATTAAGCTAAAACCAATTTTGGCTCCCAAACTTTCGCAACGAAATTCCATTTTGTTTTTTCCCTCGAATCTTGAAGACTTGTCCCGAATTTAAATATTCAAGAGTGGAAGCCCTGTGTGACAGTTAAGAATGTGTGAGTGTGACTAAGGGTGGTTGAATTGAAGTAACACTAGCAAAAAACTGGAAGAAAACTGGCCTACTCAAACGCAGATCACGACTTGGGCCTTTGGCCTTTTTAGGCAACGGACACCACACAATGCTATTGAAAAAGTTACACAAATAGTTATTTTAACATAATATGGAGCAGAACTATACGCAAAAATGTATCGCGGAAGGTCAAATATTTTGAGTCTAACAAACTCGTCAAACCAAATCAGAAACAAGCGAGTTCTACGAACCTAAAGGTAAATATGAGGGGAGGGGAAATCATTCGAAATTTAGGAGGGGCTGAAGGACCCTACTCGTGTGTTTGTGCATGATAAGCGATTTCATAGTGATTAAAATGGACAAAAAAGTTTTTTTTTTCTTTTGTATTTTCTTTTACAGTAAGAACAGCATCGTTTTCAGTTTCATTACCGAGTTACAATACCCCCCGCTTAAAATGTCTCCCAGTAAAATACCCCTCGCGGCAGGATGGTCTCCAATAACTTCCGCCTTATAAAAAAAAACTAGAACTCTCAATTTCTGATGTAATGAACACCCACCGAAATCTTTGCGGCTATGATGTGGGAACCATAATGGTGGGAATGAAGAAGGGACAGTCTCCCTCCTATACGGAATAAAATCTGCTCATTTTGGGGTTTAATGTTACTCTTTGCTTTCTTAATAACAACATAGACCAGAAATAATCCCATAAATCAAGAGGGATTAAAGATCATTTTCGTACTTTGATGCGCTTTTTAAGTTTTTTGTACCACTGCCCCCAAACAAAAATCCTGGTTATGGGTCTGGGGATTATATATCAATTTCTACTTCCACCATCCCCGCGTATTTCCCTTAGAACTAATTATGTATTTGTCTGAAGCCTCAATGAGACCTGGGATGTTTTGGCATTCAAATGCAACCTTTGAGGAATCTCCTTCCCTTCCTAACTACAAAACAATCAGAGAACCCCATTGTAGGGGTTTAAGTTTCTTTTTAAGTTTTGTAATTTGTCCATTGCTTGCAGATAATCCTGGTTCCCTTAGAACTAATTCTGTATTTGTCTGAAGGCTCAATGAACCCTGGGATGTTTTGGCATTCAAATGCAACGTTCAAATTAGCTGATATTGGGAAACATACAGACATCTTTCGCGGGGGAATTTTCTACAGCGGGGGATTATCTGGGGGAATTTTCAAATTGGGGGGGGGGAAATTTTGCGAAGAATTACCCTGAATTCTTCTACAGAATTATTTCTATTTGTCTTTCTTCCTCTTTGGATGCACAATTTAACATATGGAGAGAATTTTACGGTAGAATTGTCCAGGGAAAATTTTCAGTGAGGGTCAAATTTTCTGGCGAGATTTTCCTATGGAAAAATATGGTTAATGTCCACAAAGATGCAGCAAAGTGACACCTCCCTTCTTGTTGCACAAAAATTTCTGGCATTTATTTTAGTCCATCAAACATAACCGGAATCAACTTGGTCACTGTTAGGACACTACTACTCTCCTTCCTCCCTCCTCAAAACCAATAATGAAGGCATAGACGGAATGTATACGTTAGAACTAAGAAGAATTAGACAACAAGTCCTCAAAAACTCATTTAGTTTTCATCTGAAGGCTCACTGAGGCTAGGAATATTAGGCCATTGAAATACTTATGGTATCTTACCCCCCTCCTAGGGACACAACGATCTACCACCCCTCCTTAATAATAGATCTCCGCATTATGAAGCAAATCACTTCAGTTAAATAAAGGATTAAAATAAACGCTACACACGTTGTTGTGCAATATAAAGGGAGCAGTCACCTTGCAGCACCCTTGTGGACATTGCTATTTCGTCGGAAATATCTTGCCAGACAATTTGATCTCCGCTGAAAGAAAATTCTTCCTAAAAATTTTCTCCCCACTGAAAATCACCCTTGAAAATCCCCCCTCCCCCCTGCTAAAAACTACTCCACGAAAAATGTTCGTATGTTTTCCAATAGCGAATACTATCTGTAAGCAATTGACAAATTACCAAACTTAAAAAGTCATTTAAATTTCTACAATGGAGTTCTCTTATTGTTTAGTAGTTAAGGAGGGAGGGAGATTCCTCAACGCATGCATTTGAATGCCAAAACCTCCCAGCTCTCATTGAACCTTCAGATAAATATAGAATCAGTTCTAAGGGAGAGACGAGGGGAGGGTGGAGGTAGAAATTGATGTATAGTCCCAAGGAGCCATAACCAGGACTTTTGCTTGAGGTTTTTTTTAAGGGGGGAAGGGAAATACAAAAAAAAACTTTAAAAAACGTATCAAACATGTAAAACTGATATTTTCTTCCTTAAAATTTCTGTTCTACGCTGCTATTATGAATGTAAAGAGTAAAAGTAAACCCCATAGTGAGCCGGTTTTGTTCCGTATAGGAGGGAGACTGCACAAACCTCATCCATACCTCCCCTCATGGTCGAAGAAACCTCGGAGGGTGTTTATTAGACCAGAAATTGAGAGTTCTAGTCCTTGTTTTATAAGTCGAAAGGGATTGGAGACCAGCCAGCCATAGGGGGGGGGAGTTTTTTTATGTGGTACATTTTCTGGAGGAGGGACGCTGGCTCCCAGAAATATCTGAGCGTCTACTTTTAACGTAAACGACAGACTCCCACCAAACGCTCCTGACAAACCTGAGTAGCATATAACCCCTGAGCTACAAGAAAGTTTAGCATTAGCTGGTAAGGCTAAGGCTAATAATGACCAATTAAAAGTACTGATTCAAATACTAGCACTGTACAAACTATTTAAATTAATTTAACCACCGGTTTTCCTAAGAACAGCCCACTGTTCTTTTTCTTTTTTTTATGTTAGATTGATGTAATTACTACAGTGAGTGGAACAGATTTGCGAGAGCAAATATTTTCAAATAACTATTGATGGCTTTTTAGCGGACATATAAAAGTATGCCACGAGAATTGCAAAGTTCTTAGAGTATTTCTGGTTCATTAACGCCAGAATTGATCAACTGAATAAATATAGAAGTGCCATGAACCTATGCAAAGGAAACAATATAAATAACATTCAAGATTTACTAACGCTACTACTAAAAACTCATCACAGCACCAACAGTATGAGACAAACAAAGCCGGGCACCTTACTCCTCCATTCTATCTCTTCAGAGCTTCACTCTTCAATCCCTCCCGTTGATTCCCTAATTTCTTTAATTCTTTCTTTTAAAGAACTTTTGGTACTTGTCTATTATGTAAAACACACTCGAGAAGTGAAGTTTGGTGACAATAAAATATAATGAAAATAGAAAACTTTATTAGTAGAATTATGAAGGTCATATGTGAGTTATTGAATTGAGAGATTCCGCGTCGGCTGACCGTCTCAAAGACAAAGAAAAGTTCATTATTAACGCGATTCTGACCTAGTTCATTTTAGTTAAAATTTAACGTGATTCTTGAGGACACCGGTTAGTTTGCTTTGACTAGTTACAGAATATAGTGTCTCACCATGGATGTTCAAGAATCATTTCAGATTGTTGGAAGGGCTACAACACAACTGAGCTGGAACAAGCAGGTTTCACTCATTTGGATGTGAACCACAAAAAGAATTTTGTCGACCCAGAAACCGGCGCCTCTACCGAAAAGGTGGAGATAATGTGGGGTTCCGCAAAGTGGAGGAACTAACGGCACCAAGGTACATCCTGCCATCATTTACATTCATACTTAGTAGAATACATGCGCCGGGTGGCAATAAAGGCAGAAGGCTGAGTTCATTTTAATGCGATTCTTGAGGACATTTCTGCGTTCTAGGAGCATATTTCCAAGTTGTAGTTTTCACAATTTTGCTAATGAAGTATTGTATTTTCATCATATTTTTTTCATTAGGCTAAATAGGTTTGGTTAGGTTAAAATAGGTTTGTTTAGATTACATATTTAATATGCTATGGTTTACCCCCCCCCCCCCCTCTAATGTGCAAATATATAGCCCAAATATCGTTTCTATAGCCCTATTTTATTTGCATCATAATTCTGTTTTATTTCATTAGCATTCACCAAACTTCACTTCTCAAGAGTGTTTTATATAATAGACAAGTACAAAACTTTCAAAGGACTTCTGGCTTTAAAGTCAGAATTCGAAGTTTTGACAAGATTTTAAAATTGAAGACTCAAAAGTCGTCAAACATCTCCAGAGCATGTTAGTTGCTTCATTATATTAATCTAAGTAAAACAATGAAGATCATAAATCCCCCACCTGCAAACCCCACCAGCCCACCAGCGAAATCTCCAAAGTCGCTTACTCTAGGGAGCATCTAAAAGAGTCGATCGACCAATTATATCATCTTCTGCAAGAATGTAGTTCTGGCTCAAATTATCATACAAGATGGATTTCTGATTTGTCAACATCCTGTCCATCAGCTTTTATCCTTTGGGGCTTGCAGTTCTATTCATCGTGTGCGAATTAAGAAATTTTGCTGGTGTGCGGGATTTATGATCTTCAAATTTTCAAAGTTTTGACAAGATTTTAAAATTAAAGACTCAAAAGTCGTCAAACATCCCCAGAGCATGTTAGTTGCTTCATTGTATTAATTTAAGTAAAACAACGAAGATCATAAATCCTGCACACCAGCAAAATTTCTTAATTCGCATACGATGATTAGAACTGCAAGCCCCAAAGGATAAAAGCTGATGGACAGGATGTTGACAAATCAGAAATCCATCTTATATGATAATTTGAGCCAGAATTACATTCTTGCAGAAGATGATATAATTGATGGATCGACTCTTTTAGATGCTCCCTAGAGTACTATTTACAGAATAGCTCTGAGTGATGCTTAATGTACTTGTCAGGAAGATGTGAAAATCGAGAAGTGTAAATTCTTATGGAGAAGTGAGGGGAAAACTAATATAATTAGAAGGATTGATTCGTAGAATAATATTGCAAAAGAATAGTAGCTGGTCTGTCAATCACGTAAAACTCAGAAAGTAAAGTTATCTATTTTACCTACTCTAATATATCTAATATAAAGATGTCATTTCAGACTCAAGCACTAAAATCGACCGAGCTAAATCAGGCTAACGAAAAAACTTAACTCGATGAAAACTAAAATAACGCACAACTCGACCCAAGAAAACGTTACCCGAATGGAATGGAAACCATTATGAACCGTCCTGCTTTACCGATTTTGGATTGATTGACTCAGAATGAGGCATAAATTTCTCTGATTTCATGTGAATTAAGTCTTTTGCTCCATTAAGGCTCTAGGAAGGCCAAGGGCTGTCTTTACTTCATTTTACTAAAATTGAGCTTAGCATAGTTTTATCGGACTGGTTTACGAAAAGAGAAATTTTCCTGATTCATTTTCTGGATTGGGCTATATGTGTATTTGTTTTGGCTTAGCAGTCTATTTTCCCAGGCTGGAAAGGCAGACCCTTTCAAAACCAATTTAAAATTCGTGATTCTGACAACTAAGCGTGATTCTTTTTAAAAATTAAAGCAAATTTCAAAGGCGCTCGAGCATCTGTAGAAAAGACCATTGCCCAGCCCTCTCCTAAGATTTAAAAAAAAGACATTTTTCTGGTATTTCAATTAAAAAAAAGAACCCCCCCCCCTTGATTAAAAACAAATTACCGAATTGCTACGAATAAATAAATGAAGACTGATCGAACAGAAATTGAAATGAAATAATCGTATCTAACATACAAATAACAGATACTACTATGGAGGAATAGATGAAACCGAAAAGTGAACAGAAATTACTACGAATAATCAAGTGAAACTTAAAATAAATAAAAGAATATCTTGAATAAAAACATCTAAAATGATCCCGATATTGACTACCATCTGTTCACAAAGGAAAAGATTCGATAAAAGTATTATCCTTTCTTTTACAAGAGCTGTAAATGAAATTGGTTAGATTATTAATGTACCAGCTGATTTGCAAATCCTTTCTTTTCTCCTTTCAGTACATCCATAATGAATTGTTACTCATGTTTCAATATGTTTTCAAATAGACTTTCTTTTATTACTTTTATTGAGTCTTTGTATTTCGCAGTTTTGTACGTACTGAATTCAATTTTCCTGATCGACTTTTGTTATTTTGCTTTATTACCCCATTCTTATAGTTTCATCATAACCTTTTTTATTTTTATTTGTGAGACACTAAGAAAATCGTTTGTGAAAAACATTTTATGAAGAAAACTTCATTCCATCTAGTAATGTCTTTAATACCTAAGGGGCAGCTGTCACTGATCAGTAGTGTCAATTGGGAGGGGAGCAGTAGGTTCAGGGAGGCAACTAATGAAACCATTTTTACAAAATCTTTTTGTGTGTTTTCACCCCCCCCTTGAAACAATCCTTTGATTAACCTATTGCAACCTATTAGGATAGATTATGTCGGGAAATATGAGTAACTTGTTCTGCTACATAGAATGGTCACTTTCCTGACTCTCTTTCTGCATCCAATCTATCGAAAAGGCATTACAAAGAGTAACCTTAAAAAGGAGAGAATATTGAGACCTGTCATATTGTTGTATTTCAATGAAATATCGGATTTTGCACCCATTATTGTTTTCTTCTTCTGTGAGACACCGGTTAAGACTTCATCTATGGTAGGCTAGTAATTTTCCCAGAGTTTAAATTTGCGTAGATTGAATTTTACGACTTTTATTTTGCTCGTTTGATGTATGTGTAGATTTAGAAGACAGGACTAAGCTTTCCAAAGTAAATGTTTCTTTTTCTCAAATTACCCATCCTAATTTTAATTTAGTAGACAACAAATTTTCTAGAAATAAAAAAACAATAATATTGGCCATTAATCCATTTTTTTTGGTGACTGAAAAGGCAGGATTGATTTAAAACAATTCTTACCTCCAAACCCATGAGAACTTGAATCACCCATTATTGTTTTCTTCTTCTGTGAGACACCGATTAAGACTTCATCTATGGTAGGCTAGTAATTTTCCCTGAGTTTAAATTTGCGTAGATTGAATTTTACGACTTTTATTTTGCTCGTTTGATGTATGTGTAGATTTAGAAGCCAGGACTAAGCTTTCCAAAGTAAATGGTTCTTTTTCTCAAATTACCCATCCTAATTTTAATTTAGTAGACGACAAATTTTCTAGAAATAAAAAAACAATAATATTGGCCATTAATCCATTTTTTTGGTGACTGAAAAGGCAGGATTGATTTAAAACAATTCTTACCTCCAAACCCACAAAAACTTGAAGACTGGGCTACAGTACTTAAGCACAAGCTATTCTCCAAGAAGCTAAAAACTCGGAGTAGATGACATCGCAGCAGGGCCAACCACAAGACATGTAAGGAATCTGGGGTGTCAAAGTGAACCAACGTGCTTGGCAAAGCGTAAACTTACTTTTTTATGTTTTAAATACAAAACTATTAAGATTAGTTATAAAATCTGCCCTAATTTGTAGTTGTATGCCTGTGGACACTCGTTAGTTGAAAATTCCCGATGCATAACCTCTTTTCCGCCTTTTCTATCCCTGAAGCGATTATTCCCATTGTAGTTGTCTAGTTGGAGTTCCCTTCCACTTTCCCATTGCTTTGAATAGGATTCGGAAAATGTTGTCTTAGGCGTTTCTCCTTTTTACATACTATTTCCCTTAGTTGTTGACAATAATTCTATCCCTAGACAGGATTTCAAGAATCTTGACTAGAAAAGACTCAAAAGAAAGATGGAACGAATCGTCTTTCTTTCTTCATGTTGGCCACAATAAATCAAATGGATTTTGTTCTTTTCCCACCTCAAACATACTCAATGCACTCACTTTAATTAAGCATACAGGTTTCAGGGCCGCAATTTATTTTTCCTTCTTCCTCTGCCTCTCAAAATATCTAGAAGGTTCTTCTCGTGCATTATAGACCACAGTGTAAAGCCCTTGATTCATCCCTATTCATTTCGGAAAATATTAGTATCAAATGTCCAGTCACTTATGAACAAAATGGAAGCGGTTTGAACTATGCTTGAAAAATGAGCTTTGAAAATGAACACAAAAAAGAAACAAATACTCAGTAAAATCTTTATTGCGTAAATACTTGCATAAAAACCAGACATAAAAATTACTGGAAGTGTTTTTTTTTCTTTTATTAGAAATGGTGGAGGATGTTTTCCCTTTTTGGACAATAACTCTTTAAACTTATAAATCTGAAATCTATCAAAGGAAAAACAAACTTTCCTGCATCAAATATATAGGACTGAAACTCATTTTATTTCTAAGAAATTATCATAAGATCTGTAACTACTCCCTAGACCTTTTGGCTTGTAGTAAGTCTCTTTAGAACAGTAGCTTTGTATTTAAATAGCCATCAGGAAAACTTAATTTATCTTCACTTTTGGAACGAAGAATTTAATAAAACAATTTTGATTATTTAATCAAATTTATTTGGATTTCTTTAATCTAAAAGATTTTTTTCTTGGATTTGTTTCAAAAGTTGTTTTTATTTGTCATGTTATGCGTCATAGAAGACTCCAAAATAATTTTGATATGGCACCTACTTCACTGCCCTAGCTATGGTTGAAGAAAACCACCGATACCACCAATACGCAGTAATTACCCGTAGACAATGTATGAAAAAATAAATAAATAAACTACTCTAACGAGACATACTTCAGATAAACAAAATTTCAGAAAAACCTAGAAAACTAGGGTCGGGTCAAAGGTAAAACAAAAATACTATATTTAATACATAAAAAAGAACAAAAATACATTCAATAAAATGAAATCATTAAACAAAGGACCTTTAAATGTTTACAACAAAACAAATTAAGAACACATTCTTATGACAAGCAAAGAAACATAAAAAAAATTAATCAGTTATATTAGAATAGCAGCTGCTTCATATCAACGGCATCCATTCACAAAAATTAAGGATGAGGGGGGAGGAAGCAAAATATATTTTAAAAAACCTATGGCGGGAAATTTGTCATTTTTTCACCTAAAAATATTAAAAAAGCCACTTTCAATGAAAATACCCCCAAAGGAGGGGTTTTTCAAAATATAGAAGGGAGGCACATGCTCTCTCCCCACAATTGTCGCCACTCCTTCCTATCAACGTGTTCTTAAATTTCAAGAGCTTAGCAGACACTCTGTTGAGCTGTAAAATATTGAACACACTGCGAATACAAAAAAATTTAATACACGAAAAAAAAGATTAACATAATTTCTTCCACTATCAGGTTTTTAAATGCACTTGTTCTAAGAATCATGGCTGCCAATGAGAATTTTACAATATCCTAAAAAAATTATATATATACGTAATATAATTTTTAGGGTCCAATTTTTGCAGTTAATAAAAGCGTTAACTTTTCTGCATCCCGATGAAGTTTCAAAGCCAGTTTCTGCTCACAGTTTATTATGTTTTGCCAGGAAGTTACCCATTGCGACGCAAAAGGGTAAGCTAGTTAACGAGATTAAGCTTGTCCAGTTATCCGGACTTCCACCGGAGCCAGGAAGGATCGACGACAAGTGGAGCGACGTAATCCAGGGAGGAAAATATCCAAACTGTCTAAAGTCGTAAAAAATGCTTCGATCATTTCACACGGGTCTGTCAGCATTGAGCGGGCTTTCTCCCTTTTCCCGGCCAGTTCTCAGCAAAGAAGGAGCTTCGATGAATGAGCAAACTTTGAATGCAAAACTGTTTGTGACAGATGGGTTGGGCAGATGAGTTGAAGACGTGCGCAAAATGTTGCTATGACTGAAGACTTGATAAAACTGGCCAGATCCGCTAGAAAGAGCTATGATTTGTACCTAGAGCAAGAAAAAGCCTTGAAAGAAAAAACTGAGAAAGAGCGGCAAGATTTGGAGGCAAGAGAACAGCTGAGAGAGCAGCAGCTCGCTGAAATCTCTTTGAAAAGACAGTCAATAGACTCTCAAAAAATCTGTCGAAGAAAAAAAAGAAACGTTTGGTTCCAAGGAACAGGCCGCAGACGAATCGCTGAAGGAGCCTCATAACCGGCTGAAAAAGGCATTGAAAAGAAGGAAATGGTCGAAATACAGCTAGCGCAGGCCATGATAGATGATACTCTGTCGATGCGTGCCAAACAAAGAATGGTAGCTGCTACTCTTGAAATCGCCCAGCAGCAGTTAGAGTCAAAGAAACAGTTGCTGATCACACCTCTGTTCCAGCACAAGGCAGTGCAAAATATAGAAACATTTGGTTGTGTTTTCTAGTTACCGTACCCTTATCTCTTTCATCGTATTTTTGTATCTGATTTTTTGGATTCGAAAGTAAAGCGTTCAGAAAAAAAAAGAAAAAGAAAGCTCCTCCAATGACATGATGATTCTCAAGTGGTCTGTTTCTTGATCATCACTTGACCTTTGATCATGGAGAGATGTCTGCAACTGATCGTTCTCAATTTTTATTATTATTATTATTATTATTTTTTTTTTGTCAAGCGTCATTTGTTATTGTGTCATTGCTTTTTCTTTCAAAATCTTTCTGAAAACTTGGGGGTCTATTTTGGGTCAAGAATGATCCTTAGAGAGATCCCTTTTTTGACTAAAAAGAGGTCCCTAAGTCCCTATTTTTTACCACTTGAACCCGTGGCAGCCTTGGAAGCATGATAATGGAGAGATGGTTTTTAAATCCCACCACTGGTTAGAATAACATTTTACAAATTATATACATAATTTATACACAAAATAAAATAGAAAAATCTAAACAAGTAAAAATTTAAATAAGCATACTAGATTAAATCAAATAAGCCATCATCAAAAGGAGGACCTTGCTGATTCATCGCCCCCATTTGGTTGCGTTGACTCATAGGATTCTGAAATAAAAGTATAAATATGATATCACAATAAGCACAATAGCTCCTTATAATAAGACAGTAAACAAATAAGACAAAACTTCGGACAGTTCTCTGAGTCAATTTGCGCTGACCTTTCTACTTTACAGGGGGCTAAATTGATGCAATAAAAACAATCTAAAGAATAAGGGCAGAAGCCATACTGTATCTATATCAAACAGTTTGTGGTAGCGAACTGAAAAAGAACAGACTCATACTAATAATAGCCGAAAAAAAAAGAATTTTGGTGGCAACTTACACATAAAAATAATTGATGTTTTTATTCATAAAGTTCACTGTGACAAGGATTATTTATCAAAATTTACGAGCCTGTTAAAATTTATCGAATTAAAGGAAAAGGTGGAAAAGACCAACCAAGAAGGAGACAGTTTAAAACAAATCCCATTGACAAAATTAAGCCAGTCAGAGAACCCTTTTAGAAAGGTTTCTAATTCCTATCTACAAAAAGCGAAAATATATTTTTTTAAAGGTTAGTTACGGACACGTATTCTGATTATCCAGGGATGATCATATCCTAGAATAGAAGGGATGGATTGCTCGAATGTAAATTGAAACTTCTAGGTCCTGAAACTTCTAGCGGCGCTTTCTGCCGTTTTGTGGTGAAAAACAACAACTTTGGCCTTCAGAGGACCAAGATACAACAGAGTGAAAATTATGAAAAGCCAATAGATTTAGAACCATTGGAAATCTATTTGTTCGGCTTCACAGTTTCAGGGGTCATATATTTACACACTAGCGCATTTGCTACTAAACTTAAAAGCACTCTACAAAATGAACGTCTAATACGGATAATTATTTCATCGGTTCACTTAAGTAGAGCTTATTCAGCACTGAATTTAGTTACAGAGATGTATAATTGTGCGTCAGCTATTAGGGAGGATGACCAGTCGATATTTCTGCGATTGGGGACAGGAGGGGATGCCTGAAGCATCAAAAAGCGTAGTTTTAGGCCCAAATTTCTTAACTTTCGTCAAGTATCCAGACAAATATAAAAGAAAGGAGGGGAGTGTCATGATCCTCCCCCCTCCAAAAAAAATTTCATTATGAGGAATGTTTTTCAATCAATCCTTTATAAGGATGGAGGCCAGTAGATTGATTTATGGGAAAAGTAAGTTGCCTAGGACCTCAAAAAGTTGTTTCAAATATTACATTACAGATACTTCAAATAAACTGAATGAAAAACCGTTGAATTTTAACATCTGACCTTCCTTTATTTGGAAATATATATATATATATATATATATATATATATATATATATATATATATATATATATATATATATATATATATATATATATATATATATATATATATATATATATATATATATATATATATATATATATATATATATATATATATATATATATATATATATATATATATATATATATATATATATATGTCCATTCTGAGTCTTCACCTTTTGGCAATAGTGCTTGGTTTTGACTCTAATTTGTTGTTTCTGAGGGATCAGTGTTTTTAATCCGGTAATAGATTACCTTCATTTCTAATAAAATCTAACAAGCTTAATTCCATAGTTTCGTTGGATGCTTTCCAATCTACCTGCTATCCAGCTTTTCTTTGTTGTTTTGTTTTTAAACTCTGTTCTCTTTTCCCCTTTCTCGCATTTTTTTTCTATATTTTCCTTCTTTTTCACAATCTTTATTTATCTTGGCATTTCATCATCGACATTGATTTAGTTTATATTCAATCTTTGTTTTTCTCAGTCATTCGAGCTCTACTCCCTATTAAATAAAAAAAAAAAACAAGTTTTTTTTAACTGAAAGTAAGGAGCAATATTAAAACTTAAAACGAACAGAAATTATTCCGTATATGAAAGGGACTGTCCCCGCCTCCCCGCCACGCGCTTTACGCTAAAGTTTTTTAATGTTTTAAAAATTAAGTTGTGAGACAGAGTCAAACTTTAGCGTAAAGAGGGAGCCGGTGAGGAGGGGACAGCCCCTTTCATTTACGGAATAATATCTGTTCGTTTTAAGTTTTAATGTCGCTCCTTACTTTCAGTTAAAAAAAAGTTTATTTTTTATTTAATTTCTGAACATTTTTGAACTAATGCAGCTTTGATTTTGGCTCAACGTACATGAATAGAAAAAACGAAATTTGCATATTAATTTTACTTTTTTTGGGCTAAATGGCTTTCTCGAAATTTTGCTGACCTCTGACGTAACTTACGAATTAACTTACGTAACTAACTTCTATATTCGTATATTTTTATTACGTATATGAGGGAGTTTGCCCCCTAGTCAGTACCTCGCTCTTTACGCTAAAGTTCAAATTTTGTTACACTTCTTTAAGAATGACCCCTATATCACAAAGGCCGTTAATTAGAATAAATAGCTCTGATGAAAGTACAAAGGAAATTTTAGCGTAAAGAGCGAGGTAATAACTAGGGGGCGAACCCAATTATATACATAAAAATTTCTGTTCGTTTTAGTTTTTAGAGTCAAAAGAGATTAGAGGGCAACTAGCCCCCCCCCCCCGCCCCCTTTTCCCCAAATGCATCCAATAAAAATTTTGAGATAGCGATTAAGGTAGATTTCTCAAAAGTCAGATCACAAAAACTCAGGTGTCGTTACAACCCCCCAGGGCCCGGAGGCAGGCGCTTTAAGTTATACCTGGTCGCATATATTGTTCGTATGAAAGGAATGCGCGTATAAACTTTAGAAAGGCCTCATCTGATTTGATCTTGACATTTCGAGCTCATTTTTATAATAGTCAAAAGAGATCCGAGGGAAGCTAGCCCCCCCTCACGCCTTCTTTTTCAAAACCCATCTGATGAAAATTTTGAGATAGACATCTTGTTAAAAAAAATAAAGGTCGGATAAGAAAAACTCCGGTGTCAATTCAACTCCTCAGGGCCCGAGGAAAGGCGTTCTAAGTTATGCTCTAAGGGCCTGTATGGTTCTTATGAAAGGGATGCTCGTATAAACTTCATAGAGGGCTCATTTGATTGGAAATTAAAAGTTCTAGTTCACTTTTTAAGAGCCAAGAGAGTTAAACTAGCCTCCCCCAAGCTCTTTTTGCCCCAAACCCGTCTGCTAAAACTTTTGAGATAGCCAGTGTTTTGGAAAATGTTCAAAAATTAGATATCAAAAACGACCCCCAGAGCCCGGTGGATAGGCGTAAGTGGTGTCCTGGGAGCATATATGGTTCTTATGAAAGGAATGCTCGTATAAACTTCAGAGACGGCTTATTTGATTGGAAATTGAAAGTTTTAGTTCAATTTTTAAGAGTCAAAAGATATCCGAGGGCAACTCGCCCCCCCCACACACACCTTTTTTACCAAAGCCCATCCGGTAACATTTTTATAATAGCCTTTTTGTTAAAAATAGTTCAAAGGTCAGATAAGCAGAATTCCTGTGTCGACAGAACCCTCCAGGGCCCGGAGGCAGGCGTTATGAATAATGCTCTAGTGGAATATATAGTTCTTATGGAAGAGATGCTCGTATAAACTTCGGAGAGGGCTCATTTGATTGTAAATTGAAAGTTCTTGTTCACTTTCTAAGGGTCAAAAGAGATCGGAGGACCACTAGCCCCCCCTCCTCCAAGCGCTAAATGCATCAGATAAAAATTTTGAGATACACATTTTGTTAAAAATAGTTCAAAGTTCTGAAATCAAAAACTTCGGTGTCGACACAGCCCCTAGGGACCGGGGGGTAGGCATTGTAATTTATGCCTTGGGGCATTTATGGTTGTTATGGAAGGGCTACTCTTATAAACTTCATATAGGGCTCATTTGATTTGAAATCGATAGTTGTCATTCACTTTCTAAGAGTAAAAAAAGATTGGAGGGCAGCTAGCCTCCCCCCACACTCCATTTATTTTTTTTCCAGAGGCACTTCATATAGAAGGGGTCGTCGTATAAAATTCAAAGGGGCTCCATTCGATTGGAAATCGAGCGTTCTAGTGCCCTTTTTAAGAGTCAAAAGTGATCAGAGGGCAACTGCCCCCCCCCAAGCCCCTTCTCCCCAAATACATCTGATAAATAATTTGAGGTAGCCATTTCGTTAAAAATAGTACAAAGATCAGATAACAAAAACTCCTGTGTCAACCTCCCCCCCCCCAGGGCCAGGGCAGGCGTTGTAAGTATTGCTCTAGGGGCATATTTGGTTTTTATAGATGGTATGCTCGCATAAACTTCAGAGAGGGTTCATTTGAATGGAAATTAAAAGTTGTAGTTCATTTTCTCAGAATGAAAAAAGATCTGAAGGCAACTAGCACCTCCCGCCCTCCACGCCTTTGGGTGTATCGGATGGATAAACCCATCCGATAAAAATTTCAGGTGACTATTTTGTTAAAAATAGTTCAAACATAAGATATTTAAACTCCAAGATCGACACTGCACCCAGGGCCCAGGAATAGGCCTTTTAAGTTATACTCTCGGGATATATATGGGTCTTATGGAAGGGATACTCATATAAACTTCGAAGAGTGCTTATTTGACTGAAAATAAAAAGTTCTAGTTCACTTTTAAAGATTCAAAAGAGACCGAAGCTTAATCTAGTCCCCCCCACGCCCTTCTTTCCCCAAACCCATCCGATAAAAATTTTGAGATAGCAATTGTGTTAAAGATAGTTCAAACATCAGATAATAAAAACTCCAAGGTTGACACAAACCCTTTTTTTCACTTTGATACCAGTTTTGATACTTTAATGAATATTTGATTATTTTTTTTTAAGTTTGATTTTGAATCTTAAAATTTTTAAGACATCGAGTCTTCCCGCTATCAAAAACGAAAAAAAGTTAGTTAAAAAAAAAATTTCCGAAAAATTAGTTTTTCAAATAAAAGAAAAGGATCTATTAAACCCAAGCTTAGCATGTAAAAGTAACTTTTAAACTTTAAAATGAACACAACAAGAAACCACTTTTAAAGAATAAACAAAACCCAAAACGAACAGAAAGTAAATAAACAATCATAATACAGAGATACAAAAAGTAATGATACAAACGAAAAAATAGATCACACAGCAAGTAATGCTTATATTGAATATGAATATCAAGCTTAAAACAAAAAAAGAATATTTTCCTATTGAAGCATAAATGAAACTTAAACGAACAGAAATTAAATAAACAATCAATGCAACCAAACATACAATAGATATTAATGTTGTTCGTTTCAAGCTTGAAACGAACAACACTCACCACCAAAATGAGTTTGAGCATAACCTCCTTCTCTCACTGTAAAAGTCTAAAACCTACTACGTCATTTGCGCTTTACTGAAAACTATATGCATCTTGAAGAGTTTTGGAAAGTATAAACAACATCAAATTGAATGTTTGATGTATAATGACATTAAATGTTGAAAGATCCATCAGTTCAAGAATTTACTTCACTGTAATTGTATTTTTATTTTCAATACTGAAACTGGAAAAGAAAATATTTGTAATATAATCCGTTTTCAGTTAAGCGCCAATGACGCAGCAGGCTTTTGGTTTTTATTTACAGTTAGGAAAGGAGGCAGTATCCAAACACTTGTTTGTAGGGAAACTATATTCGTCTTTAAAAACTTTAAAAAGAGCTAATAAATTAAACTGAATATTTTATGTATAACGATATTAACTGCTGAAAGCTGTTCAGTACAAAATTTTTCTATAATCTGAATGTTTGTACTCCATATGAAATTCAAAAGAAAATAATTGAAATAGAGTTGGTCTTAAGCAAAGCGCTAGTGATGCGGTAGCTCTTAGAAATCCAGAGTGAGAGAAGGAGGCCATACCCAAACTCTTGTTTGTGGTGATTTTTTTTCGTTTCAAGCTTGATTTGCATATTCAATTTAAGTTTCACTCGTTTTAAGATTTATTGATTAATTTACATTAATATCTATTGTATGTTTTTGTGCATTGATTGTTTATCTAATTTATGTTCGTTTTAAGTTTCATTTATACTTCAATAGGAAAAATTTTTTTTTCATTTTAAGCTTGATATTCGTATTCAATCTAAGAGTTACTCGCTTTAAGATCTATTTGTACATCTATATTATTACTTTCTTTATGTTTTTGCTATAATTGTCTATTTAATGTCTTCTCATTTTTTGTTTCATTTATTATTTAATATTAATTTCTGGTCGTGTTTATGTTGAAATTTAAAAGTCATTTTTATATGATTATCTTAATTTTAAAATGGCCTTTACTTTTCTTTGAAAACAAATTTTTTGGATTTTTTTTTTTTTTAATTAATTGCACAAAATACTTCTACAATAAGACGGCAGTTGTTACACCTAAGCACCCATCTTACAGGCTTAGTCATATAATATCTTTCTGATCGAAGGACATTAGGGGCGAAATCCTCCTGCTTTTTCCTCTCTCCTATATTTATGTGAATTTTCATAAAGCTAGAAAACTTGACTCAAAATAGATTTTTTGAGACGTCAGGCCCTCTCCTTCCCACCCACCGAAATACTCACATCCACTCTTTTCCTTTAATGACTGGTGCACAACTATAGGCAACTATGCATAATTTTATGAAGCCTCAATGAATCATTCATTTCTGTGAAACTTATAATAACTGTCTATATTAACCATTTACTTCGCAAGGACTGCTTTATAAAAAAGAAGATTTTCACCTGACAAAACGAAAACTTGCAATTTATTATACTGAGTAGCTTTTTGTTATTAGGCCAAATATGCATAATCATAGAATATTTATATTCCTCGGGTAGCTAATATGTAAGAAAAAAAATATTTCAACAAAAGTAGATTATATAATTTGAATTATCAGCTCGTAAATCACGCCGATATCTACGTCATAAGACCGTAGAATGAGTAGCAGGGGAACTTTTTCCCCAAAAATAAAGCATTGTTTGATTCAGCCAGTATATCACCTGGTACACAAAGCATGTCATAGACTTGATTCCAAAACGCAATTCGCGTTTTATTTTGGCAGGACCTTTAATGTGATGCACTAAAGCATTTATCACTGTCTAAAAGTTTGTCATGTAATTATTCAAAAACTTACCTTACCTTTTTCTCTTCCTATATACTTTTTTTCTATTCGTTTCTCATCTTTTCATCCCCTGTATTTTCTAATAGCGCTCTTTGAATATATTTTTCTCTTTCATTGTTTTAATGTTGTATTATTGCTCTGAAAATTGTTCTTGCAAACTTCTACAAGGTGGGTTATGGGGAGGGCGGAATGACGCTATGAATTATTTTGACGTACTTTTGGCATGGGAACAAATGAATTTGACATGCATAAATACTTATTTTGCAGTGTAAATGTAAATAATATTCACTATAAAGGGTGTTTGTCGAATTAAAAAATGTAATGAAACATCACCCAGAGTTTTTTTTACCAAGTAATCAAGGAGCGATAAGTAAGGAGCGATCCGGCTCAATAGTAACGGAAACTCTAAAAAAAGGAATTTTGATGCCAATAGATAGATCAAAAGAATCAGATTTTTATGCTGATTTCAAATATATAAGTTTCATCAAGTTTACTTTTACCCATCAAAAGTTACGTGCCTAAGAAGATTTGACTTATTTTCAAAAAAGGGGGAAACATCCCCCAAAAGTCATAGAACTTTAATGAAATTCACACCATGAGATCAACGTATCAGAGAACCCTACTTTAGAAGGTTCAAGCTCCTATCTGAAAAAATGAGGAATTTTGTATTTTTGCCAGAAGAAAGATCACGGATGCGTGTTTATTTGTTGTTTTTTTTTTTTTTCCAGGGATGATCTATCGACCCAGTGGTTCTAGAATATTGCGGGAGGGCTCATTTGACCGGAAATTAAAATTTCTAGTGCCCTTTTTAAGTGACAAAAAAATAGAGGGCAACTAGGCCCCCTCCCACACTAATTTTTTTCCCAGTCATCCAATCAAATTTTGAGATAGCCATTTTGTTCAGCATGGTCGAAAAGTACAATAACTATGTCTTTGAGGATGACTTAATCCCCCACAGTACCCGAAATTTTTAATGAAAATAACACCATAAGATTCAACGCATCAGAGAATTCTACTATAGAAGGTTCAAGCTCCTGGAATTTTGTATTTTTGCCAGAAGAAAGATCACGAATGCGTGTTTATTATTTTTTTTTCAGGGGTGATCGTATCGACCCAGTGGTCTTACATGAAAGAATCTTTTCATGGAGGAAGTTCTCATGGGGGAAGGGACATTGCTATGAAGGGGGCGCCGAATTTTCCAGCATTATTTAAAAAAAAAGATCAGAAATTCAATAAAAAAAACAATTTTTTCAACTGAAAGTAAGGACCAACATCAAAACTTAAAACGAACAGAAATTATTATGTATATGATTGGATTCACCCCATAGTCATTACCTCGCTCTTGACGCTAAAGTTTTCTTGTTGTAATTTCATCAGAGCTATTTATTCTAATTAAAGGCCTTTGTGAATAAGGGGTCATTCTTAAAGAATTGGAACAAAATCTGAACTTTAGCGTAACGAGCAAGGTATTGACTAGGGGGCGAACCCCCTAATATAATTGATACAAATATACGAATATAGAAGTTCGCTACGTAAGTTAATTCGTAAGTTACGTCAGAATAAAATTTCGAGAAAGCCATTTAGCCAAAAAAAAAGTAAAATTAATATATAGATTTCGTTTTAATTATTCATGTACAGTGAGCCTAAATCAAAGCTGCATTAACTCAATAACGGATCAGAAATTAAATTAAACACAAACAAGTTTATTTTAACTGAAAGTAAGGAACGACATTAAAACTTAAAACGAACAGAAATTATTCCGTATATAAACGGGGTTGTCCACCTTTTATACACGGAATAATTTCTGTTCGTTTTAAGTTTTAATGTCGTTCCTTTCTTTCAGTTAAAAAAAAATTTGTTTTTTTTTATTTAATCTTTTAAAGGTCTGACAAAATCGGGAAGGCATGAATTTTTTAGAATAAGTATGTGCGAATCTGAAGTTTTAAAAGTGCCCCTACAAGTTTTTGTGCAATTCTATTCATTGTATCATCGAGCTTTTGTTTAGTCCCCAAGGTATACTGCGTCTCTGATTTAGCATGTTGTGCTGAACTGACAAAAACCAATAGACGTTTCCCATTACAAATAGCTTATCATCCAATGCAGATGGAGAGTTAGACAAGCTTGACATCCAATTTAGGCAAATTTACCAAACTCTGGGATCACAAAAATGTTCTTTTCTCAATGATCCAAAGAATTATATAGCTTCTGACTAGAATTTTAAATCCAGCGCCAAATTTTTATTATTTTTGAAAGTTGGGAACCATACTCTTATCATTTTTCAAGCCTTACAAGTAAGGAAAAATGCCTTCTCAGACTCAAATTTGGGCTGGGAATCTAAATCCCAAAAGCTTCATTCCCGTATCACGAAATAAATTCAGAGTTAACGAAAAGCCAGTGCTCTGTAGCAGAGGAAGGGATATAAATATAAACTTGAGAAAAAGCTTTGGATATTCTTATAAAACTCCACAAGCAAAAGAACTTAGTGTTCATGTTCAGCCGAAATATGTTACAACTAGCTGGTCCTCTTGCCTCTCTCCATAGAAAATGCTTTGCAGCGGGATTATTCCCGAAAGCCTGGAAAACTGCTCATGTGGTCCCTGTTCCAAAGGCAGAGTCTGACCTTACTTATGTAGGATCATTTTGTCCAATATGTCTGATGTCCTGCGTAGGTAAAGTTTCTGAAAGCGGCATTAATAAGACCCTTTACCCATACCTCGAGTTACATCTACTGTTAGCAGACATGCCATGCGGTTTTCACAGAAAACGGTCTACGTTAGACTGTTTGATTGCCCAGTATCAAGAGTGGGTTGAGCTCCTTTCTCAGGGACACGATATTCGCCTTCTCTCCTTTGACATTGCAAAAACCTCGGATCGTGTATGGCACGAGGGACTTCTTTGTAAACTGAAAGCCTATGGAATTCATGGTCGACTATTTGACGTGCTTGCTGACTTTCTTCGTCAACGATCGTTGCAAGTTGTCCTCGATGGCTTCATATCAAAAGAACACCCAGTTTTATCAGGAGTACCACAAGGAAGTATTCTTGGGCCAACTCTTTTCTTGGTGTTCACAAACGACCTAGGGGACACCCTTGTGAAAAAACCTCCCCACTTTGCGGATGACACAACAACAAAAACATCAATCGCAAAAGACGAAGATACCAGTGAACCCCAGAAGGAGCTTCAGGCGGACCTGGTGAAAACTGAGGCGTGGCAGATGCATGGCTTGGAAGTTTTGACACATTAAAAACGAAAGAGCTCCTAATTTCTAAGGCGCGTAATATGAGGGCTCATCCTGATTTCATCTTCAAAGAAGAGGTAATAACGCGAGTTGATACACTGCGCCTACTTGGAGTTAATTTCTCTTCGGATCTCTCATGGACTAAGCATATCAGTAAAATTAGATCCTCTTGCAACAAGAAGTTAGGAGTTATCCTAAGATGCAAAAATTTTCTTCCTGATGATTCTATTGTGCCATTTTTCAACTCGTGCATCAGACCTGTCATGGAATATGCATGTCCTCTCTTCGCTGGTGCACCAAAAAGCCACATCGCTCCACTCCAACATATTCAAAATAGAGCAGTGGGTGCAGCAGCCTCTGGCAACACGAAAACTAAAACCCCGCAGCTGATCCTAGTACATTTCGATGAGGCGTTCATGCCTGTTTCCTGTAAGTATTTCCATAGCCCTCCATCGCAGAACTTATCGAAGGTTATTCTTGATAAAGCAAAGCCTTTGCAATTAACTTGCCGAAGTACAACTCGTTAGGATTACCTCGAGAAGTGTACTCCCCTTCAAGAATATCTGAAAAAGAGTTTCGCCCGGCGATCGGTCGCCACATGGAATAGATTACCGGCAGAGGTAATCCCCAAAAATCCTTCCCTTGACGTGTTCAAGAGAAGGTATAACAAGTACCTCAGTGTTAGAAAATGAGGTAACTACCAGGACTAGCGGCAAATCATCATTTGCGATGGAGCCATGAAGCCTGTAGTAAAAAAAAAAAAAAAAAAAAAAAAAAAAAAAAAAAAAAAAAAGGGACATAGTTCAACGCATTCAGCAGCGTCTATACACAGTGTTTTTTTCTCTTGCCCTCTTTAGACCCGTGATTCCCAACGTGGTTAGCTGGGTCATGGACAGGACGTACATGCTTCGACTGACTATACTTTAGAGCCGTAATTTTGAAGAAAGAAACATTTTTCGTGTGAAAAACATCACATTCAAATGCATTTAAAGAGCAAAAAAGATATAGGATAGTACTGCAATAACGTTATACATTGTATAAATGGCGTTGTATTCAGACAATATTTTTCATTAGATGCCAATTTAAGGGCCTTTTAAGCTTCCTTCGGGTAAATACATGTAAAATTCTGAATAAGAAAATTTAAATATCACAATGAGGAATCAGGATTTTAGAAATGCCTAGGTGGAGCAAGACCCAAAATCGGTCCTAGACGTGGAGGAGCTACGGCTTTAGACTTTTTATTACTTAATAAAAAATTAAATTACATACAAAAAAAAAAAAAAAATTTCAAAAAACGCATTTGGTAGGGATTGTTTTATGATAGTTCTTTTAAAATTGTACAGAATGATGAAAGCATGACTTTGAGACCCCTCTCCTCTTCAGGGAGTACTGGAAGCAGAGCTTAAAAGCTTCAAAAGCCCCCCCCCCCATAGAATCCCCCCATAGGATTTTATACGATAAAATAGTTAATTTGTCTAAAATATGTTTATACAAAATTCTCCCATCAAAAATTCTAGGCATTCAGCCCAGACGTAAGTTAGTAGTAAAATTTCACAAGGGTAAACTTAATGAAACAAAAAAAATTATAAGCTAAATAAAAAAAATATCTTTGAAAAACTTTTAAGTAGTCAAGTAAGCATATCTAATTCTTTAGCCTTTCAAATTATGCATTCCCCCTTCACAGAGGGGTAAGGTTTTAAACGGCATCTACTACAAAATGTTACATACTTAGAATCCGGGAGAGAAAAAAAAAATCATTGAAGTACTTTTTGGAGGCTGCTGGGTTAAAATACTTCAACAGACAATATACAGTACAGTTTATTTCCAAGTCCCAAGAACAGTGAATTGGAATTTGAATGTTTGAATTGGCTCAAAAACCTTACACAACTATATATGTTTTTAAAAATGGGGAAAGATCGACAATTCAAAATGTTTAAACAAACATACCTCCATAGACAGTTATGCAGTTTTTGGTAGCAGATGACGCCAAATTAAAGAAGAAAAAATATGGATAAAAAGTCAGCCAAAAGCTAAGCTAAAAACATACGTCACAAAACAACTTAAGAACATGTAGCTATTCTTTGAAGGTATGGTTAGAGCCGTCCAAGCTGAGTGGTTAGTACGCCAGGCATGAAATCCTCAGGACAGGGGTTCGAGTCCTGGTGTAGCTGATTATTTGGTTTGGAACGGAGGTCATCGTGACTCTATAAGCTCACCCAGAGTCCCAACCACGTGTTGCACTCCCGGCTGAAGGCATCGAATCAGGAGATCGATGTTTGCGCTACGCCGACTATTGATCAGCATACGATTTTTTTTGCTTTTTTTGTGGTGATCTTCGGGAATCACTAGATAAGTTAAGTTTAAATCTTAGAGACAAAAATCATTGTCAAATTTTACTGATTACTATGCGTATGTATTTTCATTGTTCTGAATGGCAACACTGACGAAAAAGTAAACTGCCTTGAAAGCTACATAGTTTTGAAACAAGCAAAAGAAGCATCTTAAAAAAAATAGCAGTTTTCAGGCGTTAATAGACATGTAGAGGGAGAAAAATGTTTTTACTGTAGTGTCCTTGGAACTTCAAGGTTTAAGACTTCTGACAGGAACATTCTAAAGCAACGTTTAGACAAAACAAATAATCCAGATTTACAATATTTGAAACATTCTGAAATTTTTCTTATAAATTACTGAAAAATTCCCCAGTCCCTCAGCAGAAGGATTGGGAACACGAAAATTCATGCTAATATTTTCCTCTTACCAGCTTATAAATAGCTAACTCTAAAAGATCATTATCAAATTCATATTTGTCAAGATACTTAGCAATATACAGACCGAGAAAAACACTCCTAGATGTACAAGAAAAAGAGCAGTGTGTATAAGAAAGAAAATCCTTGTATGTTAAAAAGAGAAATATTTAATACTAGAATGAACACTGTCAGCAAGCACAGCATGAACCGTTCTAGACAAGCCTTACTAAGTAGGGTTACTTTTACTGATAGGTTTGTTTACAATATATTAATAAATTTTTTCATGAATTTATTCATTTGATTTAATTTATAAGATATTGAATTTCTTTGTCTATTCATTAATAAATTAATTAATAATTATTCATTTAAAGCAGCTTCTGAGTACCATCACCATACTCAGTTGTTACGAATATACATACATTTCTTTCCATTATATTGCTCTAACTTCACAACTACACTTATTCCCTCACTAACACGACTGCTTTTATCCATACACACCAGCTGTAGAAGATTGTAGAAGACTAAGGTGCCAACCATTATCCGAAAAGCTCCCTGGGAAAACTGAGGGGGTTAACCTTCAATAAAAAATACTGAGAAGTTTAAGACCCACCTTACATAATTACTTTTAGCATATCAAAATCTTACCAAGCACAAAATGATAAACCCCGGTCCCCCTCCCACCCCCCAAAAAATGAATACTTGGCACCCTAGCATATACTGTTCGATGAAAGCCTTTTAAATATAAATTTCCCAGATTTCCTTTTGGTTATTATATACGTATATGTTTTCTAGAGCTATAATGAAAGACAGGTAAGATGAGTAGTTACGTTCAACAGATGAAGGATAATAGTAGTGGTGTCAATTTACGCAAACGTAGGGAGTGTGCCCTTAATTGACACCCCTGGATAATAGGTTGCCAAAACCGCACAGGGCTAAGGAAAAGGCAGGAACTCTTTGAGCGGGGTGAAAGGTCATATGAGTAGGGATTATCCGGAAATCCAAATTTCACGGGAGGAGGAAAGAGTGAAAATTTGGACGTAACTAGGTGATAATGAGCGTTCACAGTTGCCTTGGCCTCCGATGGGTTGTTAGTGGTGGTAGCAACATATGATTTAAATACCTGTTGCAGCAGATGTCTCAATCCGGGATTAGCTGGAACGTTTGGTCTCATCATTCTCTGCTGCTGTTGCTGTTGTAAATTTGGCTGCATTCCTCCCACTGCAATGCCTGATGCTCTCTGTTGCATACCAGGTTGGTTTTGAATTTGTACTACTGTGAACTGTTGCTCCTAGAGGAGATTTCCATAAGAAAAAAAAGCAAGAAAGAAGAACATAATAAAAATAAATAACAGTTCCTTTGTTACTTCAGTCAGTTGTTTTGAACTTTGCCCTTCAGTTGTTCCTTCAATCGGTTGTTTTGTTCCTTTAAGCAAAAAACTGATTTAAACAAAACTACTTCTTGAATCAACTCTTTTTGATCTTCATGGACTTGATGGTTTTTCAGTTGATTTTTATTAATCCAAGGAAAAGCTACTCAATTAAGGGCATTCTATTCAAACAAAATGATAGAATAAAGGCATAAAAAGTAAGGCTCAAGAATAGCATGTATACTTTTATTAAAACAAAACCAAACATTAATGCTTCTTGTGCAAGCAGAATACACAAATTAAAAGTACTAAAATGTTCATACTAAATATATGGTACTTACCTATTATACGAGAAGCACTCGAGCATTTGGATCGCAAAAATCAGACAGGACAATAACCCGTTAGTTTGCAATGCATAGAGATAGAATAGTGTCTCACCATGGATGTTTGATTCAAGATGTGGGATTTGCCAAAGACCGAAGAACAGGCAATTATATATTTCCAGGATAAGGGGTTGTTGCCCAAAACAAACAGTGCATCAATGGACAAACCATGACTTTGTACTCTTAGGAGAAGCAATATCTTTGGAAGCGTAAACTAACCTAATGTAACGTTCACTAGCATTAGCCAAACTACACTTCTCGAGTGCTTCTCGTATAATAGAGAAGTACCAAATATATTCTAAGGGTGGGAAAAAGCAGGATTGTCAGAGAAGGGAAATGTGTAAAACAAAGTGAAAAGAAGGTCTCTTCCAAATTGACTAGGACAGTTCAAAAGGCTGCATATGACTTGTTCTTTTAAGGTTGAGAATTGCAGTCTACATTCGTACAATCAGCACCCTCACCCAATTACTTCCCTCGTTTTTCCGGTGTCTTTATACTACTTAGTTTAGCTTAGCTAGGGTTACCTCGCTTGGCAAGGTTGTATTTTGCTTTTGATATATTACATTTTACTTCTTCTTTCACCGACAAAAAAACACGGTTATTACATTAATATTATTACAAGAAGTTAATCAATTAGGTTGGGCATACTAATAAAAGTATACTATTTCGACGATATAACTATGGGAATATTTGGTAGGTAATCTGCTCTGGCCACTGCTTGTGGTTTCACAATTATAAATTCTGCTTTCATCCGTTGATTTTTCTAAGCAAGTAATTGCATGAACAATCCGCTACATGTCTTTTACTCCAACAATTTGTTGTTGTCCATTTTTCTTTTCTCTCTCCTTTTCCCTCTTCAAGCGGTTACGAGTATAAAACATCATTTCGTACAAGAGGACGTGGGTGCCTCTAGACCTGAGCAGTACCCAAATCTGACAATTTTTGCATTTTTTTTATAGTTGTTCTCTTTTCACGCAATTTCTATGTACCTTTTTCTTTTCTTTCGCCCCCCCCCTCCTAGAGATAAGTTCATGTGTTTAACGGTCAAATTTGTTAAAAGTAACGTTAGGTTGTTTTCTATTCATCATACGTTTTCTATGTAGTGAAAAAGTTATTAGTGCAAACAACTGGTCGAAATATAATCTCTAAAATACAAAATTTATGTCTCCGTTTTTCTTTATTACAGATTTCCATCTCTAGCCGTATTAAATCTAATCAAATCTCTTCTTTCCTATATAGATGTGACTTTTTCGCTTCCAGTTACTGGTATCAATCTCCAGATCTGTATCATGTACAAAAAACCATCATGTGCAACAACTTATCGTCAAAGATTGTCTAAAAACCCAAAAAGTCTTTAAAGTTTTTCTTTGTTGAAGATTTCCATCTCCAGTTTTATTAAATCTAACCTGCCATTTTCTTTTCTTTATAGATAAACGTTTTTCACTTCCAGCTATTGATATCAATCATCGTAACCTATGGAAGTTGAAAAAAACAGGATTGCAAAACACCTGGTCGTCAAGAGCAGCTAAAAGCCCAAAGCAAAATTTTCAGGATTGCTTAGCTAAAAAGTACAAGAATCAAACCCAAAAGGAATCTATTTCTTCAATATGCCCTTTAAGTTGTCTTTGCCCTTTTAGTCTTTGATTTTTTATGCATTGAAAAAAAATTTACCCCCCCCCCCCATAAAAAAAACAAAAATCCTGGATATGGTTCTGAGACCACTCCAAAGAGAAAAGTGTAATCAGAAATATCTTTGGATGGACACAAATAAAACTGTTCCCGATTTTCGAACCCTCACACCACAAACTTTAGTCAAGTCATCCTTAACATGTTATAAAGAAACCTCATTTGGAATTATATTATGGTTCGGAATTTCAGCAAGAGTAAGGAAAAATTCTTAAGAGTCATATCTTTGATCTTCGCAAGAGGAGAATGTCTCAGACGAGAGGCAAACAAATTTTATATTTAGAACGAACCTCTGGGGGCCTTCGCATCTGGAGGCCTTTATCAATGAAAAAAAAAACGAACTAACTTCACTAAAACATATGAAAATACAAAATAAAAACACACACTGCAAAAAAAAAAAAAAAAAAAAAAAAAAAAAAAAAAGGAAACAGAAAATATTTAAACAAAATCCAAGATGGATTATGTTTTCGGTTTTCTTTTTCTTTTTTTGGAATTGCGTAAGTATTTTTACTTTTTTTTTCATGTTTTGTTTAAGGTGTTTTTTTTTTCATTGATGAAGCCTTTCAGATGCGAAGCCGAAAAAATTCCAATTTTTACACATTATTTTTATATAAAAAAAACTGTTTATTTTATTTTCAGTGACTTTTTTGAATATTTACTGAAAAATACACTTTACTAAAAAAACATTATATTTACTTAACTTTATTTACCTAATTTACTATTTACTTAAAAATAATATATTAAAATATATTATTGGCCCCTAGCTGCAATCCACAATTTTAGCATTTGATTTGGACGATGTTCCATTAGTTTAATCAAAAACCTCAAATAAAGAGTATGACTTTTATTTGAGTTGTTTATCTCTTTTACAAACATGAACTAAATTATTATTTATTACGAACGTGATTACAAATATAATTTTATCTTTAAAATTATCTTATATTTACGTCAAAAAATATTTACAAGAAATGGAAGTTTTTGCACATTTTCTCAAGAAAAACACTTGGTTTACGACGATAATATTAATTGAACAAAGGAAAGTTGGACAGGGACGCGTTGTTTATTGGTTACTATTTAACCGTATTTGTTTCACTGAGGCACTCTACCCTATTCTTGCTGAAAAAAAAACAAGTTTTTTTTTCAACTGAAAGTAAAGAACACAATTAAAACTTTATACGAACAGAAATTATTCCGTATATGAATAGATTTGCCCCCTCTTCAGTACCTCGCTATTAAAGAAAAAAACAATAAAGAAAGTAACAAGGAACCATGCATCTTTGAAGTTTCTTCTGGCATAAAAAAACCTCTAGGAGCTTAAAACCTCTACAGTAGGGTTCTCTGATATGCTGAATCCTATTGCGTGATTTTTGTTAAGACTGTGAGACTTTCTGTGGGTGTCTTCCCCCTTTTCACGAAATCTGGGCAAATTTTCTTAGGCTTGTAATTTTTTTGGGTAACTTAATGGACTTTATATATTTGAAGTCATCATAAAAATTCAATTCTTTTGAATTATCTATTGGTATTTAAACACTTTTTTTTAGTTTCGGTTACTATCGAGCCGCGCGGCTCCTTACTTACAAGTTCGTTGCAACGAACTGTTTAATGTACAATTTTATAGCAACAATATTTGGGTAAATTAACTGGTGTACCTTTATGCTTTAGAAATAACGTTACCTGAATTTCTATTAAAATACCTCGTTATGCCCCTTCAGAAAAAAGAAAAAAAAGTAGAAAAGAAAAAAGTCCCGCCAATGGAATTTTGCGACTTGTTTGCAATCTGAAGCTGTTACAAAATCGGTTAGAACAAAACAACATATAATCATAATAAGAAGGAAATATACTTTATATATATATTTGTTTAGTTTTCTGCAGCGTCTTGACTTTAACCCGAGAGACAAAATTTAGAATTGACATTTGCTTTATTTTAGTTACCTCATGTATTCAACAGAAATAATTCTATTGTAAATTCGATTATAACTCATCTTGGTTACTTCCAGAATCGGAAAGGAGAAGTTCTTGTAACTTTTTTCGTTTCTTTACTTGTTTTTATTTTTGACATTTGTTTTCTTCTCTGAGTTTCCTTTTATGTCTTCAGCTACTGTTTTAGTCCTTTTCAAGCCATACTGTTTTCATTTTCTTGCTATTTTAGTTTCTTTTTCACTCAGGGTAAGTAAAAATCGAAAAACAGTGGAAAACGAGCAAAACAAGGCGAGCTTAAAGAGAAAACAAAGCAAACTAAAACAAGAAGTAAAAAACGAAGAATTAAAACGCATTAAAGAATTAAAAAATGCCACGCCCTTGGATAGTAGAAAATTTAGAGATTAAATATTTTGTCATTGCTTAATTTGAAATACTGATACTTTACATTGTTTCATATTTATATAAATTGATCATTCGGTTTCATGTTCCTTTTTGGCTGGCAGAAGGTGTTTTTTTTTTCAGTCATGTATTTTGTTAAGATTAAAAGTAACTGAAGGTGGTCATCTTATTAGATTAAATAAAATAAACAGTTTCTTTTAACTGAAAGTAAGGAGCAACATTAACGCTCAAAACGAGCAGAAATTATTCCGCAAATGAAGGGTTGCTCCCCTCCTCAATACTTTATTCTTAACGCTTAAGCTTTTAGCACCTTTAAAAAAAGCTTCCCGTTGTAATTACACGGCCCTTTTGTTTCAGGAGCCATTCTTAAAAAATGGGACAAACAGTCAAACTTTAGCGCAAAAAGAGTGAAATATTGAGGGGGGCCAACCACTTGATATACAGAAAGATTTCTGCTCGTTTTGAGCTTTAATGTTTCTCCTTACTTTCAGTTAAATAAAATGTATTTTCTTATTTAATTTCCGATCGTTTTTCAAATAATGTCGGTAAATCTGGCTCTTCCTCCATAAAAAAAATCCCCCCGCCGTTCACAGGAAACTACTCCGTGGAAATTTCATCCAACGTAAAATACAACCCCCCCCCCCTCCGTAAAATTCCCTCCGGAGTTCCGTCCTCACTGAAAATACCCCCCCCCCCCCAAAAAAAAAAATTCTTTGCGGACAATTCAGCCTGAAAAATTTTTCTTGGCATTCTTTCATTAGAAAAAGACCAATTCCTAATCGTTTTCTCGATCACTCCAGAACTCGCCTCTTCCGTGGAAATTTTTCCCCGGAAATCCAAGCACGCTGAATACAGCCCCTGGATAAATCCCCCGGAACATCTCCATATGCAAAATTGAGTTGGCAAAGAGAAAGTAAGACAAATAAAAGAATTTCGTACAGGAATTCTGTCAAATTCCCACAGTGTAAAATTTCTCCTGGAAAGTTCACCCCCTGAAAATTCTCCCTATGAACACCCACCTCAAGCACGAAATCCCCCCCTCAAAAAAATAAATGTCTGTAAACTACCCAATAACAAATTCTATACGTAAACAATAGGCAAATTTCATAATTTACAGGCCTCTCCCCACGGACTATGGAGGACCATGTTACCCCTATGGACATAGTTATTGGATCTTTTAACTATGCTGAACAAGATATCTATCTCAAAATTTTGATAGGACAACTTTGGGAAAAAAGGGGCGCGGGAGGGGGATTAGTTATCCTCCAATCTTTTTGGTTACTTAAAAAGGGCACTAGAAGTTTTAATTTCCGTTCAAATGCACCCTCTTCCGATCTTCTAAGACTATTATTTCGATACGATCACCCCTGGAAAAAAAATAAATAAACACGCAGCCAGGATCTTTCTTCTGGCAAAAATGCAAACTTCCAAATTTTTGTATATAGAAGCTTAAAACTTCTACAGTAGAGTTCTCTGATACGGTTATTCTGATGGTGTGGTTTTTATTAAGATTCCTTGACTTTTAGGGGCGTTTCCCCCTTTTTAGAAAATCAGGTAAATTTTCTCAGGCTCGTAACTTTTGATAGGTAACACTAAACATGATGAATCTTACATATTTGGAATCACAGTAATAAGCTGATTTTTTTTATGTGTCTATTGATATTAAATTTTTTGAGTTATTTTTTTCGTTTTTAAGAGTATCGGTTACTATTGAGCCGATTCGCTCCTTACAGCTCAGTCTAATTACAAATCAGTCTACATGGTCTACGCTCTAGTATCATTGACAGGACCTTAGTATTTCCGGATTTACCTTGTCAAGCCTCGACAGTAGATGTCAAAATGTTTCAATAGGCCGAAAAGACCAAAATAGCTCTTTTAAAAGAATTTAAACATCCACATTATAGACGCATAAGGGAATTAAACTCCTATTTGTGAAGAAAAAATAATAAGAATGGTCATGAATAACACTATAGCTCGTAATAGTACATATCAGCATTAAGTCCCGTGACACTCACACTGTGGAGCAAAGCTTCGTCAGTTTCTTGACTACATATACTTCAAGGATCGCCACTGTTTCCTAGCTCTCTTTACTTTACGAATATACCTGGTTGACCATGGGATGCCAACACAGGAAAGTATCGTTACGTAAAGGAGTGTACCGGAAGAAAGCAAGAGAAGTGCCACTACGTAACATGCCTGTGCAATCATAGGGGGCCGAAACACAGACTTTGGAGGCTACCTTCTCCTTCAAACCACTAAATTTGGCTGGAGCATTCCTTTTGTGTGATTCACATAGTTCACTTTCAGATAAATATATTTTGTAATTATACATGTGCGACAAGGATAATGACGACTCGGTCATTAACTTAGGCTGAGAGGCATCAAAAGGATGTTTTCTTACTCAACGGATGTATAGAATTCAAAGCATTGTATTTATCATTGACTTTTCTTTCATATAAATCGTTCACCTTAAAACCAATTTCTCAGTGAGAAAAGGATATGAGGTACTTACATATTATACCGACCTCGCCCAAGAAGTGAAGTTAGAAAACAATACTTTACCCTCCCTCCCCCTTTATCCCCCTAATGTGCAAATATAATGCCCAAATTATACATTTTCAATGCATTCTGCAACCCGTAACTTTTTTTTTCCAGTTTTTGTTTCGTCACAGTTGATTGAATTTACAGGTATAGGGATTGAAACAACTGAGACGCATTGGGAGAATAGATAGAAAATATATAATTTGGATTTATATATTTGCACATTAGGGGGGGGTAAAGTATAGCAGGACTGCATGCAAAATGTTTTAGCTACAATTATTCTGCATATTATGAAGTATGAATGATTAACCTAACTTCACTTTTTGGGTGGGTCGGTATAAATGTAATTACCAGATATGATTCCAAGTATCTGAATGTCCATAATTATTAGGCTTGGCTAGAGATACATTGGCCTTTGGAGCTTTATTCACAAAAAAAAAAAGAAAAAAAAGCGCAACAGGTTACTTTAATACATCTTAAAAGTTGGAAAATTTTCACCGCTAACACTCCCAAAAGCTAAAAAGCTAAATATATAGGTAAAACGGAAAATCTTAGTCCTTGACGGCTCACCAGTCTTTACATCTTTTTTATTTCGTAAGTAATAGTTTACCAGAGTGTGGGTCATGACCTGCCGGCGAATTGTAGAAAATTAACATCGATCTATCGATCTCCCAAAAGCTAAAAAGCTAAATATATAGGTAAAACGGAAAATCTTAGTCCTTGACGGCTCACCAGTCTTTACATCTTTTTTATTTCGTAAGTAAGCGTTTACCAGAGTGTGGGTCATGACCTGCCGGCGAATTGTAGAAAATTAACATCGATCTAGAAATGTGTTTGAAATTGTATCATAAATTAATTTTTGGTTGCTTTGTCAGAAGGAGTATTGAAGCATAAAGGTGAAATTGATAATTTTTTTAATTTGCACAGTCACTACTTCTCTGGGTAAAATCAGGTTCTCATTTTGAGGGTGCTTAAGAGAAACAAGTGTGAAAACAGACTGGATGTCAAACCTAATTCAAAAATAATATTAGTATAAATACCTCCTAACTTTCAATTGTTTTGACGACAAACAATCATATTCCATACTAAGGGCATGTGAGAAGACCTTTCTTCATCTACAAAACATCTAAATGGATACAATTGTTAATCTTTTAACTACTTATATTTTTAGTAGCCTCTAGCCTCTAGAGAAGAAACGCTCTTCGGCTCGCGAAGTCAGCCACACTCAAATAGCCTACAATGCTGGTGTTTTTCCAGGAAAAGAAGAGACAGTTTATTGTTTTAGGCTAGTATTTAAATATAAACTTTCAGAAACTAGAAAAAATGAATTAGGCAAACAAATAAAATTTAACTTCGAATGAACGGAAATTAGGAAAAATTGGAGCCTTCTCAGCCTTATACTAGGGTGTAATTCATCTTCTATTCAAAGAAACCTGACAGTTTAAAATAATTTGGGTTTTGAAATAGAAAAGAAAATCGCACATTTTTTTTTTAAACTCATGTGTTTTATGTTAATAAAGAGATTAGTTTCTAGGAAAGCATAGCGGTGGATTTGATATTGTAGTACCACTACATCAGAGGTACTTACAATAGTTTCGCATCATAAGAGTATCGAAGAACTGTTGAAGTACAGTTGTGCTGTCATGGTAGCCCAGAGGATTGATGCTCTGCTTAGCAATACGGATTGTAACGATCGATCTCAACTGCAGCAAGGCTGGGCGACAGGCTTGTTACTTGTCCTTGCAAAAAAAAAAAAAAAAAAAAAAAAAAAAAAAAAAAAAAAAAAAAAAGAGGATCCTTGTATACCAGAGTACCTCAATTGGGTGGGGTTGAGCCACCCTTTCCATTCTTGTCTTCAAGTCGTTTAGGCTTTAGTCTTGTTGTGAAAATTGATAAATTTTACCAATAATACATTCCCTATTACAATCCCTCTGTCAAAAAAAAAAAAAATATTGGCAAGGATTTCATGGAGCTTCAACCTGATCATCTAAGAATTTAAGTTTGGGCAGATGTTCGTAAACTCTGATTTAAAAAAAAAAAAAAAAAAAAAAAAAAAAAAAAAAAAAAAAACCAGCTCCCCAGCCTTGCAGCCAGGATTGAAATCTTCATCACGTAGGTGTTTCTTATCTCTTCTGATAAGTCTTGGTTCGGCAACCCAGACAGGAAAAGGATCAATCATTTCTAGGACAGTGCAACTTATGAAGAGCTGCAAACCATTTCTGAATAGAAGAAACTTTCTCTTTTTGACAGAGAACTTTTTTTTTTTTTACAGAGAAATAGAAGAAACTTTTTTTTGACAGAGGGATTGTAATAGGGAATGTATTATTGGTCAAATTTATCAATTTTCACAACAAGACTAAAGCCTAAACGATGTTCGTAAACTCTGATTTATATATAAGAAAAAAAAAAAAAAAAAAAAAAAAAAAAAAAAAAAAAAAAAAAAACTCCCCAGCCTCTGCAGCCAGGATTGAAATCTTCATCACGTAGGTGTTTCTTATCTCTTCTGATAAGTCTTGGTTCGGCAACCCAGACAGGAAAAGGATCAATCATTTCTAGGACAGTGCAACTTATGAAGAGCTGCAAACCATTTCTGAATAGAAGAAACTTTCTCTTGAAAGGTCAATTCTACCACTGTATACAATAAACCACCATTAGGTCCGTAATTGACTATTTTTGAAGCAACTTATGAAGAGCAAACCATTTCTGAACATTTAACTAAACCATTTAACCCATTTAACTATTCAGTTAAACTTTTAACTACTTATATTTTTAAATTTTTATATAGAATAAGCGTTCAAATAAACGGTTGTTTTTCTCATAAAATGGGTCACAAAAGTTTAAAAAATGTTGTCTTAAGTTTTTTTTTAATTCTCAGTATTAATCATTAGCTTATTTAAGCAGACCTTGTCTTGTTTTCTTTTTAGAAAATTTTATTTTGAATAAGAAAATTTAAAAAGAAAACTTTTCTCTTAATAAGATTTTTTTTAATATGCCGTCTAACCTATTTTATTTGATTTGGAAAAATCAATTTGATTTGGCAATTCGGTAGTATGTTTTACCGAATATTACCTCATAAATTTCGTTTTATTAAATACTATCATATTTCCTATGACCGGTTCATTTAAGCACATTCGAAAAAGATTTTTAGCAATACTCGCCTGCTGGGCTTTGAAAAGCTGTTCCCTCTGTTGCGTTTCATTTAATTCCCTTTGCAGCTGTTGTATCCGCAACAAGTTCTGCTGTCTCTCTGGATCCATTTGCATTTGCTGTCGTTGTTGCACGTTTCCAGCTGTTCTTATTAGTTGGGCTTGACTCTGTGTTGCCATCATCCCTTGATTATTGGCCTATAAAATAAATCAAACAGTGAATTAATTCATTGGCAATTATAGTGATAAGTCAGCATTTTAATTAGTCTGATAAGTCAGCATTTTAATTTTGATTATGTCTGTACGACAGCTTTGTTATTTAATTTATAAGTTTGACTTGAAATCATTTCCACAAAATTTTGAAGCCCCCCTTCTAAGGCTTCCTTTTTAATTTGAAAAACATGATAATAAAGACCGTGTTTTGACCAAAAAATGTGCTACTTTTAAAGTCAGGGCCTGTGCCCAGAAAATGCTTCCCAATAATCCCCAATGTTATTGCTTCTAATTTAAAATCCTCATTTTTATGTATTCATAGCGCGTAACCGAGGTATGGTTATAGAAGATGTTCTAGAAAAGGTTGTAATTTATAGTATATCATAAAATAGTAATAATTTAGTAGAGATGAAAATTTATTTACAAATGAAGAGTTGAATAAATTACTAATAGGATAGAAAAACAATAGGGCTATGAGTTCTGGCACTGTTGTATATGACTTTTTGAAACTTGGTAGATAGGAAGCTACAGATAAAATATAGAAATTATGAGCAAGCTTTTTGATAAAGAGGATGTACTTGGTAATATTAGGAAGACTTTAATTGCAGCCCTTTGCAAGAAAGGTTATTATAGTAAAGGTAGTAACTATAAAGGCATTAAATCGTTCAGCAGGAAGCAAATTGTTTAGCATGATGATACTTGTCAGACTAAGAGATGATCAGTTGATAAAGTTTTCAGAGAAGAACAGTGTGGTTTAGATGTGTCAATTGAAATTTTGCCTTTAGACGAATAATTGAAAAGCATCTGGATTACCAGATCCCCTTTAGTGTGAGTTATCAATAGGCCTTTGATTGCGTAGGAAAGTTTTTAGTAAAGATCATATCCTTATTTGACACACTTAGAAAGTTTCCTAAAAGTATTACTACTACATCTATACGAAATTAATATAGCTGCAAAAGTAACACGTCTTATTTTATTAAGTAACATTAGGATATTGGAGGCCACGGCAATGGCGGTTTGAATAATGGTTCTGAGATATGAGTGCATCGAATAGTTGAATTTGATGTGGTGGATGCTCTGCAATGGCACTGTCCGAAGATAGTGAAGATACCTGTTTGAACAACAGTGTATCCAAAAATAAACTGTATACAGCATTTGATTCGAACCCACCACCCGAAGCTACAGAGAAAGAAGGGTGAGAACTCCATAAAAGGAAGTAAAAGCAAGATTCTGGACAATTTGGTTGAGAAGGAGTGTTAACAGTTTTCTTTAGCTCAGGTGGCTTGGTAATACGGCGAGTCGCTAGTAGTAGCAGTATTTTTTATAAAAGAAGTAATTTTCAAGCCATACTGATTATGATAATTGCTTTGTGAATCATCAAAGTCTAATCGGAACTTAGAACCACCTCGTATTTGCGCCGAACCAGGACCTTTTCCAAATCAAGCTCTTTTTTGGAAATGGTCACTATTCAATTTTTTCCCTATACGTGCCACAACAATGAAGCTGGCAATCCAACGAAATTTTCGAAACTGTGTATTTCATGTATTAATTTAACTACGGAAAAACTGATGTCATATACTTCAATCAATTCACTGAGGGCTGTCAACCTAAGCGCCCAAAAAAATTATCTGTCTTGGCCCAACAGTTGATTTTCTTACTACAGACCAACTTTCTAACATCATTGCCAAGAAAGAACTAAAGGACAGCTTTTTTTTTAGCAATGTGATAACTATTAAACTTTGAAAGCTTCATATGATACTATTAGTCTGTATCAGTATCAAAACAGAAAACTGAAGGACAAAATCAGCCAATATCACGAACAGAAATGAGTAGTGGCCCAACCCCATTTTCAGACTCATGGGAAAGCTTTCCTATTTCAGATCTCTCAATTTTTACAATTATCATCCAAAGAAAACATTTTGGCAAGTGAACCAAAGAATAACTGGGCATCTTGAACACTTTCTAATTTTAGTCTAACTGCGATTTAAAACTGGTGTATCGATGCTAGAATGAAACTTCTCACTCTAATGCAGAATCAGGGTCCAAAGAAACAAAAACTTGACGGAACAACTTCAGGCGGTCCTCTCCAGCATAGATTATTTGATTCTGTTTTCACCCACACAGTATAGTCTCTGGCTTAAGAACAAACTAAAACTACGGTCTTCGGTCCCAGGCAAGAAATTTACAGAGCTATTCAAAACATAACGTTATGTTCACCAATCCAACCTGACGCCCACAGGTAATTGCTGCATTGATTACATACTTAACACTTTCTCATAGTTAACCAACAGAGTGAAAAAAAAGGAGAGAAAAATAAAAGAACATGAAACCTGACAAAAGCAACGATGCTCCTACACCAGTTGCATTGAAATCCAGTTATCAATGCAAGGAACTTGAAGTAATTAAAACAAAGAATATACACAGCGTTTTGGGAAACATCACCATAAAATATAATTTGAAAGATCAGCATTGGTAGATCAAATCTTTAAAAAAACAGCAGATACATAAGGACAGTTTTGGGTTTTGCGCGACAAAGCCAGAAAGTTAAGACATTGATTTTTGCACGCGTGGGCAGCAGCACGAGCTTTCGCGAAAATTTATAAGCATAAAAAAAGTCTAAATCAGCAGTAGAGACAATTTGAGTTGCACCAGTTCAGCCTAAAATATGGATCCAATTTTCTTCAACATTCCAACTTTTTTGCAAACAGACCATAACTTAATCAAAACACATGTGATAATAAAACTTTAAGCCTTTCACTAGCAAAGAAACTAAAGACTCCCCTCCGGGGCTTAGGGGAGATAGCAAAAAAAGTCGAATTAATTAAACATGAGTATTTTTTTGTGAGAAATTTGCCTTTGATAGGGACAGGACCGGCGCTAATTAATATGGTGTTTTAAACATGCATAAAATAACTATAGTGCCTCGCAATAAACATATAATGTGAAACAGCCTCTAGAGGCGATTTGGCTATTAAGAGTATTTTTGGTAGTACAAGTTGGTGTTATTGTTCAAATTCTAACCACCTTGTATGGATGCAATAGCGTGTTTTCTATTTCAGCACCAACAGCGCTTAGCAGACTCAGGGGCGGATCTAAAGCAAAATCTCGGGGGAGGCCCAATGTGAAGAGGGTGCCAATGAGCAAAATCTTGGGGGGGGGGAATGTGACAAGGGTGCTAATAATATACCGCAATTGACAAATTAATTCTAAAAAAAGAGTAAAAATAGAAAAAAAACAGCATAAGAGGGCCTCAGAAAAAAAATCTTGCCCCCCCCCCACCTTGTAGAGGGCTCTACGAGCATTTTCTTATGCAGAACTCGTTTTCATAATTAATCTCAAATAATGCTTAAATTTCATCTTCCGTTTTTGGGGTGAGAGGGATTATTTTTCTAAAACTTCAAAAATAAACAATTCTTCGTTATTTAAGTTCAACAAATGTGAAACTCCAGCGGATTTTATCTTCGGATTACATAAGTATAGAAATTGCGGATTTCTTTTTATTTATTACCTTAAAATGTTTATATTTTATCTGTTCAAGTGGACGAAGTAATTTTGTCAAACTGACCTTTTGGCGTCTCCCTTCTTGACAGTCACACCACAGAAGGTCACAAGTGGGCGTCTCTCTTCTCGACGGTCATATCACAAAAGGTCGCGGGTGGGCGTCTCCCTTCTTGGCAGCTATATCGCTGTGGGATGTGACTGATGGAATTAAAAGGTCGCTGAATAATTTTTGCCGTTGGTGTACGCCTCTCTCATCTATCGTCAGCATTGACTTGCTTTTATTTCTCTTTAAAGAACCCTCAGAAGGGAAGTGAGACAAAAATTGCCATTAAAATGGTTGCTGTTGTTTGGCCTCAGATAAGAAGAGAGCGAAATTCTATTTTCTTCTTTCATCTCTTCCAATGGGACGATGCCTTTATTTAAGGCTATTATATTCTCTTCTGGCTGGTAGTTTAAATATTTTCTATTGAATACCTTTTCCTAGGATTTGTTAGACTAGAATGGAAATTGAGGTGAAAAAAAGAACTTCCGTCAAGTTTTCTACATTTCTCGTCTCGGAACCTGCGTGGTGGTCACGCATCGTACACAAACTACAACAACCATGAGAAGAGAATTCGACGGTCTGACATCAATACTAAAACACTAGAGACTAAGATATTGAGCAAACCATACTTTTTTACGCTTTGTTCACCTAAAGTATTTGAACGTATATTTTGGACATTTTTAGACAATTTTCCGAGAAAAACAAATCCTTTCCATAAATAGCTGTTGTCAAATTTTGACTCCTTTGCAGATTTTAAATTTCAGAGACTGCATTGGCTATACATGAGTGCAAAAAAATGAATAAGGTAAAGGAAAAGTAGAGCTATTTCAAAACCTAAGAAGCGGATAAATAGTGGTCAGAGTGTCAATTCCACTGTTTGAAAACAAAATTTATGGTAAAAGGTTTTTTTAGTTATAATTAAGTCATTCAAAATAGCAATAAAAAATTGCTGAGATTGCCAGGAATTAATGTCATTATATTTTAAACGAACAGCCTACTTTCATGGGTTCTTTCCAGTAGTCTTGATTATTGTCGGTTTTCTTGTCGAGATTTTGACAACAAATCTGTCCAACTGTTTTAAAAGACAACTCTTCAAAATTCACATCGTTTCTAATAAAGCAAAAATTACTTAAGTCGTTTAGAAAGTTTGAAAAGGAAGGGGGTGGGTGGCACTACTCTTACTTGTTAACCTTAATTAATCTTATCAGTTTACTTTTTCTGTTGTTTTGTTGATGTGGTGACAAATAAGAACACGCTACTGGAAATTGTTTTCAGTAAAGCCTAATTCCTATTTCACGCTTTGTCGTTTAGATAACCCTATTCCTGTTTGTGTAATTTATCTCCTTTTTAAGCTTCATATGATTATTAATTTTCGTTTCTGTTCATTTTTGGATTCACCTATTAATCCTTGATAAAATCTTTTATATTTATATATGATGAGACCATCTGCGGGGTCAAAAAAGGAAGTGTTTAAATTACGGTCAGTTAATAATATGGTAAATATGGTAATATTATGGTAATAAATATGGTAATAGTCCCCACAAGGACTGGGAGGGATGAAAGTATAAGACTAATTTGTCTCTTTAATTTTATCTGAAAAACTTCTGTTTTTGAAAAAATTATTTTTTTTTATTAATATTAAAAAAAAGCATTAACATTTTGGAATACAAAATGTAAGGCAGTCAGCAATCAAATGGGCCAACAACCCCAAAATTAGAAGGCGTCTTGACTAAGCAATACTGTCTTAATTCAAGGCGATACTGCAATACAGTTTATCCCTTTCAACTGTTAGAAATGATAGAAAACTGAGAAAAACCCATTCTATATTTATTCACTTATGTTAAAAATATTTTAATTTTTGTTTTTAAAGTAGTTCATTCAATCATTAAAGTTTTCACTTCATCTCGGCCTCTGGATTGGCCAAGAACAAACAATCCCCCTACAGAAAAAAAAACGGAAGACGCGCATAAAGGAAAAAAGGGTAAGGAAAACGAAGGAAAACACGTTCTACATTTACTTGCTGATATAACAAATCTTTTCTTTTTCGTTGTTGAATAAGACAGTCAAATCGTTGAAGTTTTAACTTTAACTTAGCCTCTAGAATGGCCAAAAACAAGTCAGAGGTAAATTATGACTGCTTTTAATCGTATCAACAATAAGGATAATATGGTGAGTACCTCACCCCCTAGAATTCTTACAAAGACACAGAACCCCTCTTCTATTTAAGTTACAAAAACTACCATATATAATTAATTTTTTTGCGTGTCAAAAGCTTGTGTTGTGCTTTGGACCCTTTTTTGGAGAAGAGGGAGAAAGTCTCCAAAACATTTTTTCTTTAAAAACTTTTGAAAAGGACCCCTTTCACCGTTTTTTTTTTCTTTTTTTTAATTTTATCTTATCCAATTTATATAACCAATGAAAACTAAGCAGCACTCTTAATCATTTCACTCTGTTTTTCCTTACTGTTTTTTTTTCGTCACGTTTTAAATACGTTTTCTTATTTTTAATGAGTCATCTCCTTCATCTTTCATTTAGTTGAATTTATTTTACGGTTGCCGTAAAAAATTAATTTACAAGTTATATATATATATATATATATATATATATATATATATATATATATATATATATATATATATATATATATATATATATATATATATATATATATATATATATATATATATATATATATATATATATATATATATATATATATATATATATTTATATATATATATGTAATATTAAATTATATAATGGCTGAACTCTAGTCCCATAAAATATATCAGGTGCGAACTGGCTGAAGATATCATTAAAATCAAAAACAAGGAAAGAAAATAAACAGTAATAAAATCAAGACCAAGTCGAGTACTTTTATTTCAATTCGCTTCAATAAATTAATTAAACATATAAAAAAAATATTAATGAATAAAACATATAAGCCTACGTATATCTAAGACAAACCTGCAACGTAATCTGAGGGAGTTGATTCGGATCTTGTTGAGCTTGAACAGTCGTTGTCATTTGACCACCAGCCATTGTCAAGGTGGTGGCTTGAGATACCATCAAACCCGACATGCCCGCCTGAGGTTGACCGACTTCCGGATTCATTCCAAGCTGTAATAAAGCCATAACATTAGAAAACAAGATAAGCATTTCGCCATTACAGTCATCAAGGTCATAACCAAGGCCAGTGATTGTGAACCTTTTCAGCCTGGTACCACGTCACATATACAAATATTCCTAACTTTTAGATGTTCAAACATTGCAAAAAAAGTATTTTTATATTGAAGATAACCCTTCCCCTTTACCCTATTGATCTTCTCCTATCAGTGGGTCATACGTATAAAATTTCAGCCCAATTGGTTCACTCGTTTAGGAGTTTTTAGTAAACAAACGAAGCATACAACATTTTTACATACAAAGAATCAAGCCCAAAGGCATGCATAATATTAATGATTTAAAATAATATTAAAGCCCTGACTTTTTGTCCCCTCTATTCTCCTTGCCCCATCTCTTTGCAAATCAAGTAAATTGGAATAGTAATTGAAAACAGGATATGTTTGTATGGTAAAGAGATACACATTTAGAAATATACATTTATTTATTATAGTGTACTGTAGAAAACACATAATTTATAAAGAAAAACAAACAAAAGATACAAATTTGTTTAAATATGAGTTTTACTTTCGATTTGCTTTTTGTTTTTTTATATAGCGTTTATTGTGTGTTGTTTTGGCTAGTTTCTTATTTTGTTCTTTTTTCTGTTGATAAAGGCTTCCGAATATGAAACCAAAGTATTCCAACTTTTATGATTAATTTCTTATGAAGTCATTTTTAACTGTCTTAGAAAAGGATCTTATCCGTTTTTATTAAATTATAGTTTAAACTGACATTATGTACACTTTCACTTTGATCTGATTACTGTTTTCACTCTCGTATTTAAAAACCAAATTTTGTTTAATAAAAAAGTTTTTTTTTAGTTCTGTTACGTTGTCAATCCCTGAGTTAGTTTTTAATTTTTATTCCGAAATTTCTTCCACTCAGTTTCCATTTTTCGGTTTCAATTTCAGTTTTCCCAGTTTCAGTTATTGATAATTTAGTGCTGAATCAGACGATAGTGTGATTGGCCTCTCATGTTTTGCCTATAGGAATCTCAGAAATAAGCTTATGATTTTTTCAAGTTCCCAGTTTCAATTCCACGAGACTTGAAAAGAAAAATATGTTTCCAATTTACCCTCTTTTCTGGGCCGAAAATTCACCCTTGTTTAATTTTTTAATATGGCAACTTGATCGATAGCACATGCTGTCTGATTGTCGTTTTGTCAATCAGACAGCATGTCTGATTGACAATGCTGTCTGATTGTCGTTGTCTGAAGTTTATTTAATACATAATTTTCAATTTTTCAGTTTCCTTTTGCTAAAACTTCTTTACGGTAAACTCCACTCAATTAATAAATATTTCTCTTTAGATTATATATAAGTACTTTATTGTCATTTATAGTTGTATTTTCAAAAATAGATTCACTATTTATAATCACAGATACTCCGAAGTCACAAATCGAGTAGTGCAGTCACTAATAATAATTTATAATCAGAGTTGTGTTTGAGCCGTGCTCATCGTCCTCAAAACACATAAGAGGGATAGAATAACTCTGAGCATTTTTGTTACTTGATGATTGATGCAGTGTGATCCAAACCGACAAATTGTGCTGTACAGTCACTGTCACTAACAATAATTTTAAATCAGAGTTGTGCTCGAGTTGTGCTTATCATCCTCAAAAAAAGAAGAGGGACAGAATAACTCTGCGCATTTTTGTCAATCGATGATTGATGCAGTATGATCCAAACTGACAAATTGAGTTGTGCAGTCACAGTTGTGCTCATCGTCCTCAAAACACATAAGTGGGACAGAATCACTCTGAGCATTTTTGTTACTTGATGATTGATGCAGTGTAATCCAAACCGACAAATTGTGCTGTACAGTCACTGTCACTAACAATAATTTTAAATCAGAGTTGTGCTTATCATCCTCAAAAAAAAGAAGAGGGACAGAATAACTCTGCGCATTTTTGTCAATGGATGATTGATGCAGTATGATCCAAACTGACAAATTGAGTTGTGCAGTCACAGTTGTGCTCATCGTCCTAAAAACACATAAGTGGACAGAATAAATGAGCATTTTTGTTACTTGATGATTGATGCTGTGTAATCCAAACTGACAAATTAAGCTGTATAGTCACTAAAAATAATTCCAAATCAGAGTTGCGTTTGAGCTGTGCTCATCATTCTTAAAACAAATAAGAGAGACAGAATTTTTCAGAGCATTTTTGTCATTTGAGGTTTGATGTAGTGTGATCAAGACAGAATATACCACTTTCCCTTATTTATTTTATATAGTTAGGTATGTGTGTATGTCTAATTTTACTAACAGTCATTATGTATAAAACCAGGTAACTGATGGAGTAGGAGAAGAGAGGAAACAATAGGAGGGGAAAAAAACCTAAAATAAACACAAATCAACACTGAACAACCTGACTCGCCTACCAAAGGGTATTCAGAATAGTTCTTACAAATTTAGCCGCTTTAAGTGCAGCTCATTTCTAATTTGGACATAATCCGGGAAGGTAGCAGCGCCATATCTGGATCATACAGTCGAAACATCGTCTATTTACGAGGCTTAACTATTTTGGCAAGTGGGCGCTTCACAAAATAATCAGAGCCATTTTTGTTTTTCATCTATAAGACGCCTTTTAACTGCAGACAAAGTTCCATGGGTTTAAGCAATCCAACAGTTTACGTCTAAGAAACACCGTGGGGTTTTATTTTATTTGGAAAAAAATACGAACAAAACTGTAAATTTCGGAGCTTCTAGTCCATCGTGTTTAAAAGTCTCGAGGCTCATCGGTTAATGCTTAGATCAAGTATGTAAGCAAGAACTTGCTTCGGAGAAGCAAGACATTTTGGAGGGGTCAGATTCAAAAACAACGAAATTCGTAAACAAATACAATAGACGAATGGAAAAATCCTAAAAAATTTGCAGATAGGGGAGGGGGAGGAATGAAGAATTAAATCATAGAAAAGTGTATATAACCTGCTTGTTCTTTTGTTGCTGGATGACTTTTCTAATTCGTTCAACAAATCCAGCTTGATCGACAGGTATGAATCCAACATATGCTTGCTTTTCGGAGCTGTACAAAAGCATCAACACTTTGATATCACACACTTGACCTGTCTGGCCTGAAAAAAAACGAAGGGTGAATATAACGCAGTAATCATGCCAACACAAAGAGCATGGGGACAAATGAGAGACATGTCCCCGAGGGCATTTCTAGCAGAGACATTTGCCCCTTGGCAATAGGTGATAACAGTGAATTAAAGTTCAGCAAAATCTGTCTAGAATGATAAAACAAAAACTCGTCTTTCATTTGACACCCCTCCTCCAAAGAAGATCGCCCAGATCCTCACCCAAAAATTTGTGCTGCATATCTATAATTATAACTGCATATACTCTCTTTGATTTCTAGCATTCCAATCTTAAGCAAAACATTAATGTATCTTACAACATTATTCCGAGGAAAGTATTCGCCTTTAAACGAAAAAAAAGATACAAACGGTTAATCCTTACTTTCATAATGCAAACGATATCATATCAACAAATTCAACTAACAACATACATTGCATTCTATGTTGGTTATTATTATGAAATCACACAGCCATCCAGATTTCGAACATACTACCTTCATTTTCAGCTAAAGGATAGTATTTATATTTAATATTCCTATAAATACTGTTTATTTGCCATCATTGGATTGGTTGCCACAAGCCTTGGGAGCTAGAAGTAAAGCGAATTCCATAGAAACATCTGAATTACAGATACCAGGTGAGGCGGTAAACGCCTGGGTCAACAGCAAGTACAAGCAAGTGAGTATCGCTGGATTGGTTGACCAAGTACGTATAGTAGCTAGATATCACATTTTCCGTTTTATTTAATTTCAAGGACATTGTTTTGCTGACGATTTACAGACTGCTAAATTGATTTGAACTATGGAATGACACAAGAAATGTTGATTACCGAGAAATGAATGTGCGCGAAAAACTGCTTACCGTTTACTAATTAGAACCTAACAAAACTTTATATTAAATAGTAGAAATAAATATTATGACCCCTGGAATGTAGATATTGAGTTAGAAAGTGTACAAAAATTGTGTAGTCGTAGATGACTTGCTAATTTTTGAAGATAATACCATATTTGCTATTGTTACTAACGTTGAAATTCTGTGGAATTTGAGGAACTTCCTGTTGCGAAAAGCTTTTCCAAATGTTGTACTTTCCTTTGATTCGTAAGTACTTATTGTATTTTGTCACAGACTAGTCATAAATGTTCGCAAGCCGTTTAAACCCGCTGCGTGTACTGCAAAACAAAGGCCATAGACTGAGGTGCGTATAGCACATCTAAAGCAAAAGTGGACAAACGTACAGGACGGACAAGTATTGTAAAATATCTGGGTGCAGCGGTAGACCTATTCCTAAGCTTTAGGGATTGTATTACATTTGATAATACTACTAATACTGAAATTCTATGGAAAGAAGAACTTTGTTTTAATCTTTTCAAAATGTTGCGTTTTTCTCTAATTCGTTTACACTTGTTGTATTATGTTTTTGTTGTCATAGATATTCGCTAGCCATTTACACCCGCTTGGTATACTAAAAATAAAGCGTATTAGAGTTTTGACTGACAATTTGCCCCTGATTTGTGTTCAGCAAATAAAATTAACCGTTTTTCGGCTTATTTGAATAGCCTTCAAATATATTTTAAAATAAATCTTTTGTCAAATTGGTTACCTGTATAAATGTTTCTCGATTGTATAAAAAAGGGGAACAGAAGAAGATTCAATTTGGCTAGAACTACGTTTTTAGTTACTGCAAGGTTTAAGTTTTCTACATGGTGCATTGGCCTAGAAAATTGGAACAGGCTTCCGGCGGAAGTAAAAACAAGAATGTCCTAGATGACTTCCATGCTTAATTAAATTTCGGTCCCAATGTCTATCTGTCTTGGCCAATGTAGCAGAGATGGAATGAATGACTGGTTTTGGAGTGGCATATTTGCTAGCATTTAAGGCAAAATGGATTCTGTGTCTAAGTGGGCGAGTGTCAGAAAGTGTGAGGAGATTGTGAGTGGTTGCAATCTCATTCAGATTCCATTGGAATAGATTCATTTTTATTCTTGCTCACACGTTTAGTAGGGTAAATAGGCAGAACGACAAAAAAATGTTGTTGTTAAATAACTTTTAAGTACCTGAAGTGCGTTTTTAGAGGAGAGGGTCATTCCTAACACACAGATATGCATCAAATCAGGAATTTATGCAGCGGTAGCGATCTCTTTTAGTCACTTCATGATTTATTGTTTGCGTCTTTTCTGACTCATTTATTGAACATGAAAACATATATGCCAACGTTAACACTTGAATAAAAAAATTTATAAATTAATATTGCACACACGCAATTTTGCCTCTAACTTAATTGCTTTGACTTCAAAGCAAATAATGTACATCATATAATTAAAACATTCAGTCACTCAATTAAGACATATTACCTTATGGTTTCTTTCCTACATCCTACAACGCATATACAAGCACATTCTGTTTTTCTTTCTTTTATATTTTAAAGTTGTTGCTTTTTGTTCAGGTATCCAAACAAATCATTTGCTTCCATATAAAATCCTACTTTTAACATTTCAAACAGGCACATGAATAGTCTGTTTTTTTTTAAATAATAAAATAGATTATTTTTTGCCGTGCTCAACTGTCAACCGTATATTTTGGCTTAATATGCTCAACTTATTTTGAAAAAAATTCTAGCCTCTACCTTATTTAGTTAATGTTTTTTCAATGTAAAAAAGAAAACACATAATAACTAGTTCGATTGACGTTTGAAAAATTATTATTTAAAACAGTATTTCAAGCCAGCTAACTTACATACATATATGGTAGGGCCTAAGCGAAGCATTCAGATTTTATTTTCAGTTGTGTGGGCTGTTTTATTTTTCTTATTATAAATCAATAAAATTATATACGAATTTTCATATATAAAAAAAAATTAAGGGAAAAAAATATTAATTTGAAGGTTTTTAAGAAAACTGAATACATGCATACAAATATATCAGTTAATCAAACATTCAGCGGGAAAAAAATATTGTTAAGATTTTTGCTCCTCGTGCAAATCTGGATGTTATTTATCTTCACTCCTACGGTTTTAATGCTTCAACGTATTACGACATTTTTTCTATTGCTTCGTAGCTGACACTCAGTTTTATCCATCTACCAAATCCAATTTTTTTGTTTTGTACTTTGTTTTAGACTGAGAAATCCTTTGAAAATGTTGCAAAACAACGTGAAGAGAGGAAAACTTTCCCGTTTTTAAGCAGGCTCAAACCGTTCTTCAAGACAACATCTAAGTTGTATTATAATTCAATTTCGGTGAATGAATAGATCGTAGATCAATAAATCTTACGAGGATATAACTATCTTGTCTTTACGGTGCAAGTTACAGCCGTAGGCATATCACGAAATCACATGTTTCATCGGCAACACAAACCTTAAATAATATAGTATTGTATATTTGACACAAAAAACTCGCCCTGCTTGCGGGTACAATTAACAACACACAAATACAATTAAAGGATTCAATTTAAACTTTTGATCAAAGCAATTAAAGCACATAAAACCATTCAAAAACACTAATGCAACAAACGAACAAACAAATTTATTTATTTTATTCAATAAAGGAGGAAGCCATAGGCTTGTCGCATAAAACCCTCACTATGGGTTATACCCACACGGATAAACCACACCAGATTGTTAATACTATTAAAACACCCATTTCCCAGCAATTTTTCCACCCAAGGCTCATCCCCCTCATCCACTCCGAAAATTTCCTTTCTCAAGACCCTTAACCCCTCACTCTCCCTAGTGTGAAGTCTTTACATATTATGGGATAATTGTGAATGAATTAAGTTGTTTTACTTCAGTGGTCAGCAAATTTTTTTTGGCTATCGGTCAAAATGAACAAAAACGGGAATATTAAAGGGTCTAATGGATTCAAAAACATAAATTTCATTTCCTCCCTGTAAAAATTGCAGCCGTGGGCTTGTCACAAATTTGCATCTTTCACAGGGATTAGATTCTCTTCCCTGAAAATCGTCCGAGGATCATTCTTACTACAATCATGATAATTCTAAGAAGCAAACAAGGAAAGCAAAGATATGAATTCTTTGGTTTAGAAACGAGCTTTGCCTCAATCTTGGAGCACACTTTCTACCCCTCCCCCATCTCTCCGCAAAAATTAGTTTTACTTATATACTCCCGTGAACATATATGATAGCTTCTCAGTTTGAAATATTTGCAAATCGACTGATTCGGTTCCTTGTTCAAACTCCAAAAATTCTAAAGCAAATACTAATAGCAATCAATAAAGCTTTAAACTCAAGTTTTACTTTCTGGGAATAAACTTTGCCACTCGATAGCTTCAAGGTCGATTTTATTGCTTTCACTTGAGAAATTTGATAGCTTTGTGTTTTCCTTTTGCACATAAGATACCTTTTGTAAAAACAGCTTTTTTTTTTTTTTTTTTTTTTTTTTTTGATCATAAACCACAAATTGATAAAATTTACGGACCTCACAATAGATAATATCAGTAAAAAATAATTGAATATATAAATAGTTCCATTTATTCCAATGCTTTTATGTTGGACAATTAACTCTTAAATATTAACTAATTTAATAATACACAGTTTCTTTTCGTGTCGTGGAAACGACACGAAACGACACGAAAAGAAATACAGAAATACACGAACACGGTTTCTTGTCTTCTTTCTATGTATAATTCAACCTTCCTTTTTATTTCAAATCCAACATGTTCATAATATTCTATTTACCAGTTGCCAATTAAATTAGTTTTAAAATAGCAAAAGCATTGTGATAAAAGTTACAAAACTTTAGTGAAAAGGCGGGTTTGCATCCCCCTATTTAAGAAAATCAAATGTTTTATTCTGAGAAGTCTAATCTATTAGATTCTTCCTTGTTGTTTTCAGTTGGTGCTGATAGTTTAAGTCGTAAAAAGGAAGCAGTGTCACAGCCACATATTAAAAGAGATAAAGAGCCCACTTTTGATGTTTACGGACCTCCTGCCTAATAAAGAAGAAGAAGAGTTAATTTCAGAAGCAAGAATCTAACCAGTCACCTCTACATAAACTCACAACAGAGAAGGGGGGAGGCTCTAACTTTGGCTTCTTTTGCTGGAAATATTCAACTCTGTCCTTTCAAATCCAAAAATCGACTTGCTCTCTCTTCTTTAGGGCTACATTTCAGAGATATCACAAATAGACCTTGGATAGATAAATTAAAAAAAATCAAGGCTCCCAATGCTACAGTTATCCAAAAACAAGCTGAAGCTACGGACTTGGTTAAAAATAAGCATTTTACTAGTAGGTTACTAAGTCGTTATCGTTCAAGATGCAATAGAATAGGACGAACTAACCTGAATTAAAATGAACACACCCAGCATATCCAGTGCTCATTACTCGGGCCAAATTATCCAAAGCTTCACCGGGATTAGGATGAAAAAGGACCGAGCGGGCATTTTTGAAATATGTGCCACCCAAATTGCTTACTAGCGTCTTAGGGATGAGCTGCATTAAAAGCTTAGCTGGCCAGTTGTCTGCTTTACTGAAATGTAAAAAGAAACTAATGCCAAAAGAAAGCGTTTTGTCTCAAGGTAAAATCCTAAGAGGATTGTCCCCATCCTCGTCAAAGATTAATTTTGATAAGATGGTAAAAGGGAATAAAAGTATACAAACAAGTATATATATATATATATATATATATATATATATATATATATATATATATATATATATATATATATATATATATATCATATATATATAAATATATATATGTGTGTGTGTGTGTGTGTGTGTATATATATATGTGTGTGTACATATATATAATAGATTTTTATATAAATATAAAAATCTTCTGTTTTCGTTTTTGTTTTCAGACGTTTTTGAAACAGCGATTTTGGCGAATTATTTATTAATCATTCTTGAGATGCGTATTTACAGTCAACATAAAGTACAAGCTAAAATTTTATACAATGGATCTCCCATCCGCAACTCAATCTTACATATAATTAAATTAAAAAAAACTAGTTTTTTCAACTGAAAGTAAGGAGCACTTTTAAAAAAGAGTCTTATTGTTTTAATTAAACGACCCTTGTGTTTCGGGAGTCATTATTAAAGAATTCTGACAAATTCAAACTTTAGCATAAACAGCGAGGTGTTGAGGAGGGGGTAACCCCCTTTATATATGTAATAATTTCTGTTCGTTTTAATTTTTAATGTTACACATTACTTTCAGTTGAAAAAACTTGTTTTTTTTTTCATTTCTGATCGTTTTTTAAATAATGACGGGAAATCTGGCCCCACCTTCATGGAGAAACCCCCTAACCACGGAAATATCCTCTAGAAAATTCAATCCCGGTGAAAATGTACCCAGGGCAATTACTTTTAACCACTCTGCACGTGAAATTGAGATTGAAAAGAGAAAGCAAGACATATAAGAGAGAATTTTGTATAAAAATTCTGGCAAATACCCAAAGTGTATAATTTCCTCTGGCAAGTTCACTCCCTGGAAACCCCCCCACTCCGTGGAAAATTCCCCGTTGAAAATCCCCAGCAGAAAATTTGCCCCCCCCCCACCCGAAAATGTACACCTACATCTCAGCAACAAATACTTTGCGCAACCAATGGGCAAATTTCATAATTTAAAGACCTTTCCCCTGGGGCTGTGGGGGGGGGTCATGTTATACCCAAAGTCATAGTTATTGGGCCTATAAACTATGATGAACGAAATAGATGTTGGTTTAGTTGTACCTGCAGCTTTTGTCTTAATTGTACCTGGAGCTGTTGGGTTAGTTGTAGCTGCAGTTGTTGGATTAGTTTTGCCTATAGCCAATTGACTTAGTTGTACCTACAGTTTTGGCTTACTTATACCTGCAACTGCTGGCTTAGATGTACCTGCAGCTGTTGGTTAAGTTGTATCTGCAGCTGTTGGCTTAGTTTTACCTCCAGCTGTTGGAATAGGTGTACCCGCAGCTGTTGGTTTAGTTTTACCTAGTTTTACCAAGCTGTTACCTTAATTATCTACAGCTGTGAGCTTAATTAACCTGCGACTGTTGGCTTAGCGGTACCTGCAGCTGTTGGCTTAGTTGTACCTGCAGCTTTTGGCTTAGTTGTACCTCCAGCTGTTGGAATAGTTGTACCTGCACCTGTTGGCTTAGTTTTACCTACACCTGTTGCCACCTGTTTAGTTGTACCTTCAACTGTTGGAATAGTTGTACCCGCGGCTGTTGGCTTAGTGGTACTCACAGCTTTTGGCTTTGGTGCACATGTAAATGTTCTCTTAGTTGAACAGAATACTAATTGCTCATTTTATGACTAGAAAGTTCAAGGTATCAGTTATAGTAGTATACGCCCCTGTAGAACCGACTGATGGAGATACTAGTGACTCAGATGAATTCTACTTACAGTTACAGGAGCAAATAGACAAGGTCCCACGTAGAAATATGATGTTATTGCTGGGAGATTTTAACGCCCAGGTTGGTAGAAATATGGATAGATGGTATCCCAGCTTAGGTAAATTTGGTGTAGGAAAAGAAAACAGTAATGGATACAGACTTTTGCAATTTTGTAGGTATAACAATCTAGTTATAACCAATACGGTGTTTGGTCATAAAATGGCTCATAAGCTAACATGGTATTCACGTGATGGTAAGACAGCAAACCTTATTGATTATGTTATAGTAAATCGAAGACTGGTAGGATCAATACAAGATACTAGGGTATACAGGAGTGCTGTTATTGATGTTAAAAGTAAAGATCACCATCTAGTAGTGTCAAGGGTTAATTTAAAGCTGAAATATCGGAAGGGTAATTACCTCCCGGGAAGTTATGATGTTAGTAGACTCCAGGATGAGAATTTGAGAGAAACTTTCCAGGAACAGTTGAATACTAAACTTGAGAGTTTAAAATTTTATAATGTGGAAGATGGTTGGAATAATTTTAGAAAAATAATTTGTGAAGTTGCTGAAGGTGTATTAGGGAAGAAAGCTAGAACTGCAGCTAAGAATATTAGTGAAAAAGCTTTAAGTTTAATAGAAAGGAGAAAGGACTTGTACAAGAGTTATCTGAGTGAGAGATCACATGAAAACAAAAGAAATGTGAAGAAAGTGGAGAAAGCATTGAAATATGAACTAAGGAGGTGTGAAGTGGAGGCCATGGATAAAATTGCCGAGGATTTAGAAGATGCAGCTAGACGGCATAATAGTAAAATATTGTACTGGCACGTTAACAAATTGAGAGGTAGTAGTCAATCCGGACTTGTCCCAGTTAAAGATAGGAATGGGGTGGCAATTAGCGATAAGACAAAAGCTAAAGCAAGATGGGCCGAACATTTTGAGAATTTGCTTAACCGAGATAGAGTTGCAGGAAAAAATATAGAGGAAAATGAAAAAGTTTGTGATACCTTGGATGTGAAGGAAGATTTGTTTTGTGAGGAGGAATTATAAACAGTACTAAAAGGATTAAATAATAATAAGTATACAGGTGCTGATAGGTTAGTAAATGAGTTTCTTAAATATGGTGGCTCTGAGGTTAGAAATAAGTTATTGGAGATTATGAATATGATTTTTGAAAAAGGGGAAGTACCTAACGATTTAAGGAAAACCTTAATTAAGCCACTTTATAAGAAAGGTGATAAAAGTGAGTGTGGTAATTATCGAAGCATTAGTCTGGTCTCTGTAGGTAGCAAATTGCTTAGTAATATGATACTTTTTAGACTGAGACAAGCCGTAGACAAAGTTTTAAGAGAAGAGCAGTGCGGTTTTAGAAAAGGTAGAGGATGTGTTGACCAAATTTTCACTCTTAGGTTAATAATTGAGAAGTGCCTAAGTTTTCAAACACCTTTGGTCCTCAGTTTTATAGATTATGAGCAAGCGTTCGATTCTGTTGATAGAGGAGCTTTAGTAAAGGTTTTATCCTTGTATGGTATACCAGACAAATACATTAAAGTGATTAGTGCTATGTACGAGAATAACACTGCTGCGGTTAAGGTAGGAAATGAGGTTAGCAGCTGGTTTTGTATTAAATCAGGAGTTAAGCAGGATTGTGTTCTATCCCCCTTTATATGGATTATTTTGATGGACTTTGTTTTAAGGAGCACAGGAAAGGCAATGGGAGACCACGGAATCAAATGGGGAGGAAAAAGTCTCCTGGACTTGGATTATGCTGATGATTTAAGCATCCTAGATGAAAGTGTGAGCAAAATGAATGAAGTTTTAGAGGTTTTGCGAGTTCAGGGTGCTAGTATTGGTTTGAAAATTAATGTTAGGAAGAACAAGTCACTAAGGCTAGGAATAAGTGAAGATGAAAAGGTGACGTTGGGTAATGAAAAGATTGATCAGGTGGGCAGTTTCACTTACCTTGGTAGTATTATTAGTAAAGATGGTGGGAGCAGTGAAGATGTTCAAAATAGAATAGCCAAGGCTCAGGGTGTTTTTTCACAGTTAAAAAAAGTCTGGAAGAATAGGAAGATAAGTCTACAAACCAAGATTAGAATCTTAGAAGCTACAGTGATGACAGTGGTCAAATATGGCTCTGAAGCATGGACGCTCCGAAAAGCGGATGAAGATTTGCTAGATGTTTTCAAGAGAAATTGCTTAAGGATTGTTTTGGGTACCCGGCTGATTGACCGTATTTCAAACAACAGGCTATACGAAAAATGTGGTTCAATACCGCTCTCTAGGTCTAAAATGAAAGAAAGGTTGAGGTGGTTAGGGCATGTTGTTCGGATGAAGGATGACAGATTGCTGAAGATTGTTCTTTTTGGCCAACCATCTAGGGCTAAACGGAAAGCAGGTCGTCCCCGTCTGGGTTGGGAGGACGTCATAAAGAAAGATTTAAAGGAAATGGGAACTTCGTGGGCGGGTGTAAAAAGGAGGCTTTGAATAGATTGGGGTGGAGGAGGAGCGTGCGTAGCTGTGTTGGCCTCAGGCGGCTTGGTGCTGCGATGAGTTGTTAGTAGTAGTAGTAGTAGTAAACAAACTATAGAAGCTATTAGTTTTTCAGATCAAAGCTCAAAGCTCATCAAAGCTTGCATAAGACTGAAAAAGCCGATTCGAAAGCTAACTGAATCCAAGCAGAGAATAAACAATTTTGGACATTCACCAGTGAATGTCGACATTAAATACAAATACATATATATATGAATATATATATATATAAATTTATATATATAAATATATATATATATATATATATATATATATATATATATATATATATATATATATATATATATATATATATATATATATATATATATATATATTATATTTATATTATATATATATTTATATATATATATATTTATATATATAAATTTATATATATATTCATATATATATGTATTTATATTTAATGTCGACATTCACTGGTGAATGTCCAAAATTGTTTATTCTCTGCTTGGATTCAGTTAGCTTTCGAATCGGCTTTTTCAGTCTTATACAAGCTTTGATGGTACCCCCTTATAAACGTAATATTTTTAGTTCGTTTTAAGTTTTAATGTTGCTCCTTGTCCTTACTTTCAGTTGAAAAAACTTGTTATTTTATTTAATTTTTGATTGTGTTTTTAAATAATGCTGGGAAATCCATCGCCCCTTTCATAGAAATTCTCTTCCCCCATGGAAAGATCCTCACGCGTAATCACCTCCCTTCGACTCCCCCCCCCCCATCAGACAAGATCCCCCTGAAAACGTCTGTATACTTCCGAATAACCAATACTATATGTAAACAATGGGTAATGTTCATCATAACTTGCAGCCCTTCCCCCGGGGACTGTAGGGGATTAAGTCGTCCTCAAATACATAATTATTAGATAGTTTTGACGATGCTGAACAAAATGGCTATCTCAAAATTTTGATCCAGTGACTTTGAGAAAAAAATGAGCCTGGAAGGGGGGCCTAGTTGCCCTCCAATTTTTTCTGTCACTGGATCAAATATGTATATATAAATATATATATATATGACATATTATGTATATATGACAATAATTTAAAATAGTTTTATTTTCAAGATTTGAGTGTTTTGTTGTAAATATACACAGATTACAATTTTTGAGAAACCTGGGACGGTTATTTATGCTGAATTCAGAGATATAATGAGAATTTTGTCTAGTGGTACAGACCCATGAATAGCAATTGCGGATTAACAAGAGTCTGTTAGACTCGGATAATTTAAAGGCACATTAAAAGCCATAGTTGTTTGAATTTAATTAATTATGGCTACAGAGGTAGCTGCAACCTAGTAATGAGCGAACCACAACCCATGGTAGCCACCGAAAATTCACAAACACCTTTAAAAAAGTTATGTAGTGACAAACAAATTGCCTTTTATAGCTAGTTCAGGATTAGTAAATATTATTTCAATTTATTTTAATAGTAAAACGTTGTTTTGAAAAAAAAATTGTGGGAACTTCAAAAAGCACCTGAAACTCCTCGGAAATGGCGTCGGATCGATATGAAAACTACACCATTGGAATTGCCATTGTTAAAAACCTCCACAATGGAGTCACTTGCTGCGTGGACAACACTGGTGTGATTGTTTTTTCTCGTCTTTGCTAGCGGGACATTAGAGAGCTGCAGATACAACTAAGCCAACAGCTGCAAGGACAACTAAGAAAACAGCTATTGGTATAATTAAGCCAACAGCTGCAAACAATTACGTGAACAGCTGCAGGTACAGAAGCCAACAGCTGCAGGTACAACTAAGCCAACAGCTGCAGGCACTATTTTTCTAAGAAGAAGGGTAATACTTTGCGAGAAATGAATCTTTAGGTCCGAACTAAGATTGGTCAGGGTTGGCCATGAGATAAGGTTGCTCAGGTCTTTTTCCACTGCTATCTCTTAATTGTTGAGGGTTTTTTGGCCGCCTAAAACTCGGCCGTTTTGGTTTTCGTTTAACTTCGTTAGTCAATTTGGCCTCTTTTGTCTCCCCATTAACGAGTGGCAAAACAACCCTAGTACACTGCAAACGCGGTGAAACCACTTTAATACGTTTGCTAAAAGGCTTTTCATAATCTTCCTCTTTTCGAGAACGTTTTGATGTGATGGCTGTAGTTTTTGCCAGGACTGTCTGATTGGTATTGTTTGGTACGCTCACAGAGTTTAAAGTAGCTGAGTTAGGTTGCTCAGGTCCACTTCCATTGCTGTCTATTATTTGATGAACGGTTTTTAACCGCCTAAAACTCAGCAGTTTTGGTTTTTGATCCACATCGAACTTGATCCTGTCCTCTTTTGTCCCCCCGTTAACACGTGGCGAAACAGCACTAGTACATTGCAAACATGGCGATACCTCTTTAAAACGTTTGCTAAAAGGCGTTTTATAATCATCCTCTAATTGAGAATGTTTTGATGCGATTGCCTTAGTTTTGGCCAGATTGGTCTGATGTGCATAGTTGGATAAGCTCACAGGATTCAAATTAGCTGAGTTAGGTCGTTCAGGTCCATTTCCTCTGCTCTCTATTAATTGTTGAGCGGTTTTTGACCACCTAAAACTCAACATTTTTGGTTTTCGTTTTACTTCGTGCTTGATTTTGGCCTCTTTTGTCTCTCCATTAACTTGTGGCAAAACAGCAGTAGTACACTGCAAACGCGGTGACACCACTTTAATACGTTTTCGAAAAGGTTTTTCATAATCCTCATCTTTTCGGGAACGTTTTGATGTGATGGCCGTAGTTTTTGCCAGAACTGTCTGATTTGCATAGTTTGATAAGCTCACTGTGCTTAAATTAGCTGAGTTAGGTCGGTTTCTCTTTCTTCCATTGCTTCCATTGCTCTTTACTAGAATTTTGATTCCACAAGTGCATTGTTCCGCTTTGCTAGAAGATCCGAAGTACTTCGTTGATCCACGTGAAATATCTTCGTCAGCTGTTATTACTGGACTCGGGTCTTTAAGGAAAATTTCCTCTACAAGAGCCGCAAATGGAGAATTTTGATCTGAAAAACTAAAAGCTTCCATAGTTTAATACCTTGAACTATACTGATCCTTTATGTAGCATACAATGACATGTAACATCTATTTATATCCTAAATAACGTCATAAAATACTGATGTCATCATAATACAGTGTTAACTTTCCACGTCATATATGGTTTTAACCTATGATTATGACGTCATTCACCATCTTGTATATAAAAATGCAGTTTTTTTTTTGTAAAAATATTGATTTTGTTTAAAAAAAGGCTCTAGATTTCCTTTAAAATGAAGCATTACACCCCTCTCTATGATGTTGCAGTGCCCCTCTAGTTGCAAAGAACAAAATGATTGGGGTACAAGGGTTTAGAATACAAATTTCCAGTTAACATGAAGCAACTCATTCCGGGTCCCAAACTAGAAACAGTCATATAAAGAAGAAATGTTGGTGCCAGTCAGGGATAAGAGATAGGTATGGAACGATAGGATAAAGCTTTGAGAGGAATAGGTAATACCCGGCTATGGGAGAGATTATCCCCCACGAACCATAGTTGGGTAATGCTACAACCAGCTGTTGGTTGATCCGACTGAAAGTCATCTCTGATCTCCAAAAGGGAATCCTCCCACCATCTTCTAAAGGCAAGCGTCTCTGAAAGTCGATAGAAATGACCTCGAACCCTCTCCCAGGCTAATTGAATCCAGCCACATCTTTAATACTACAAATGTCACCCGACATCTCCAATACCCGGTGCGCTTCTTTTCAATCTATCTCCCAATTATCTTTATTCTCCGTTAAGAGAGCAAACACTTACTCCTCCCCTTTAAGCTCGCAATTTCTGGCTGGCAGAAATGACCCCCGTAAAATATTACTGTCCGTCAACTCAGACTGAATTTTCAACTTATGTGTCTTTTTTGAATTTCGTTTTTAACTATTGCTTTTCCTTTGTTTCATTCTGCCCTGACGAGTGTTGTCTTCTGCCATAGAAATCTCCGTGTAAAAAGTTTGATCATTGCTTTTGTTTTATGAACTCTTGTCCTAATATGCATATCACTTTCCGCAGAAAGGAAAAGCTTCGTTCCAAGACTGAATTACGAAGTCCAAAAAACGGGGAGCGAAAAAAATGCACCTCTGTTGATGCAAGGCTGCGACAGGCAGCTATATTCAGCCCGCTTATGAGGTTGAATTTTATGCCGCCTTTCTTAAATCAGCCGATACACATCCTCCCTCCGTCATACCAGCCCCTCCTCTTGAAACTCTGGTGAAAATGGTGAGAACAAATATTAGCCAGCATTCCGCCAGTCCGTCTGGTCCAAACAACCACCGGGTTTGGAATTTTAAAGAAATCTAAGATTCACCCACCCTTCAAACCCTGTTTACCCACTTTCCCAACCTAGGACCGATTCATCGTGCAGGCAAGCATATTCGAGATCGCAGTGTAAAGTCCTTCATTCATCCCTATTCTTTATCGAAAATACTAGTATCAAATGTCCGGTCACTTATGAACAAAATAGAAGAGGTTGAACTATGCTTGAAAAATGAACTTGTTGATATTGCTTGTATCTGTGAATCGTGGTCTGCGACTGAAGAGTATGTTGCATTTGATGGACACAGCAGTAGTATCTATGGAGCCAGAATATCGCTGTATCTGCCCAAGAAGAATAAAAGGGCTTTTAGTAATATTAGGGTTGCATATGGAAACAGTCATTGAACCAGTTTTCTGAAGGCAGGTTTCTCAACTGTGCTTAAAGAAGAAGTAGACTCAAATACATAGTTAACAATCAAATCATAAACTTGGCTTTTTTCAGTTTCACCAGTCTCTCTTCGAAAAATTCTCAACCTGGAATTCTTGTATAATTTGTCAACTTTTCTGAGCTATATATACTTGGGGGAGAATACGAATCTTACAGGTCCTCCTTCTCCATCTATCTTAATCTATTTTATTCTCCATTAGGCGTCTTTTTCTTTCAGTAGACAGCTTTCTGCTTCCTCCTTGTATTTGCCAAATTTCTACCTTAGAGGATTGAGTTCTTTGTCCAATGCAGTGGTATCTATTATGGAGCCAGAACATCGTGGCATCTGCTCAAAAAGAATGAAGGTGTTTTTTTATATTAGGGTTGCACAGTGGTGGATCCAGTGGGGTGGGGGATGGGGGGCTCCCAAGATCTTTTCTGGTGCCCTGATTTCCTGTTTTTTTATTTTTTTTACTTTTTTTTTTTAAGAATGAGTTTATCAATTTGGGCAATTATTGGCACCTTTATCACCTTTAGCAAATCCCCCCCAGATTTTGCTCATTGGCGCCCTTGTCAAATTGGGCCTCCCCCAAGATTTTGCTCTAGATTTTCCCCTGGGCTTGCATATGGAAAAGTCATTGAACTAGTTTTCTGATGGCAGGTTTCTCAACTTTGCTAAAAGGAGAAGTAGACTCAACTACATAGTTAGCAATGAAGCCATAAACTTGGCTTTTATCAGTTCCACCAGTCTCTTTTCGAAAAACTCTCCACCTGGAGTTCTTGTTCTTTTATAATTTTTCAGCTTCTGTGAACTTTATTATTTTTTTTATAATTTATGATTTTTTATATTATTAGATATTTTTTATAATTTGTCAGCTTTTCTGAGCCATATATACTTGGAGGAGAATATGAATCTTACAGGTCCTCCACTTCGATCTAATCTTAATTTTCTTTATGCTCCATGAGGAGTCTTTTTCTTTCAGCAGACTGTTTTTCTGCTTCCCTTCTTTTATTTTCCAATAGCCTGTGTGAGCAATGGCGGACACACTACAAAAAAACTAAATTTTTAATATAGAGAAAGGGAAGACCTTGGAGAAACATATAGGTAGCATAGATTTATTCTTGGTTTTGAGGAATATAACGATTGGAATTTGTAGGTTGGAACCTTTGTAAAGAGCAAACCACTTTTTTGGTTGTAGCTCTTTACTAGGATTTTAATTCCACAAGTGCATTTTTCATCATTGTTGCAAGATCCAGAGCACCTTGTTGACTTATCTGGAACATTTTCGTCGACTGTTGTTAGTAGACTAGGGTCTTTAGGGAAAATATGCCGAGGATATCCGGTTCTTAAGATCATTTCCTCTTTTAACTGTTGAGCGGTTTGTACCTGACAAACATGACCATATGACTTTAATACATTTGCTAAAGTTCGGTTCATAATCCATCTCTTTTCAAGAATGTTTTGATGTGATTGCCGCAGTTTTTTTCCAGAAGTGCCTTATGTGCATAGTTTGATACGCTCACAAAATTTAAATTAGCTGAGCTAGGTCGGCCATGTCCAAGACTTAATGATTTAGCAGCTAAAACCAAGGTCACAAAGCCAGGGGTTGTGATACAAGAGCTTTGACTGATATGCATAGTTTAATAAGCTCAAAGAGTTTAAATTAGCTGAGTTAGATGAGCCAGGTCCAGTTCCATCGCTCTTTACTAGAACTTTATTTCCACAAGTGGATTTTTCGGTGTTGCTGGAAGATCTATAGCACCTCACTGACCTACATGAAATATCTTCGTCGAATTACTGGACTAGGGTCTTTAGGGAAAATAAGCCCGGAATGTCCCGGCTCGTTAGCCTGAGAAGATTTGCGTGATTTTTTAGTTACTATTATTATATCCGGCTCGTAAATACGTGATCGAGAGCTGCAATCGATGTTGCAAATCAAAAGCTTTGATCTGAAAAACTAATAGCTTCTATAGTTTGTTTGATCTTACAATACTTAGTTAATTCAAGACACACTGCATTATGCTTATATCCGAATATTTGAAATTAAAGAAATTACAGAACAGCTACAGGTACAACTGAGCCAACAGCTGTATGTACAACTAATCCAACTCCTGTCTGTTCAACTAAGAGAACATTTACATGTGCACCAAAGCCAAAAGCTGTGAGTACCACTAAGCCAACAGCCGCGGGTACAACTATTCCAACAGTTGAAGGTAAAACTAAACAGGTGGCAACAGGTGTAGGTAAAACTAAGCCAACAACTGCGGCTACAACTATTCCAACAGCTGGATGTACAACTAAGCCAAAAGCTGCAGGTACAACTAAGCCAACAGCTGCAGGTACCGCTAAGCCAACAGTCGCAGGTTAATTAAGCTCACAGCTGTAGATAATTAAGGTAACAGCTTGGTAAAACTAGGTAAAACTAAACCAACAGCTGCGGGTACACCTATTCCAACAGCTGGAGGTAAAACTAAGCCAACAGCTGCAGATACAACTTAACCAACAGCTGCAGGTACATCTAAGCCAGCAGTTGCAGGTATAAGTAAGCCAAAACTGTAGGTACAACTAAGTCAATTGGCTATAGGCAAAACTAATCCAACAGCTGCAGATACAACTAAGCCAACAGCTCCAGGTACAATTAAGCCAAAAGCTGCAGGTACAACTAAACCAACATCTATTTCGTTCATCATAGTTTAAAGGCCCAATAAATATGACTTTGGGTATAACATGACCCCCCCCCCACAGCCCCAGGGGAAAGGTCTTTAAATTATGAAATTTGCCCATTGTTTGCGCAAAGTATTTGTTGCTAAGATGTAGGTGTACATTTTCGGGTGGGGGGCAAATTTTCTGCTGGGGATTTTTCAACGGGGAATTTTCCACGGAGTGGGGGGGTTTCCAGGGAGTGAACTTGCCAGAGGAAATTATACACTGGGGGAATTTGCCAGAATTTTTATACAAAATTCTCTCTTATATGTCTTGCTTTCTCTTTTCAGTCTCAATTTTACGTGCAGGGTGGTTAAAAGTAATTGCCCTGGGTACATTTTCACCGGGATTGAATTGTCTAGAGGATATTTCCGTGGTTAGGGGGTTTCTCTATATATATATATATATATATATATATATATATATATATATATATATATATATATATATATATATATATATATATATATATATATATATATATATATATATATATATATATATATATATATATATATATATATATATATATATATATATATATATATATATATACCTTATATGCCCCCTAGGGCATAACTTACAACCCTTGCCGTAAGGGCCTTGCCGTAAGGGGGGGGGGTATCATCCTCAAAGACATAATTTCTAAGCCTTCCAAATACGTTGAACAAAATGGCTCCAAATTTTGATTTGATGTGTTTGGGGAAACGGTGGGCGTGGGAGGGGATTAGTTGCCTTCCAATCACTTTAAAGGGCACTAGCCCTTTAAATTTCCAATCGAATGAGTTCTTTTCGAAGTTGCTAAGACAACAAATGGCCATCTCAAAATTTATATCAGATGCATTTCGGGAAAATCTTAAAATAGGCACTAGAACTTCTGATTACCAATGAGCCCCCTCCGAAGTTTATACGATCAGCCTTTCTATATGTACCTTATATGTCCCCAGGGCATAATTTACAATTCTTGCCCTTAGGGCTCTGGGGGGGGGGGGAGGTTGTCATCCTCAGATACATAAATTCCGGACCTTTCAACTACGTTAAAAAAAATGGCTATCTCAGAATTTTGATTGGATAGGTTTGGGGAAATGGTGGGAGTGGTGGGAGAGGTTAGTTGCCCTCTAATTACGTTCGACTATTAAAAAGGACACTAGCCCTTTCAATCTCCAATCGAATGAGCCCTTTTCGAAGCTTCTACGACAAAGGTCTAAAGCCAAAAAAAAAATAATACATTGTGCCCACATGGCTCATTACTTAGGCAGCCCTATTGCGCTGCCTATGATCTTGAGAAAGATTTACCCAACAAACAATTTTAGGCTTTTTTCCACTGTCCACACAGAAACTGTCAACGCTGTCGGAGGATTTCTCTAATAAATCGAAATTACTCTAATAAGCACAACATTCAAAAAACTGAATGCAGCAGCAAAGCAGGATGACCTCTTTCTATGCTTATAACATTGACAGAGAATTCAGAATTGCTGATTTTTTGGCCAAAACTGTTGGACAAACTGAAGACAAAACGTTATCCAACAAATTGGAGACAAAGCTTTGCCGACCACACTGACTTGACCAATGTATTCACCAACTAATTTTTGCTGCCTACAAGTCCCCTTGGTTCCACAACTAACCCCTGAAATTTTCAAGTTTTCTTTCTAAGCTTGTGCTTTTGAATTTCCCGCCCAATTTTTTACGTTTCTGCGAATTGTTAGCCAACTATTTTATTAGCTACCAATTCTATTCTGTTGTCCTAACAAAACTCCTAGCTAATTAGCTAACAATTGAACAAGTGAAAAAATCCCTAAAAGTAGTTTTAACGAAATAATAAGAAAGGAAAGCAAACACTGAGCTATCGGCAGTAAACAATATGAGCTGTCTCAACCTACTTAACAATTTATGCTGTTAATGAGTTACTTCTAAGAGTTTGATCCCCTTCGTCATAGAGAATCTTTACAAATCTTGAAATGTCCTGAAATAAATACGGTTTCGTCGTCTCTTGTTTTTATTTTTTCGTTTCACTTTCACTTATTGTTCAGTTTTACATTGCCTATTGCTTTTCGTTTTTTCTTCGTTTTTTTTCTTTCTGTCACAATCTTAGCTCGACTATTTTTAAAGTCTTAAATTGTTTTTTTTTACCCAAGATTCTTTTTCTAGTTACCATTTGTTTTGTTTTTTAATTTTTGTTTTTATTCTTAGTGATTTTTCACTCATGTTACGCCAATAGTCTTTTTTTCTTTTCTTTTTTATTCGACTTTTTTTAAGCTTGTGGCAGAGAAATGGAGAGGGAGGAAATAATCTTAATATTGCTTATCGTGTCATGAATTTGAAAACGCTCTGTTACCATTTGCCTACTTTGCACCCCCCCCCTTCCTTGTATTATGAAATAAAAAAACATTATCACTAAACTTACACTTCTGTTTCCCCACTGATGACAGCGCTAGAAACTTTACATTGTACTGATCGTACTAGCTTATTTTGATCTCCAGGTCTACTTGACTTTTCCTGCCATTCCAAGATACCATTCCAAATAAGAAACCTTTCTCTTGAGGCTAGAAGAAAAGAATAATAATTCAACTGACAAATGACATGACGAGTTATTAAGCCAAAGGGCAAGCACAAATAATAACGGAAAGTCTCATAGCCAGCAGGGTAAATTGATGAAATTTAATGATTGTGTATGATATACCAAACTTTGACAGGATGACGTCCTGGGCCTCCAAAATATTGATCTAATGAAACAACTGGAAACAGCTATCCCCATTGGCGTAGATAAGCGGCCGAAGGGGGCGGCAGTTCCCGGAAGTAGACTCTGAGAGGGGAGAGCAAACTGAGTTGTTGTTTATTTTGTCAATACTATGATCTCCACAGGTCTTCTGGGGAGGGGGCAAAACCAACATTCTCTCTAGGCACTACATACCCTGACTAAGTCTCTGACTATCCCATCAAAAGTAAGATAAAAAATTAATAAATTTAAACAAGTATTTTGAAAAGCTAAAAATAATTATACTCGTTACTTTGTCAATACTATGATCTCCACAGTTTTTCTGGAGAGGGGGAGGGGGCAAAACCAACATTCTCTCGGGTCACTACATACCCTGACTAAGTCTCTGACTATCCCATGAAAAGTAAGATAAAAAATTGATAAATTTAAACAAGTATTTTAAAAAGCTAAAAATAACTATGCTCGTTACAGTTTTGAATCCAAAATTTAAAAATGTAGGGACTGGTAAAAATACATCGTTCAGAGACCTTCAATGTAGACCCAAGATAGTCTGTTACGCAACATTAAAGTCTTATTAGAGTATACGTATATTCAATAATTGAGATAGCTGCCTCCAGAAAAGAGAAATATTGAAACACGAACAAAAGCTTATGTTTTTTAATACGGATATAAGAATCAATCACTAGGATCATAGCCCTCAATTAATATATAGGAACTAATAAAAAAAATTATTCAGAAACCCTCAACATTGAAGGAAGATAGGCTGTTACGAAAAATCAAAGTATTATTATAGTATATGCATATAAAAAAACCAAAACTCAAGAAGGGAGATCGCTACCTCTAGAAATGAGAAACATTGAAGCACAAGTAAAAGCTATATGTTTTTCAATACGGATACAAGAATTATATTCATCAAGGATCATATCCCTAAAACAAAAGTAATAAAAATAAATTCTTCAGATACCTTCAACGTTGAAGCAAAATCGGCTGTTGTGTAAAATTAAAGTGTTGTTACAGTAAATGCATATGTAAAAAAAAACAAAAATTCAAGATGAGAAATCGCTGCCTCCGGAAATAAGAAAAATTTAAGCATAAGTGAAAGCTATATGTGAGCAATAAACAGGAAACCAGTCATTATGATAATATAAGGAAAAATCTTTTGCGGTATTTGAGAATTTAAAAACGATTTTAGCCATATTTGAGCACTGAATTTAAATCTAAAATAGTAAATCCAGAAGAAAAAAAATATGTAAACGCAGTTCTTAGAACAAAATTGTCATATTCGGCACATTCATAAAGACAAATAATGTAAAAAAGGAAATACCCATATGCACAATGAACACAAACACAAATAGATTCCCTGACTTTGAATATTCTATCCATTCCATTTATAAATGCAAATGGTAGAAGAGTTTATTTTTCAAAATCTATGGGGTAATTCTCAGTGAAAGTGCCAAAAAACGTGGTTTTACTCAATCCATAGGTAAATTATATTGTAAATATATTATATGAGTAAATAACGCATTAAATGGATAACAATTTATTCTACCTTACTTTAGTAGTAAGAAATGGCACTAATAAACTTAGTTTCATTTAGTAACGCTAAGTAATTCAAGAAAAAAAGATGTTTCTCAGGATATGTTCCTGGCTAGTAATTATTTATCTGTTCTATTCATAGACAAAAATAGCGGTAGTCTGACAATTATTATTGGTTGTATGAAAGTAGCGTAACCCTTCTTTCTTTCTTTTACTTTAAGAAAAAAAAACAAGTTTCCGGAATTCTTCCATATAATCTGGTTGTATTGTTTTATTTATCCAAAATCGAACCTCCTCTCCCCGTACTGGATATTCTTACGATCGTCACTTGATTTTCAGACTATTTCTTCCATTTTTACATGATTCGCCTAATTTTTGCCCCTTTTATCAATCTATGGGTAAATTATATTGCGAATATATTATATGAGTAAATAATGCATAAGATAGATAAAAACTCTTTTTTTAGGGGGGGAGGGGGTGGAGTTCTGGCGGCTGAGTTTCCCCTCTAGCCCGGTTCACAGCTCTTCAAGCAACCTCGTGATCCGAATCTCCGCTAAGGTCACGATGTTGACACAAGACTTATTGAAGTCCCGAAGTCCCGTGTCGCCTGATTTGAGTTGATTAATAATGATAATCGGCAACACATTGCTTTTTCTTTTATTGCTTGATTCTTTTTTCTTTCCACCTTCCTACTTTTAGGGTTATGGAGCACACTGGGGGGTGTGTGTCTAATTTCGCGTTTTTTGTTGCTGTAGATATGTTGTAGATACATGAATTTGAGCTAGAAGTCCGCTCCTTCACTTGACATTCATTAAAAATGAACACTGAAGCTTTATGGGTCAGCTCTGATTCAGTTAGGAGCAGGCATGCAAAGTTTAAAGCACAAAATCGAGCGTGTAAGCACCAATTCAAATGTGTGCTTCAAGAAACTTATTTTGTTAAAAGATTCAGTTTCTAGAAACTGATTTTGGGAGCACGCTGATGATTTAATTACTAGAGCATTTAAAAAAGATACAAGACGAGACAAACCCAAGCTGATTACTATTAAGGGTGGTTTAGTTTGAATATAAATTTCAGTAATTTGTGGCCTCACTAATAGGTTATTTTGAAGGATTCTAAACAAAACCAAAAAGCCAAATTGAAAAACAAATACATGATTTGTATCAAGATTTGATCCGTTTAAATATAAGCAATTCACCACCTTGAAAATAAAGAATTATAGTAAAATATATGCACAATTTTTTCACAAAACAGTTAAGATAATAATCCAGGCTTTAAGCAGAAAAACACGAACAACATAATTTTTTCTTAGACCAGTTCGACACAGGAACCAAATAAAAAAGTAGAAACAAGCTCTAGGAGCATTCCAAAAAGCAATAAAATAAAATATGATACAAAAAAAACTGTGGTAAGCTTTCGTTTGTCGAACACTTTTTATTATACCTTGCTGCATAGTGGAGCCATCTTGACTTGCTTGCATTTGTTGTTGCTGCTGTTGCATTTGTTGCCCCTGGATCATGGTCTGAGACTGCTGTTGTGTCATTATAACCTGAGGTGGACCCGGCTGATTCTCTATAGTAAGACAAATTAAATTCGCATGACGATTAAAAAAAATTATAAAATAGTATGAAAGGACAACACAATATCAGATGAGGTTTATTCGTACATGCGCGATCTCACCATGTAGGGAGTCAACACTTCAAATATCCGTTCAGATCATCACCTAAATGTGCGAGTTTAATCTCGATATATCGGGCTCAATAAAATCGCAAATAACCCATTTGAATCCAAAACAATAAATAGTGTAGAAAGTTTAGCATGGGAAAATTTTAGGGCATGTTCCAAGAATCAGTTATCATTAATGATAATTATTCGTATTATTATACATGTTAAAATTGTAGGGTATATTCTAAAATTGAATTATTATTAATGATAATAATTCGTTTTATACATGGCAAAATTTCAGGATATGTTTCACAACTCAATTATCGTTAATTATAATTATTCGTAATATACATGGTAAAATTTCTGGGTATGTTTTAGAGCTGAATTATCATTAATGATTTGTTTAAATAACAATTTTTAACAAATAACACAAAATAACATTCAATTTGGCTTTATCATAAGTCCAGAAAGGACCACAATGTTAGCTCCTCTTATGTATTATAAGTAATTTAGGGGCTAAATTTGTTCTTATCCGTCATTTTAAGCTGAAGACAATAACAATCAGCAATATAATTATTGAGTTCTAATTATTCAAATAATTAGCTATGAGTTCCGAAACATACCCTTTGTGTGTGTTTTTTTTTTCTCTAGCCAGATTCGGTGGCTAGAATTTCAAAGATCACTTTTTTTGGCTCGGCAGATTTGTGAGTGCAAGTGAAAACTGTCCAGCATGAAGCTGCACTCTAGCCAAATGGGAGGAAAATCTCCCCATATCCATCACTGTCTACATGCGAAAAAAAGGTGGTTTATCTGTGTTTGTTGATATCTATGACCGGGCTGTGATAAAGGTCTAACCACGTTCAAGAAAGTAGTTCTTGATTTCTGGTATTAGAAATGGGAAAACGGCCTAGATTCTTAATGCTCAATGTCTTCTCCAGCATTGTAAACATCTTAATTTATTTTATTTTTTTTTTTAGTTTAAGATAGCATCCACTGATTATGATCGGGGAGCAAACAACCAAAATGTTTGTAAGTTGTTTATTTCACTGTCTTGACAAACACTAGCCCCATTTTCTTCTCCTTTTAATTTCATTTCCTTTATCTTGTTCTTCATTAAAATACTTGGGAGCAGTTGATTCCACCGTCATAACAAACCCTAGCCCCATTTTCTAATTCTTCTTTTCATTTTATTTTCTTCATCTTCTTCTTTACCAAAATACTTAGAAGGTGCTAATTCCACTGCCCTTGACAAACCCTAGCCCCATTTTCTTCTTCTTTTCATTTCCTTCATCCGGTTCTTCACTGAAATATGTGGCAGATGTTGATTCCACCGTCATGAGAAACCCTCGCCCCATTTTCTTCTTCATTTAATTTTCTTCATCTTCATTGCCAATACATTTGTAATGTGATAATCCCACTTTCTCAACAAATTTTCGACATATTTTCTTCTATTTTTATTTCATTTTAGTTTATCAATATTATTATTTAAATAAGTAATTCTAAGTTGCTAATTAAACACTATTGACAAACACTCTTACCAGGTTCGTATTCTTTTAATTTTTCTTCATCTCCATTGCCAAAATATTTGGAAGGTGATAATCCCACTGTCTCAACAAATCTTAGCCCTATTTTCTTATATTTTTATTTCATTTAATTTTATCCATATTCTTATTTACCAAAGTACTTAGAAGATGCTAATTCCACTATCTTGACAATCCCTAGCCCCCGTTTCTTCTTCTTTTCATTTCCTTCATCAGTGTAGTCACTGAAATATGTGGCAGATTTTGAGTCCACCGTCTTGAGAACCCCAAGACTCAGTTTCGTATTAATTTAATTTTATTCATCTTCATTCACAAAATATTTGGAAGGTGATAATCCCACTGTCTCAACAAATCTTAGCCCTATTTTCTTATTATTTTTATTTCATTTAATTTTCTTCATCTTATTCTTTAACAAAGTAATTCGACGGTGCTAAATACACAATAATTACAATCACTATTACCATGGTGTTATTCTTTTACTTTCATTCCTCAGGGTAGTCACTGAAATATTTGTCAGATTTTGAGTACGCCGGCTTGACAACCCCTCGACACAGTTACATATTACTTTCATTTTATTCATATACCTTCACAAATCATATGGTAGTTTATAATACCACTGACTCAACAAATTTTATCCCTAGTTTATTATTTTTTTTATTGCGTTTAATTTTCTTCATCTTCTTCTTTACCAAAATACTTAGAAGGTGCTAATTCCACTATCTTGACAAACCCTAGCCCCATTTTCTTCTTCTTTTCATTTCCTTCATTTTAGTGAATCAATTTAGTGAATCAAAACAAGTTAGTGATCAATTTTATCATATAAGATTTAAATAATAATATTTAATCTTGAATATATTGTGTAGCGCTATTCTAAATGAACCTACGCGTATTGCAGAAATCAGTTTTTGGTCTTTAGTAGTCCTTGCCTGACATTAGAGATAAAATTGACCGCAGGACTTTCTACAATTTTTTCCGGGCTGAAAGAGAAGAAGGGGTAGGGGGCTGAAAGGCTGAAAAATAATATAAATATACCTGAATATTGCGGCTTCACATCTGGAAAAGTTTATCAACTAAATAATTTGAAAAACGAAAACAAATCTGAGAAAGTTTTTCTTGTCAGATTGATAACAGCCCTTGCTCCTCTCTTTGGTCGGGTTTGATGGTGCAATTCAGTGGCAATTTCCATGCGCCTTTCCGATAATATTTTCAGTACAATCCTGTCACAGATCGATTTTCCCTGACGTTAAATGATTCCTTTCTAGCGAACAGCAGTACTTGCGAACAGCAGTACCACTGGCTCCTGGTACCTATACCATGAGTTCAAAACGATCAGTGAAAAACCAAATACTGTCTACCTTTTTACGTTTACTTTCAGAAATTGCATACACCAGTTGGCGTGTGCCGAGCATGGCAGAACTATGCGGCACACGTAGCATTCCAAAATGTAGCGCTTTGCTAATTTCGATGTCCCATTCCGCTGTGCATCGTGTGTTTCAATTATACAAGGTAAGGATATTTATGTTTTTGTAATTCTGCCAAAGTCGAGAGAGGATTATTTTCGAGCGCCAAGAGAAGTGATATCTTGTCCTCTGATTCTTTACTTCCATACAAGAGGTTCCATGCTTCAGGATAAAAACTTTTGGTTTTCAATTCGTATCTGCTTGATTAAATTGTAAATTCTTTTTTTTTTACACTAAAATTCCTACTTTAAAATACATCTCATCATAATCTATATTTACTGGGGCGTCCAGCTGATTCCCCCACTGACAATTCTTCACACTTTACATACTTCACACTTAAATGGTTTCTCACCAGTATGCACTCTTTGGTGTATATCCAATTTGCTTGATTTAGAAAAGCATTTTTTGCACACACCACATTTATATTTTCTTCATCTTCTTCTTTACCAAAATACTTAGAAGATGCTAATTCCACTATCTTGACAAACCCTAGTCCCGTTTTCTTCTTATTTTCATTTTTTCTCTTACATGATAACAAAAAGTACCATATGGTCTTTGCAATTATTTGTATAAAAATTGGTCTTCACGAAGGTGATTTCGAGAAGAGGGTGGAAAAAGTAATATATAGTGGGAAAACTCTTTGGAAAGAAAGAGAAGAATCATTAAATTAGATTCCAAAAATTTTCTTTTCTGAAATTAGAATAATAGTTTTTACCCTTTTCGGCTACTAATCTTGATTACCATGAAATTGGTTATGAGCACAAACTACTTTGAAGCTAAAGTGCCAAAAATTCAAAATTGGAGTAAATTGATTGGGCTTATAAATGGCTTAAATTATACAATAAAGTCTTTGTTGGATTTCACAACTTTCTATTTATTATATTCAGTTCAGTAAATTCCACAAATCTGGGCTTTTAGACCATATTTGAGTTTTATTCATTTTTTTAAGCAAGATTTTTCATACTGTAGGTTTCAATAATATTATTTTTCCTTTTCAAGTCGTTTATGGAATTTAATCGTGGTTGCGCGGTAACTATAACCTATGAAAAGACGAACCTTGACCAGTAGTAACGAAAAATTAATTATTTAGAAACCAAATCGAATCGAAATAAAAAGCGCACGATTGGAATCGCCATGGCCAAAAATCATATGCATGAAACTTGCAGTCCCCTGGCTTGAAGAACAAAGCAAATCACCTTTTTTAAACATCTTATAGTTTAGCAAATATAGCTAGTTGGAAATTGCCCAGCGTCTTAATGACCAAATGTCCATAAAAAAAATTTAACTCATCCTTAAACGGTACATCACCCTACTCCTGTGTTAGATTAAATAAAAAAAAACAAATTTTTTTTAACTGAAAGTAAGGAACGACTTTAAAACTTAAAACGAACAGAAATTATACCGTATATGAAAGGGGCTGTCCCCTCCTCAACGCCTCGCTCTTTACGCTAAAGTTTTTTATTGTTAAAAAAAATAGAGTTGTAAGAAAGTCAAATTTTAGTGTAAAGAGTGAGGTGTTGAGGAGGGACAGCCCCTTTCATATACGGAATAATTTCTGTTCGTTTTAAGTTTTAAAGTCGTTCCTTACTTTCAAACAAAAAAACTTGTTTTTTTATATATAATTTTCGAACGTTTTTGAATTAATACAGGTTCTGATCCACCGTACGTGAATAATTAAAACAAAATGTGGATATTAATTTTACTTTCATTTGGTTAAATAGCTCTCTCAAAACTTGTTTAATTTTATTTATGAACGTTTTTATTAGTAATAAATATACGTAACTTACGAATTAACTTACGTAACGAACTTCTATATTCATATATTTTTAATACGTATAGTAGGGGGCTCGCCCCCTAGTCAATACCTCGCTCTTTAAGCTGAAGTTCGAATTCGGTTCCAATTCTCTTAATCACAAAGGCCGTTATTTAGAATAAATAGCTCTTATGAAAGTACTAAAAAATATTTTGATTAAAGAGCGAGGTATTGACTAGAGGGTGAACCAAATCATACACGTAATATTTTTCTGTTCTTTTTAAGTTTTTATGTTAATCCTTATTTTCAAATGGAAAAATTGTTTTTTTTTTATATTTAATTTCTGATCTTTTTTTTAAATAATGCTGGGAAATCCAACGCCCCCTTTATAGCAAGGTCCCTTCCCACATGAAAACTTCCCTTCCCTCATGAAAGATCTTCCCAAATAACCCCTGAGCCATCCACCTCCCTACTACCAGAAACAATCCCCCCTGAAAACGTCTGTATACTTCCAAATAACCCATAGGCTACTATATGATAACATTGGGTAAAGTTCATAACTTTAAGCCCCCCCCCAGGAGACTTCGGGGATTAAGTCATCATAAAGGACATACTTATCATATTTTCGACCATGCTGAACAAAATGATTATCTCAAAATTTTGATCAGGTGACTTTGGGAAAAAAATGAGCGTGGGAGGGGGCCTAGTTGCCCTCCATTTTTTTTGGTCACTTAAAAAGGGAACTAGAACTTTTGATTTCCGTTCCAATGAGTCCTCCCACGATATTCTAGGACCACTGGGTCGATACGATCACCCCTGGAAAAAAAATAAAATAAATAAATAAACACGCATGATCTTTCTTCCGTGATCTTTCTTCTGGCAAAAAATGCAAAATTCCACATTTTGTAGATAGGAGCTTGAAACCTCTACAGTAGGGTTCTCTGATACCCTGAATATGATGGTTTTTTTTCATTAAGATTCTATAACTTTTAGGCGATCTTCCTCCATTTTCGAAAATCAGCCAAATTTTCTCAGGCGCGTAACTTTTGATGGGTAGAACTAAACTTATATATTTGAAAGTTATATATTTGAATTCAGCATTGAAATCTGATTCTTTTGATGTATCTATTGGAATCGAAAACCCGTTTTCTAGAGTTTCGGTTACCATTGAGCCGGGTCGCTCCTTAATTACAGTTCGTTACCTCGAACTGTTTGAACATCGGTTTTGACTAATTAGGACAAACAAAAGACAAGGAAAAACTTTATAGTAGATGCGAGGGTTTAAGAATGGCGGCAGTCGACCATAGACAAGATTAGTTGTGTTGTAAGCTTTGATGTTGCTCTTTACTTTGGTTTCGAAAACCTAATTAAATTTTTTTTTATCATAGCGCGTGATGGATCATAGTTTGTAAGTATTTTGAATTTGTCTGACTCTAGTTCAGGTGAAATCTCCTCCTTAGGTGACCGACTACTTCACCTTGAAAATAACCCAATAGATGTTCTTAGTTTGATTAATAATTCAGTAGGTCAGTCTAATAAATCACCATCAAATCCCCATTTTTCAGTTAGTAGTTAGTACGTATCTCGTATGTATCTGATTTAAATCGAGTATGCAAACGAGATGGTAGTTTCCCTGTGCTTCAGCTTAATGTACAGTGCCTTTGTTCTTCGGTTGAAGAGTTGGAAAAAATAGTGCACAGTGGCCACCCTGATTTTATTGGTCTTTGTGATACTTTCCTTGATTCGAAAAACGAATCTCTATTGCATCTCCCTGGGTATAAGATGGAATATTTAAATCGAAGAGGGATGGCTAGAGGTGGTCTTGCTGCTCATGTTTTGGAATATCTTCCGTACTCTGTTAGACGTGACCTGTCAAGAAATGAAGAAGGAATTTTTGAATTCATATTTATTGAGTTTAAAACCCAGGCTAAAACTTTGATTGTTGGTAATATATATCGGTCTCCTAGTGGGTCTGTTCCCTCTTTCCTTCAGATTCTTGATGAGAGTTTGGAAACAATCCAAATTCATTCATGTGAACTTGTCGTTATGGGTAAATTTAACCTTAATTTGTGTGACCGGAGGTCATCCTCGTCGGTGAATTTTCTTTCAACAATGCTCGCTTGTTGAACATTACCTTCTGCATGCATTCCAACTAGAATTACTAACACTACTGCTTCTTTGCTTGATAATATTTCTTCATCGTTGACCTTGGTGCAAAATTCTGTATTGACGAGTGATATCTCAGACCATTTCCCTGTTTTTTCCACATATGATTTTTCTGATTCGTTGCCTAGGAGGAGTCAAGGAGCTGTTTTTTCCTCTTTAAAATTTAATGATCAGGGTTTGCATCTTCTTAGGTCATGGTTGGCGGGTCGTTCTAGGAATATTTCTGAAAGTGAATCTGATATAGATTCTTTGTTTATTTCGTTTTATGATTCTTTGAAAGAAGTTACCTTGGATACATATGATGCACCCCAGTCAAATCCGGCCTCGAAAAGAACAACCCCTTTGAATCCTTGGATGACTCCGGGACTCCTTAAAAGTTGGAGGAAGAAAAATACTCTCTGGAAGGCTTATAGGTCCTCTAAGCCACCTTCTCGTGATTCTCGACTTCAACTTTTCAAAGCTTATAGAAGAGTTTACAATTCGCTTTCCCTAAAGGCTAAATAGTTATTTTATTATAGAAAATTCTCCGCGTGTGGTAAAGACATTAGGAAGACATGGCAAGTAGTCAATTCTGTTATTAGGCCATCTTCTCTGCCTCTTTCTGTCCCTTCAAGTGTTATGATGCAAGGCGAAATATAGAGGGTGAGCTAAAAGTTCAAGATGCATTAACTTCCTATTTTGCTAATATCGGCAAAACTACAGCCTCTTCTCTAAGTCCTTCTTCTTCTCTACCTGATTTTAGCTCTTAACTTGGACCGCCTTGTCCTAAATCAACGGCATTGGATCATGCCTCTGAAGCTGAAATAACCAGAATTGTCAATGGTATGAGGGGTTCTTCATCTTCTGGCCCAGACCGTATTCCGACTAAGGTTGTCAAGTTCATTCTTCCTGTCAGCGTTTCTGCCCTCAGGAGGCTTATCAATCTTTCTTTTGAAAATGATGTTTTCTCAAATGCTTTTAAGCGTGCTCGCGTTATTATTCTTTTTAAAGGGGGATCAAGGAATGATCCTGTAAATTATTGTCCCATATCTCTTTTATCAGTGTTTAGTAAAATTTTTGAAAAAGCTTTGCTATCTCAACTTCTTGATTTTCTTAATTCTAAACATTTTTTTCATGATCTTCAGTTTGGTTTTAGGGCGAAGCACTCAACTGAGCATGCATGTTCAACTCTCTTGAATTATTTACATTCAGTTCTTGACTCTGATCTGATACCTTCTTCTCTTTTTCTCGATGTACGAAAAGCATTCGACTCATTAACACACAAGGTTCTTCTTTGGAAACTGTTCCATATTGGTATAAGAGGGAATGCTTATTCTCGGTTTCTATCATATTTATCTGGTCGAGTCATCTCGGTTGATCCGCACTTTATTAACCCTTCTAGAATAGAGTTTGGCATTCCACAAGGATCTGTCATTGGGCCAATACTCTTTTTAATCTACATCAATGACCTTATTAATGCGGTTCAAAATTTAAAAGCTACCATTTGCTGTCGTCTTTGTGAACCAGCATCCGTCACTAATTGTGATAAGAGTTCGTCCTTACCGGATGTACTTATTGCTTTTGCTGATGACAGTACTCTTGGCACAGCTGGTAGAACCGAGTCTAATCTTCGTTCATGAAAGCCCTTTTTGAAAGAGTTATTCAGTGGTTTAACGTAAATTATCTTGCCTTAAATGTCGGAAAGTCATGTTTTCTCATTTTCTCCAGAGTCTCAAAGGCTTGCCCTGACTTAAATGAAATACTCGCATCAAGAGGTTCTCTAAGTAGACTTAAGGATCGTTACATTCGATTCCTAGGCATCTTGCTTGACGAAAATCTTTCCTTCAAGCATCATATTGACCTGATTAAAATGGAAGTCTCCGGGAGTCTCAAACACGTATTTCCAGGGTCAATTCTGAGAATCTTGTGCTACAGCATAGTTCAGTCTTATGTTTCATATTGTTCTGTTATTTGGATGTCAAATTTTCCCTCGTCTTTCAAGCCTCTTTCAAAACTTTATGATAAAGCAAGGACTCTAATTAAGAAAATTAACAGATCTTCACTTAAACCCTTGCTTACTTTTAAATCTCTCTATTTTCTTTCTTGTTCTTCTTTCATTTTTTACAGTTGCACGGCCATCTTCCTGCTGCTCTATGTAATAATATATATTTTTTTTTTGATCGATCGACTTATCATCTCCGCACTTCCAGCAATTTACAGATTCTTCATACTTCATCAGTGAGGTCTGATTTCAACCCTCTGACAGCTTGCGACAGGATCTGGAACACGCACCCTGAGTCTGCACGAAGCTGCCACTCGTTTAGTATGTTCAAAAATTATGTTAGAGAAATTCTAGCTAGTAATTAAATTTTTTCCAATTTTCCTTGGAGTTGATGCCTCTGGATTGAGTTGGACATTTACTTGAGTTGGGGAATTCATGTGCTACCCCACGCCTAGCTTTCCATTTTGGGGATTATTAAGGTGGGCGACTGGATTTTTTTGGATTTTGTTTATATATTTTTGTTGTGTTGGTATTTTTTTTATCCTCTGTTTTTCCCGGCCTTATGGGGGAGATTGTGTTGAAGTAGTTTTTTTTATCATTTTTATTGTTAAATAAGAACTCGGAACTAAAAAAATCGGAAAACCTTATTGAGAAACAATCGCACTTCAAAATATATGTTTTCTAGCAAGAAAAGGGCTGTCACCACTATCAAACACCCACTCGTTACACTAACTTGAACCTTTGTCACAATCCTTTGATATTTAAAAATATTCCCGTTAAGAGCTGCTGTTTCGGCAATAAGAGGGGGCTTTCATGGCCTAAACACCCACGTTGCATGCTTAGTCCAAATAAACTCCTCCAAATAAAGAAAGGTCAGGGGCTACCCTTTCATATTCATCTAAAACACATCTTATTGATTTTGAAAAAATTGGACCTAAGAAAACACTTTTTGAGGTCCCTCCCCATTCCAAACAGACGTAAGACCAAATGGCCTCAATATTAATAGCTATTGCCCAACTGCTTTATCACCTTAGTTTTACTACAGAGATAGTCTGTAATAACTGTTCCTTTTTTTTATGGTCTAAACAGAAGTATGGGTACGAATGCACCACCATGCACCAGGGTGGCCTTGGTGCGAGGAGACAATTTGAATTGCCTCTTAACAGTCGTAGGCCGATTGGCCATTTGAGAGTTTTTGCCCAATAGTATATTGGGCCTGGGCCAACTTATTTACGTTGCAGTAAAAAATGTCACAAAAAAACCTGGTATTTTCGCATGTAGGAGCTTTAAGCCTCTTCTAAAGGTCTCTCAGGTATGCGAAATTTGATGGTATAATATTCATTAAGGTCACGACCTTTAAGGAAACATTTTCTCCTGTTTCAAAATTATACAAATTTTTTTTACGCAAATAGCTTTTGTTTATGAGTAGATATAACGTTAATGATTTTACATCTGGAATCAATATAAAAAGAATTTTCTATGAACATGTTGTTATAAAAATTGCTTTTTTTCTAGAGTTTCATTTGCTCGTCACTCTTAGCTTACAATTCATTCCCACAAACTGCCTAATACCATGTATTATCTCAGATTTTACAAGGTTTACTCCATGATGTTACATTTTTGTATGCATCCACAATCCTTAGTTTCAATCCCAATTTATAATAAATAGCTTACGTTGCATCCCTTGAGCTTGAATATTCACTCCTTGTTGCATTTGCAGATTCATTCCAGGCTGAAGCATACCTGGCTGCTGAATATGCTTCATCTGCATCATTGCTTGGCTTTGCTGAAACTGGTTGGGGATCATTCCACCACCTTGTTGCATTTGGCTCTGCTGTAACTGTCCTATAAATACCACATACCGTAAGGAAATACACGAAAAACTTAGGGGAGTTGTAAGAGACTATGAACATAGACTTTCCCACGAGCTCTAATTTCGTAACTGAAATCCACAACGACTTTCAAGAAGAACCAGAAAATAATAAAATGACTAAAAATGTAAAAAAAACGTATTTAATAAGGTTCAGAATAGAGAAAAACTTACCAAAAAGAAATAACTGACTGAGATTTTATCAACTTCATTCCAATGGTAGAAAGTTCTAGCGCTTCTTCTCAGAAACTCTTGCCAAACAAAAAATTTTGGAATGGGCATTTTTAATGCAGGAAATACAATGCCATGTATTGATACTACTTTTACTACTATACATAATTAAACACATTACCAAGTTTCAGAGTTATACACACTTTTCCTCCACCCCAGTACCCCATAATCTATTGAATACCTTATAAAAGGATTTGTCTTTTATAGAGGGGGGGGGCAAACAATGGGCTCATCAATACTTACCTTGGTTGTCCAAGACACAAATATACATTAGTTGTCAGCTCCATGCCTCAACAAGTTAAAACAAACTATCTTATCATTTTCTAGATCTATATTTCAAGTGTTTGGGGCCATAGAAGTTTTTTTTTTATAAAAGGCAAACAAAAATGTATGTTGTTTAGGGGTGTCAATTATTCATATTCCTGACCAATGGCACAGTGGTAGTATGTTCTCCTTCTGAAAAGCCGGCAATTTTCACACACAAAGTATCACGCGACAACCGCAATACTACTTAAACGTTTTCACATTTCAGAGTAAATGTCAATAGCAGAAAAGTGGAAAGCTTGAATTTTATTTATAATATTCGAACACCGTCTATTTGAGGTCTAGGGAGAAAGTTTGTTTTTGTTGAGTACAGAAGAACTACACACTACATAGTCAGGTAATAAAAGTTGGTAAATGGAAGTGAAGAAAGCTCCATTTTACCTAGACCTTTAGCTGAGCATAGACATGGACTTGAAACTTTAGCTGAACTCAGTTTAGTATTCTTACAGTGTTACAGTTCCTACAGTATAGTATGCGTATAGTACAATACAGTATATTTAACTCGACCCAGTTTAGTAAATTATCTTGTAATATTAAGCTGAACGCATTGGTGAAATGACATTCTTGAAGCCAAGACAAATTAACACGTCTCGCTTCACAATGCACCTCCATTTCTTAAGTCAGCTGGATAGGAACACCAGAAAATACTTAAAAACGGAAAAATATTCGGAAACTTTCACCTACACCAATGGTCTTTTTAACCCCCCCCCCCCCTCGCAGTAATAGTCTTCAGGTCCCGTAAATGCATGGCCTGTGTGCAAAATTTGTCCCCATTTATCGTTAAGGCTTGTATGAGCAGTACACTACCACTCGTCAAACGACTGAAGGCTCTGTTCTCGTCACCTTAAAATTATAGTACGGAAAAAAAATTAAGTTAAAAAATTATCAATAAGTCTTTGGTACACTTAAGTAATGTGCCATTAATAAAGAAATGGAATGAAAACTGTGTGAAGATTGGCTACTAGTATTTGGGTTTGGACTAAAAGCTCAATCGAGTTGATATAATGTCATTCAAAAGCCAACAAAAAAGCCAATCCGTTGTAAGAAACTATGATGAAAAATGAAGAACCCTAGCAGGCTAAGAAAGAAAAATTTATTTAAAAAAAAGCAGAACAACACTAAGGAACCTTTAACTAAGTAAAAACTAAGGAACTAACTAAGGAACAACTCAAAGTAAAATTTACTTTCTTATTTATTACTTGCTGTCATAATGCAAGGATATGCAAATAGATAGTTCTTCAATATCTATTGAAGTATAATTTTGTATAATAATATTATATATAATAGTTATAGTATACAGTAGTACATAATAATGTTATATATAATAGTTAATATATAAAAAAGTAAAATTAAAATATAACAATATTTCATGATTTAGTGCGTTAATATGGTAAAACAAGCGGTATCCACTAAAAAAAGTAAATTGTGAATCTAAAATATTTTATTTTTATTCTATATATTTTTCATAAATATTAAATATTTTTATTTTTAAGTCTAATATTATTGTTCTTTTACATTTTATAATTTTTTTTTTTAATATTTTTTTCTAAAATGTTTTATTTCAAATACTGAACGCACTTAATATTAACAATGAACAATAAATTTAAAGTGAAATGGCAAGTGAATTTTATTCTAATAACCGCCAACTCATTACTTAGTGCCTTGGTAAATAAGAAAAGATAGGGTTTAAAGCTAAAGAAGAAGAATAAGAAAAGGAAAAGACCTTGCAGGTGAACGGTCTGCATTTGACCATTCTGTATCTGAGAAGCTTGCATTTGATTTTGCCACCGGATTTGTGCTTGCTGCTGTATTGGCAACCTTGGTCGTTCCTGCATCCCAGGCCTCATCAATTGCTGCATAGTCTGTTGTTGTTGAACAACAGGCCTCTGTTGATTCTGCCTATTTTGCAGGTATTGTTGATTTTGCAAGCTCTGTTGATCAATTTGAACCTGTTGCGGCAGTGATGAAGGACTTGGGGCTCGTTCTTGTAGCCTAAAATTGGTCATCTAGATATATTCTTAATATATATATATATATTCTAGATATGTTTGATTCGAGACCTTAAAAGATCCCAGACCTTAGAAGATCCCCTAATGAGGTATGCTCCGTCATCACGCAACATCCCACGTGTGCATGTCATTACGTAATTCCCACGTGTGCGCCTGTCATTACGTAATACCCACGTGTGTTCTGTGCTCAGTTACAAGAGGGGTTCCCCACGAGACCCTGACCTCTACCAAGTCACGTGAGATTATGTCATCTTTAACATAAGTAAACATTCCTTATTACCTAACAACAGGGGCGTCGTTTGGGAGGGGCATGGGGGGGGGGTAGTTTCCTTCAATAATGTGGAGAAAAATTACTATACATCCTATGCCCCAAGACCATCTGGACATGGACCCCTCTTGACCCCCCCCCCACCCCAAGAAAAATGCTATAGATTCGCCCCTGCCTAACAATGACAGAAAAACACTCTTTTTTTGTATCAACCAAAAGTAAACATTCCCTATTACGTAATATACAGGTGTATCATACGGTTACAGGTGCGCTACAGTATTGCGTAGGAACCAGGTGCACGTAATAACGTTTTGAGGGGGTTGCAACTTCAGGTTTATCCCCTATGTTTGTTGCAGAAAGCAGAGGGCCGTCACTGCTAGCTTTAACATTTGAAGCAAATTGCTGCCCACACTCTTTTAGGAAGGTAATTGAAATTTTAAAAAATCCATTAACAAAGACCTTTTTATAAATAGAGATACTGGAGATATTCCTATAAATTCAATGTACAATGAATTAAAATTAAAGGATTCAAATAACATTTTTCTTCAGTTTAAATTAATATCATCTAACCATACTTTTAATGAAAATCTGGTCATTAGACAAACTCATGTCAATCACTAAGCAGAGATTGTTGCCCAATCTAATTGGTGAATAGTCTTTCACTTATTCTGGCTTGGCTTTTTGGTTTGCTTGATTCAGTCTTTCTTCTCCTCTGTTGAATTAATTCAAAAGGAATCCTGCTTGTAGCCCTTTCTGTCTTTAATAATTCACAAAACTAATGTAATTTTATTTCAGTTAATATTTTACCATTTTAAAATTATAATTACTTGCACTATGATACACTTTATCGTTCTGATAACAAAGACCGAAGTCAGACATACGGCCTTTTAAACCGGGGAACAAAGCTATACACAAAACAAAATCCTATTCAATCCTTTTTCTGTCAGTCTCTTCGCGCTTTTGGGCTCTAAAAATTACAAGGCGTCGTAAAACATATCAGTAAAATATATAAAATAGCGGTAAATCACGCAAAATACCGGTAAAATACGTAAATTACGTAAAATAAATAAATAACATAAAATAGGTAAAATACCAATTTTAAGGGAGCTCGTAAAATTGCGGTAAAATAACCAATTTTACCGTGAACAATTTTACCAGTTACAACACTAGATCACGGTGATTGTGAAAATCATCTTTATTTGAAAGTAAAACTAAAAATTAGGTTTTTTGAGATTGGGGCTGGTTTTGAGGACGTTAAGTTGATGCTTCCACACAAAGGCGTACAACAACAAAACTGATGGGTAGAATCAGACAAATGGTGGTAACGAACTATAAGTAAGGAGCGACCCGGCTCAATAGTAACCGAAATTATAAATAACGGAATTTTGATACCAATAGATATGTTTAAATGATTAGATTTTTATGCTGGTTTCAAATATATAAGTTTTATTAAGTTTAGTCTTCCCTATCAAAGGTTACAAGCATGAAAAAATTTGCCTTATTTTCAAAAAGGGAGAAACACCCCTCAAAAGTCATAGAATCTTAATGAAAATCACACCATCAGATTCAACGTACCAGAGGACCCTACTAAAGAGGTTTCAAGCTCCTATCTGCGAAAATGTGGAATTTTGTATTTTTGCCAGAAGAAAGATCACGGATGCATGTTAATTTGTTTTTGTTTTCTCCCAGGGGTGATCGCATCGACCCAAGTCCTCGAATATCGAGAGAAGGCTCATTCAGAAATTAAAGTTTTAGTGCCCTTTTTAAATGACCAAAAAGATTGAAGGGCACCTGGACCCCCTCCCAGGTCCATTGTTTTCCCAAAATTATCTGATAAAAATTTTGAGATTGCCATTTTGTTCAGTATAGTTTAAAGATCAAATAATTATGTCTTTAGGTGTAAAATAATCCCCCACAATACGTGGGGAGAGGCCAGTAAGTGTTGAAATTCGCCCATGTTTACGTATAGTATTTGTTATTGGGAAGTATTGACAATGTTTTTTTTTTTTGGGGGGGGGGATTTGCTTGGGGTGGATTTTTATGGGAAATTTTCATTGGGGAGGGAAATTTCTGGGGGATGAATGGTCCAGGGAATATGTTACACTGGGAGATTTGACAGAATTGCTATACGAAATTCGTTTTAATTGTCTTACATTCTCTTTGCCAAATTTTTCATGTGAAGATATTCCTGGGGAATTATCCAGGGTCTTTTCCGCGTGTTTTAGTTTCTGGGAAATAATTTCCACGGAAGGGGGCATTTCTGGCGTATCCAAGATCGTAGTAAAGGGTTGAAGTTTTATTTAAATAAACGGAGGCCGAGGAGAAATTTTAAAGGTGAATTAAGTATGAGCCGGTTCATGCCAAGGGGGGATTCTCAGCGAGGAAAGAACTGTCTGGAGGGAATTTGACGGGGGATTGCACTTTAGGTTGGATGAAATTTCCAGGGAGGAGTTTTCCATGAGAGGGAGGGGTATATTTCATAGAGTGAGCCAAATTTACCGGCATTGTTTGAGAAACGACCGAAAATTATTCTATATATGAAGGGTTGCCTTCTCTTCAATACCTAACTCTTTACTCTAAAGTTTGACTGTTTACTAAAACTGAAACACGGGAGCTGTTTAATTAGAACAGGAAGCTTTTTAAAGCGCTAACAGCTTTAGCGCAAAGAGCAAGGTATTGAGAACGGGGCAACTCTTCATGACGGAATAAATCTGCCAAAATTAATGTACAAAATTTTGTTTAATTTTTCATGTACGTTGAGCCAAGTTCGAACCTATATTCGTTGAAAAACGTTAAGAAATTAAATAAGAAATAAGAAATTAATTAAAAGAACTTTTTCCACAAAATAAGTTTTTAAAAAAAGTAAAGAAATCCATTAAACAAAAAATGAATAAAAATAGAATCAAATAATCTACCAAGCATACAACTACCACATAACAATATCAATAAATAAATGAAACCCAATAAAAAACAGAAATTAAGATAAATAACAGAGCCAAACCCAAAACGAGCAGAAATTAATGTGAATAGGGTTCAAAATCCCTATGTTTTCTAAAAGCCAGAATATAACTTGTACTTTACTGAAAAAAATTCAAATAAATTTACTGGAAAAAAATCTGCATTGTCAATTTAATATACAGATGCTGATATTTATCTCTTAGAATCCTAATTAAGTTTCAATTTCTTAAAGTTATAAAAGTGAAAACATTTAAAAGAATTTTTTCACTAAAGTACAAATTATATTCTGGATTTGTTTCAACCCCAAAAGCCTTGTTATATGATATATAGACTATTTTGAATAGAATGGCTATCTCCAAATTTCTATTAGATGCATTTCGGGACGTGTGTGTGTGGGGGGAGGAGGAGAGGGGTAACTGCACTCCGATCACTTAGACTCATAAAAAGAGCACTAGAGCGTCTAATTACCAATCCAATGAGGCCCCTCCGAAATTTATATGACCACGGTTTCTATAAAAACCTTATATGCCCCAGGGCATAACTTACAACCCTCGCCCTGAGGGCTGGGGGGATTTGTTATCCTCAAAGACATAATTTGCGGACTTTTCAAATACCTTGAACAAAATGGCTATCTCAAAATTTTGATTGGATGTGTTCGGGGAAATAATGGGCGGGGGGGGGGTTCATTTACCCTCTGATCACTTTTGACTACTAAAAAGACACTAGTCCTCTCAATTTCCAATCAATTGAGCCCTTTTTGAAGCTTCTACGACAACACTTTCTATAAAAACCTTATATGCCCAAAGGGCATAACTTACAACCCTAGTCCTCAAAGACATAGTTTCCAGACCTTTCAACAACGTTGAACAAAATGGCCCTATCAAAATGTTGATCGAAAGTATTTGGGAGAAATGATGGGCGTGGGGGGGGGATTGGTGATTCTCCCTCCGATTTCTTTTGACTATTAAAAAGGGCAATAGCCCTCTCAACTTCCAATCCAGTGAGCCCTTTTTGAAGTTTTTACTATAACACTTTCTATAAAAACCTTATATGCCCCCAGGGCATAACTTACAACCTAAGCCCTGAGGGCTGTAGGGGTTGTCCTACTCAGACATAATTTCTGGACGCTTCAACTACGTTCAACAAAATGGCTATATCAAAATGTTGATCGGAACTGTTTGGGGAAATGATGGTTGCGGGCATTCGCCCTCCAATCACTTTTGACAATTAATAAGGGCACTAGTCCTCTCAATTTCCAATTGAATGAACCCTTTTTGAAGTTTCTACGACAACACTTTCTTTAAAAAACCTTATATTCTCCCAAGATATAGCCTACAGTCTTTATCCTTGGTGCAGTGGGGGGTTTGTCATTCTCAAAGACATAATTTCCCGGAGCTTTCACCTGGATTGAACAAAATGCCTATCTCAAAGTTTTCATTGGATGTGCTTGGGGAAATGGTGGGCGTGAGAGGGGGGTTAGTTGCCCTCCTATCACTTTCGACTATTAAAAAGGGCACTAGCCATTTCAATTTCCAACCAAATGAGCCCTTTTTGAAGTTTCTACGATCGCCCTTTCAATATAAACCTTAAATTCCCCAGGACATAACTTACAACACGTGCCCTGAGGGCTCGGGGGGGGGGAGTTGTTATCCTCAATGACACAACTTCCTGACTTTTTAACTACGTTGAACAAAATGGCTTTCTCAAAATTTTGATTGAATGTGTTTGGCGAAATGGTGGACGTGGGAGGGAAGTTATTTGCCCTTCAATCACTTTTGACTATTAAAAAGCGCACTATTCCTTTCAGTTTCCAATCGAATGAGCCTTTCTCGATGTTTCTACGACAACTCCTTCGATACGAAGTGCCGTGGTCTAAACAAAAAATAATAATAATAATAATGATACATTGGGCCAACATCGTTCTTTACTTAGGCAGCGCTATTGCGCTGCCTATGATTACAGAAAACCAAGTATAATACCTCGCAGCTTTAAGCGTTATAAATAGCTGTGTACAAGGGGCTTATCAATAAAAAAAAAGAACTTCGGTAACCGCATTTATGGTATCAAGAAGAGAAAAGGGTAAACGCACAATATGAAACGTTAAAGAGAGAAAAAAAACAAAGGCACAGAGAAATGTCTACCATCAAAATTGATAGGTAAACAGGACGAAACAATAAAAAATTATACCTAGAATTAATAAAATCATAAAAAACAATAATAATATAACAATAAATTAGAAAAAAATAAAACAATAAATAACAGATATTGTATAAAAAATACAATAAGACATAATAATATTTATCTGGCTCTTCTAAAGATACAAAAGTTTTTTTTTCCTATACAGAAACAGTCTCGTCACGACTCTTTCATTTTCTTTTGATCAGCTCAGGAAAACACAGTGTTTAAAACTTAACGTCCTTCTATTTTGCGTTTTCTTTGTCAGCAGCAATGACCAAACAGGTCAATAGTGATCATATTACGAGCTGAACTTACACCTCCTTTGTACCTCCTACTCAACCTCCTATTGAAGCAAGTTCTTTCATGCTTTCTATAAAGATAAAATCCCTTAGAATTTTTTTTAATTTAATTTTCTAATATTTACTATTAATAAAGGTATATTTTCGGATAGGCTGTCTTTTCTTGCTGCTTATCGGTCATTTAAAAATATCGTTTTCCTGCATGTCAGTAGGAAGTAGAGAAAATAAACAAATTCACTGAAATGTCGACAGAAGAAGGAATTATTTTTATCAGTTATATTATCCTATTTGCTCAGTGGCGTCAATTCACGAGAAAGTAGGGAGGGGAGAGTAACAAAATATTTTTCAAAATCTAGGGGGGCATTTTTTTTATTTTTTCAGTTATTTCCCTGAAGATATCAAAAAAAGCCATTTTTTCAATGAAAGTACCCAAAAAAGTTATTTGCAAAAATCGAGCAGGAAAGGACAGAAAATCTTGGAGGAAGGGCATTAGATTGTCTATTCTTGCTCCATAACGTTCGTGAATACCTGTCGTTTGTTTGCATGTAGAGGAGTAAGACGTTGTTTTTTCGCTTATTTCAATTAAGATACCAAAAAGGCCATTTTTTCAATGAAAATACCAAAAAGTACATTTTTCAAAATGTATTTGCCAGAGGAGTTAGATGCTGCGTTCCAGTTATTTCAATGAATACATAAAAAAAAAACTTTTTTCAACAAAAACACCCAAACAGGTTATTTCTCAAAATCTCGCGGAGTCGGGAAAAACATCCAAGGGGGGGGGGGGATATTGGATGGTCTATTCTTGCTGATTACCGGTCTGTATGCCTGTCATTTTTGGCATGTTGAGGAGCTCGACGTGTCTAATCAAATATCCATGTTTAGACACATAAGTGTAGCTAGAACTTTCTGTAACCGCCCTACTAGCAAGTAGAGAAAATAAACAAATTCACTGAAATGCCAACAACCTTAATATCATGTTAAAAGCAGCTACGAGAAACACATCGTGTTCCTATTCTATTTTACTTTGCCAGTTTTATCTCTTCAGCCTTTCCAAAAAGGATACCCATAGAAACAGAAGTACTTTCCTTTTCAAGGTTCTTAAGCTCTCTCAAAATCCATAACTTACTTTAAAACAATCAAAACTAAAAAAAAAAGAATTCTATACCTCTCCTAGTCCTCTGCTTAGTTTTGCCAAGAATTTTCCCCTTGCAGATTCATACAAATATGCGTAAACAACAAAAACGCAAATTGCAACCAATCCACAGGGGGCCAATCCCTGTCTGGTTTCGACGTTACTAAGATTGGTCAGAATTTACTCAAGTTTTTTTTTCTAATTTGAATGTTAATACAATATTTTTTCCTCTGTTAATTCAGCCTAATCCCCCCCCCTTCCACATACTCAGATCTACGTGGACACATAAAGATTGCATCGGACACAAACAAGAATTTAAACTTCAGTGGTCCAAGCAATACTAAGATGGGCAAGAAGAAAGATAATATTTTGATTTGGAAAAGGAAACAATCAGCGAGGATTTGATTCTAACTGTTCAGGGTTGCCGCTTCCTCACCTCCAGAGATAAAAAAAAATGACTCACCCATATCCATGAAGCAAAATCAGGTGCCTTGGGTCTTTTGAGAAGTTTTTCGTCAACCCTAAATCTCCACCAGCTTTTTCAAACAGGCCCAATAGAAACGGAATTTTACGAGGAGCAATTATGCTTAAATTGATTGATCGCTAAAAAAGAGAAAATATTTTCACTTGTTTGACTATAGCTGAATATCGTTAAAACTTTGGGCGAGGAGACGTTAGGGGAATATAGAAAATGTCTTAGGGGGATAAAGTGACACTTAAATAACAAAGACGTATTTGGCTCAAAAATTTGAACAAAATTCTTCTTGAAGTCTTTCCAATAGACAACTTTTAAACTTACAAATAGAACAAGAAGTATTAAGAAAAACCGATTTAGTCTTCCTCAAATAAAACGGAAGCGTCCAAAAGAGAAAACCAGCGTTTGTGAGAGGGGACAATCATAATTACTTCCCTGACTGGACTGCATCTTCCCCCTGCTTTTTCCACGTCATGAATATTGACCAGTGTTTTGGCTGGTCAAGACAGTAAAACCTAAATCGTCTGGCCAGCGTCAGGATTAAGTTGGTGAGCGATTAAAAGCAAATAGCTGTTACAAAAAGAAACTTTTGTACCAAAGATGCAGCAAAGACGTGGAAGGTCCCAAATATGTGGAAGCATAGCATAAATTAGCCTAAGATATTCGGGAGCGTCGTATATTGTAAAAAATCCTTTCCCATACCTGCATTGCAACAGTTGTTCTATTTGCACTCAGACAATTTAACAAATTTTGAATGTTCACCCAAATGAACCAAAAAACTCGAAATGTAAACTTTTTGAGGTCACAATCTAAAATAAGATAATATTTCCAATGTTTACTGCAAACAATAATGGAGCCAAATTTGCATTTTATGGATAGAGAAAAAAAAGTAAAACGCAAAAGAAAAAAAAAATAAACAACATAAACTAATTAAAAATGTAAATGTGTCATACACAAAATGATTAGTATAAAAATTTAAAAATTAGACATTGTTACTAAAAATTTAATAAAATATAGACTACACAAATGACGTACTCAGAAACAATATTTCAGGGAAAGTCGTTCTAAATAAAGTGACCCCCCCCCTTCCCCACAAACGTTCTGTTTAGCTTAAGCCAAATCATCATAAACATCTATCACAGACCTTGGGGAGTTGTCAGTGAGTAACCAGAGAGGGAGGGGGGTCAGAAACACGAATGAGCCTGTTTTTACGTCACATTCCCTCAATTTTTCTAAAAGGAGTTTCCTTTAAATCGTCAATGGGGTGGGATGATAAGTCTCTATATTTTTAAGTTTCATATGTGTATATTTTAGGCCAAACTAAAGTTTGCAAATTCTAAACCTAAAATCTGTTCAAAAGCCTGTAAAATGTGTTCAAGTTTAAGCATAAAAAATTCAAGTCCATTGAAGTTAAGCAAAAATCAAATCGTTTGAATAAATGTCTTGTTTCTATCTGTTTATATTTTATATGTGTATATTTTAGGCATAAACCACAGCTGAAAAATTTTAAACGACATTTGAAGCATAAAATCTGTTCAACTTCAAGAATAAAAAGCTTTTTTGAGAATCCGTAAACATTTATAATTAAATATAAAAAGTATACTATTTTATAAATTATCATATTTCTTATCTTGACTTGTTTCTTATCTGTTTCTTATCTGTATATATTTCTTGACTTGTTTATAAGTCTTAGGGTTAGAGACGTTATTCGAAAGTAGAATTTAAAACATAAGAGGCACATTTTTAGGTTATTTATAAAAAATAAAACACTTTTATAAAGCACATGCAATAAAGCGCATGCACAAGCACTCTCAGATTGTTGTTTTGTCAGATTTTTTAACTTTGGCTTGCAGACTATAAATTCCATAAAAATACTTCTCAATTTTTCCTGGAAGATCCCTTTAATCTTGCGAGAAAGTTATCCTCCCCCCTTAGCCTTTTCCATGTACAAACTTTATTGCTAACATAGTCAGTTATATTAAGGTACATTTTGCCTCTAAAACAAGTAATTCTAAGACAAGCAGGCAGCTGTAACTTGAACCAAAAGCACAAGATACCTATACCATTGGATTCGTTAATCTAAAATCTACCCATTAACCGAGGATTTTTCTGGTTTTCTGGCCTACAGATTTTTCTGGGTACCCGGCTGACTGACCGTATTTCAAACAGTAGGCTGAACGAAAAGTGTGGTTCAATCCCGCTTTCTAGAGCTATAATGAGAGAAAGGTTGAGATGGTAAGGGCATGTTCTGTGGATGAAGGGTGACATATAAGATAAGATATTTATTTCAGAAGATGGCTATCACAAGCACCGAAGGGCCGAATTCGCATTTCGGGGTCATATAATAAAAAAAACACATAAATAGCACAGCAACTAAAAAACTGGCTAAACAATGCCAAAAACAACAATATCAGAAAGGCAAAGCAATTCATTAGTATAAAAAAAAGTGTAAAATTTAATAAAGTTAAAAAGTCACAAATTAAAACAAAACCAAAAAAAAAAAAATTGAGCTAAAAATAATTTTAAAAATGTTCAAAAGATATTATATAAAAAGGGGAGGGAATCGAATAGCCAAACGGACACCAGCATGGGTATCACCATTAAAAAAAAAAAAAAAAAAAAAAAAAAAATAGTGGTTTATTTTATACTTAATTACGGGGCCAAATGTTTTTTCAAATATGGAGGTTAAAAAACAGTTGGGAGACAAGATAGGGATGGGTTCAGATACAGTACGTAGCAGGCAGTGCCTGGATGGCGAATGTCTTTTGCGAAAAATTTTTTCGGTGCGAGGGTTTATTATTGCATCTTTTGCAAAACGGAGGCAAAACGATCCTCAGCTGTGCTTAAGAGATTCCAGCTTGGCCTTTTTTTAGAAAGGGTGACTATTATACCATAGTTTCTTCAGAAATTATTCTCGTAGTTCTTTTTTGAATATATTCAACTTTTTCTGATTCATTAGGCGAGATGTCAGGAGTCCACCTGGACAAGCATATTCAAGATACGGGCGGACAAAGGAAGTATAAATCTTTAAAGAATGGGATGGGGGGACGTTAAATTTATTCAAGAGCTTAAGGAGAGACATGGACACATTAGCTCTAAGGACAGTATCTTTCACGTGGATATCTCACTTTAAATTAGAAGAAATTGTAACCCCAAGTAATTTAAAGGAAGACACAGGAATATCTTGGGGGATAGGGTCAAAGAAGGCGGGAATAGATTTCAAGAAATTTATCGTCGTTATATTTGATTTAGTGGACATTAGTTTCATATTTAGGTTTTTAGCTTCATCAGAAATGTGGGATAGAATTTTAAGGGGGTCACTTTTAATATTCCTGTGACATACTTCGAGGATCGTCAAGTCACCCACGTATTTCCACCTATGGGGGAACTCCTTACCAATATCATTAATCATGACTAGAAATAAAAGTGGTCCCAATAAGGTTCCTTCAGGAATTCCACAATATATAGGGAGGGGGTTAGAGAAAATATTTTTGTATTTAACAACTTGGGATCTATTTGAAAGAAACGATATAACAATATTTACAAACAGAGGATCAAGTTTAAAGTTAACCAGGAGTGAACGAATTAGGGTGGTGTGGTCAACCAGGTCAAAAGCTTTTTGGAAATCAACTAAGACAAGGTTCAGCCAGACATTTGGTTTATCAAGGTTACTTACGACGGTATGCATTAAGTGCACAAGGTAATAGGTGGTGGAAGTTTTCTTTAAGTTACCAAACTGCCGGGTGTCAATACGGGGACAAATTTTATCCTTAAGCCAGTCACAGAGGAAACCTTCATAAAGTTTGGAAAAAAAACAGAAGTGAGCGTAATGGGGCGAATGTTGGCGAATGTCAGACTGGTGCATTTTTTAGGGACAGGTGTTATAAAACCGTTGTTTCCAGCAACTTGGGAATTTACCAAATTTTGTGATGTGGTTGAAAATATTTGATAAAGGCTCAGCAATTTTGTCCGAAAAGGCTTTAATTAAGTCAACTGGGATGTCCAAGGGACAAATACATGATTTTCTAAGGTTAATAACTTTGTTTATAACATTAGAGGGAAAAATAAAGGGGATAAGAGTTCGGTGAGAAATATTGGTAAGTGACCCAGTTAAAGCCGGGCAATTTTGCCTAATGCAAGTAAGCTAAATGTATAAATTATTGACAGTCGTATTTATGTATTCATGGATATAAAAGTCAACTTCGGAAGGACTTTTTCCATATGTTACTTTTATTTTTCTGTATCAGTGCTAGGGCTTGTTAGAATATAGATATTTGACTTTATTATTAAGTAATTAGAAGCTGCTTTTCTTAATTTTTTCTTTAGGAACTTCCTTAGACTATTAGCCTCAGCAATGCGACCTGCTTTGAAAAAATTGATTTTTTTTCTTATAAGTTTTTTAAAAGACTCAGAAACGTAAATCGTATCTGTAGAACATGTTTTAAATTTTTTCTCAGGGAAATGCGATTCATAATTGCTCTTCATTAAATCTTGGAGGGATAAAGCCTTTCAGTCTACGCCTTTTGTGTGATACACCGAGGACCATTTGAAAGAAGTAATCCAAGAGCCAAAATTAAAAAGTCCCGAGTCTGTGAGAGGTCTATAAGCGGTTTCAGTTATAGAAAACGACTGTTTAACTTTAGCCAGCGGAGATAGAAAAAAGATAAAGTGGTAACTTACCCCTAGAGGGGGCAGAGTGTTGGCGGGTTTGTAAAACTTCGAAAGATTAGTGCAAATTAAATCAAGAATGGTATTGCCTTTTGTAGTAGGGACATTAACGACCTGTTTTAAATTAAAAGCGTTACATGTAGAATCAAGTTTTAAATCGTTTGCGTCAACCATCGGGAAAATTCCTGCATTTGGGTATTTTGATAGTACAAAGTCAGCACTTACATTTAATTTGTTGATAAAATTTATTTGCTGAGTGCATCTCTGATTAGGGGAGTAATAAAAATAACAAAGGACAATTAAATTAAAAGGACGCGGCAAGACTTTACGTCTAACATACACCCACATAACTTCATCAAAGGGCTTAAGACATGGAATTGGGATTTCACTGGGATATAAATCATTACAGATAAAGAACAGAATTCCGCCACCTTTCTTACCCATAGGGTGGTTTTCTGGTCTGAGTTTAATAAATTGAGAAAAATTGTTAACCTTTAACATGTGCAAATTTTGAGCATGAACTTCAGTAAAAGCGATTACATCTAATCTATATATTTTAGAAATGGTGTCTAATTCATTAAGTTTCTCAAAGTTAAGGCTTTCAGCGTTGCTCAACAATGGTTTGGGGAATCGAAAGCAACTTTTGAAGGTACCGTTTTTACACTTTACTTTTTTTATATCACAGATGCGGTCAGGGGTTCTAGTGGAATTCTTGACGGGGGCTAAACTTGGATAGTGAGAACAAGGGACAGGGGGATCAAATCCATCTTTTTCAAATACAATTGCATTTAATTGAGCAGGTACTAGCGGAGACTCTAAACAGCGGTAACTATTTGAAGTTTTAGAAACTCTGCATGGAGGTGTTAAAAGAGGATCATTCTGCCTGCTTACTTTTAAACCAGCGTCATACTGGTAGGTTAGCCAGGGGGGATAAAGTGCAAGGGAAGGGAGAAAGGTTTCATGGTGACCTGGGAATAAGTCAAGTTGGGAGTGTTCTTTAAATGGGGGGGGGGGTCGGGGGGCAAGATGATGCTGAGGGAGGGAAGTACGGTGGGGGGTCTCTGAGAGGGGCGGGGTTTGTTTCGGCAAATAACGGGTGGAGTCCAGAACCGGCTGGTAACTTTTTGGACCCACGGAGACGAAAGGAGTCGAAAGGAAGTGGATTTTGGGGAGGAATATGAGTGAGGGAGGGTTGGGGGATGGTCCGAATTGAGTGAAGTAGTTGCGGGGGTTGGACTGACTGGGCACGCGTGGTTAGTTGGGGCGGAGGATTGTTTCTAGGGATGGAGTCCTGTGGTATACTGCTGTGTATCGGGTATGCAGGGGGATAAGACTGAAAGTCGAATGGAACACGAACAAGGGGAGGGGGGGGGGTCTTGAATACTTTCGGCGTCGCTCTAAAAAACGTTGGGTTTTAAACCTGCGCCCCAATCCTGGAGACGCATGAGCAAAAGTACACGACTTATTAATACAAGATAAAACAGAACAAAGATCAACATGGTCAAAAATACACTTATAAGACACACAAACTCCCGAAATAAACTGACTACAAATATGCAGAAACTTGCATTGTTTGCGGAACTTGCAGAAACCACTATCAAAATGCTTGCAGATTACATTTTCTTTCTGCTTATTTTTATATTTATTTCACTTTTATCCTTTACTTTCGTAATTATTTCAAAGATAATAAAAATGTCATCGTCTGGTAATGACTTCTCCATAACCTTTTTGTTTAGTTCATTATCACCAGATAATTTATGTGAAAAGCCGGAAGTCACTGGACTATTAACGAACTCAAGGGCGTCATCAGTAGTCATACTACACGTAGGTATTTGTAAGCTCTCATGGGATACTCTGCAATTAATGCTGGATTTGCTGAACTCAGATAATTGATTCCCTAGCGTAACATATTGCCGAAGATTGTCCTTTTCGGTCAACCCCCAGGGATAAACGGAAAGCAGGTAGTCAATAAGAAAGATTTAAGGGAAATAGGAACTTGTTGAGTGGCTGTTCAGAGGGAGATTTTAAACAGATTGGGATGGAAGACGAGCGTGCGTAGCTGTGTTCGCCTCAGGCGGCTTGGTGCTGCGATAAAATGTTAGTAGTAGTAGTAACCGATCCAGAATCATATTTAAATACACTTTTTCGTGGGGAAGGATCTAAACTTACTTAAATGTTTAATGTTTCTAAAATTCGAAAGAGAAAAACACGGTACGAAGGAAAAGGGGAGCAATATGATGATCCAAACTATACTATACAATTATTTTATCAGCATTCTCTCTCTCTCTCTCTCTCTCTCTCTCTCTCTCTCTCTCTCTCTCTCTCTCTCTCTCTCTCTCTCTCTCTCTCTCTCTCTCTCTCTCTCTCTCTCTCTCTCTCTCTCTCTCTCTCTCTCTCTCTCTCTCTCTCTTGTCAATAGCATAAGAAGGCTAAATAGGCAACATCAAGGTCAATAGGCTAAACCAACAGTTATAAAACAAAAATATTAAAAGGAAGCAAAGAATACCTCAATCATAGATGTTGTTAGCTGGTCAATAGTAAAGTCTTGAAATCCAGGTACATCAAGCACTGGCATGTTATAGCCAGGTGAATTACAAACCAAAACACAATGTTTATTAGGAAGCAAACCTGGTTCTCGTAACGTAGCTAGATGTTCAAAGCATAATAAAGATGCGGCCAAGCCTTCAGTAATATTAGAACAAAACTCTCCAGCGCCTTCCTGAAATCTAGAATTTAAGAACATAAAGATCAAGCATATGTTTAGAAAATGGACAAGTAAGTGCCCCTTTACTCAAATCCCACAAAAATGTCACATAATTTTCGTTCAAATGACTTGTTTCCATCTGCAGTAAATGTTAAAGTAAAATTAGCCTGCAATAGAAATAAATTGGCCAATGTTGCTTCAAATTTTACCAGCACATGTTGGAAGGAGGAGGGTGAAGGAGATAGTGCAGAGAAGATATACCGAATTAAAAATTGTGGACAGACACTACATTATTTTAACCTCTTCCCCCTACTTCACAAAAAACAATAGACATACAAAAAGCAGCCTGTGGAGACCTTGCTGGCCTGTTTAGTCGGAATTTTCGGGGCAATAAAAAAGAACAGGTATCTAATAATGATTTAATATTTAATTTTAGTGTAAACACTAATTACTATAGCATCTAGTACCATAAAGGCACACACCCTCCCCTCCTGACCTGAACGCATACGAAAAGGCCCTTGAATTACTGGGACTTGAGTCACTCAACAACCCCACCAAAATCCCATAATCAAATTTGGACAATACATTCTAAGAAGCTCAAAAGACGGGTGTATCCTCCCCCTGAACACACTCACAAGGAGACAGAACAAGTTAAAATCAGTTTACTGCCGCACAATACGTAATCAGCATTCTTTGTTCCTTTTATCACGGGTCTGTTTAATAGCATAACGTTATTGTAATTCGTGTTTGTGCAATTTGTATGTACCTTGTAAACAGCTCAGTTTTAGTGCTTCTTTGTGCTAACTCGAGCGTCTAATAAATATATCTATGTCTACAATAGGGATGTTTGTATACATTTAATTTTACCTAACATGTGTTCTGCTCAACAACCTAGCAGCTTAGGACTTGAATTGAAACATAAATTTTTACTTAAATTTTGAAAGGTTTGCTGGGTAACAGTTCATTGTCAGTGGTACTGGTAGTCCTAAATTCCAATTAAACCAATATTCAAGTGTTTGACAGGACCTATAGATTTATAAAATAGGAAATAATTAAGAATTACTCAGACTGCTAACACATATTTCTGTGATGAATCTAAAAACCTAAGATTTACCCTAAACGTTAACTTCTTCTGCATCGCACTTAATAACTATACAGTAACTTAATAATTAATTGTATAATATTGCAAAACAAACTTCTTTTACGATAAATAAAAATTCAGATAGGGGTAAAATCCTTTTAATAGACAGTGTTTCACAAACAGTGATAGAAATTCACAAAAAATACCAGATATTTCAGTCACATACGCAGTGACCGTCATCAGTAGTAAAAATAAACTAAAACAATTTAAAGCAATGGTTTATATACAAAATCAAATAAAACTACATATTGTTTTAATTATCCAGTTCTTTTCAAAGCAAAGGCGGAAGCTTGCCTCTTTGACCTTCTTGGATTCGGTTCATTAGCGTTCAATAATATAACACTTGGACAGAGGTCAACTACATTGGGTGAATTGAACTTTACTCTTATCAGAGTTTAATAAATTATCGTAGATAGAGTTCAACCCAAATTCACCTGTGTCACGACTCAAAGCTATATTCTTGAATAAGATTTTCTCTATTTCAAGAGTTTCACAAAAATTTTGCTTTAAACCCCGGTCCCTCGAAATCAATCAGGTAAAAAAGGTCAATGGCATTGAGAGACATTATCAAACAAAATTAAATGGTCTGGAAAACTGAAAATATGTTCTGAAAGGGCTGAAGTAAAATCTTCAGACTTAGAATCCTGCTTTAAAGCCGAAGCAATAGAATCTTTATGGTGTAATAATCTCATTTCCAACTTCTGGTTAGTACGTCCCACATATGAGAAAAAAACTCAGAAAAAACATGCAAATGTTATCAACCAGCAGGATTTTCTTCTATATTGTAAGAAGATGAAAATTGTGCCGCCTTCACTAAAATTCAATTTACATTTAGGCACTTTCAAGGAAGAAAAGTTTGAACGAAGGTAACATTTCAAGACTTTAAATCACATTGTTAAGGATAAAACTCGAAAAAGAGCTTTAATAGTGAGAGATAAACTTTCCCTGGAAAATCTTATATCAAAAAAGGTTAGTGTAAATGACTTTTTTTTTATTCAACAAACAGGAGAAAATCACTTCAATCATGACTTTCGCCTTTCCAGAGAAAGATTGCAAAAAAAGTTTTCGAAATTATGAACAAATAATGCGGTAATACCTTCGTCAATTCTTGGACCAAGTGTGTTTAATTTTTCATCAAGAACTTTAACGATGCAAGAACAATCAGTGCTTGAAAAGGGTCCGAAATTTTGCTTTAAACCAGATAATGTCCCCTTGGAAGATATGATCTCTTCAATAGAAACATCTTTACATAAAAACGCAAACCTAATAAAAAATGTTAGCTTGGTTAGAGCTTCTACCGTGAAAACCCTTTCTAATTTTGTATTAAAACCGGGATTTCCTAGTACGACCATCAAAGACATAAGAATTCAAAAAAAAATTGAAAAGGGATGGTTCAATTACCATTACAAAAGCGGATAAGAGTAACATTTTAGTTGTCATGAATACCGAGGACTACGAATCAAAATTAAGAAGTTTACTAAATGATGAAAAAACATACAAGAACCTATCGTATAATCCAATAGACTCTTTTAAAAATAAGTTTAAGCATGAATTAAAGTGTTTCAAGGATGAAGGAAAAATTAGACCTTAACTTTATTACAAATGACTGCCACGCAGTTCCTTGTGCCCTAAATTATATGGACTTCCCAAAATTCATAAGCCTAACCTACCATTACGACCAATTATGTCAAGTACAAGGTCACCAACAAATGTTTTGAGCAAGTGGTTAGTGTCAGTCTTTATACTACTTTTGTCTACACAAATTTCGTATATTGAGAATTCTTCGAATTTGGTTGAAAAACTGAAAAAAATAGAAATTTCTTCAAGTCCTTTGCTTTCAAACTTCGACATTGTATCGATGTACACAAATATTGATGTAGAAGTAGCCAAAACTCTTCAAGATAGAAAGCTGTTAAGAAATTTGGACTTGATTAGTGACAAAACAGATTTGGAAGTTCTGTAACTATGTATTTAGTAAGGTTGTGCAATAAGTTCTCTTATGTTTTTCAATTCAGAGGGGAATTTTTCGAACAAGTAAAAGGTTTACCTATGGGGGGCCCCTTTATCTCCATTATTAGCTAATATTTTTGTGGAAAATATTGAAACAATTGCGTTAGATTCACATTTTTTTAAACATATTTTTTGGGCCCGGTGTATGGATGACATAATTTCAGTTTGGGATTACGGGGAGGAGGAATTAAAAGGATTTTTGGAACATCTTAATTGTTTGTGGAGGATTTAAAGTTTACTGTTGAATTAGAAGAGAATGAGAAACTTCCTTTTCTTGATGTTCTTCTTTTCAAAAATGAAAATATTCAGGATTTTAAAATTTGCAGAAAACCGACAAATAACAATAGATTTTTGTCTTATAGTTCCGGTCACACTCGCCAAGTAAAAATTGGTTTGACCATTTCTTTAACTGACCGGATCTTTAGTATTTGCTCTCCAACATTTTTTGAGGAGTTGTCTTTTCTAAGAAAAATACTAATAAGTAACATGTAGCCAGAGTGGTTAATTAACCAGCCTTTTCCAAAAAGAAGAAAAATGTTTCTAGAGATTTCTAAGGAAGTCTTGGAGATAACTCGAGTGAAGGATGTTTTTTTTTCCTTGCCATATGTACCCGGGCTAAGTGAAAAACTTCAAATAATTTTACAGAGTAATGGTCTAAAGGTAGCTTTAAAGAGTAATAATACTTTGGGTAGTTTTCTAAATTCTGGGAAGGATCTAACTTCATTGGGGCAACAAAGTGGGGTCTATCAGATCCCACATACTTGCGGAAGCTCATATGTGGTACGTACTAACCAGAATTTGGAAATGAGATTATTACAGCATAAAGTTCGCCTTTAAAGCAAGATTCTAAGTCTGAAGATTTTACTTCAGCCCTTTCAGAACATATTTTCAATTTTCCAGACCATTTTATTTTGTTTGATTATGTCTCTTTGATTTCTAGGGACTGGAGTTTAAAGGAAAAATGTTCGTGAAACTTTTGAAATAAAGAAAATCTTGTTCAAGAATGTAGCTTTGAATCGTGACATGGGTGAATTTGGGCTGAACTCTGTCTACGATAATTTATTAAAATCTAACAGAGTAAAGTTCAATTCACCCAATGTAGTTGACCTCTGTCCAAGTGTCCACGCTCTGTCCACGCTAACGAACCGAATCCAAGAAGGTCAAAGAGGCTAGCTTCTGCCTTTGCTTTGAAAAGAATTAAAGAATTAAACAATATTTAGTTTTACTTGATTTCGTATAAAAACTATTGTTTTAAATTGTTTTAATTCAGTTTTACTACTGATGACGGTCTATTAAATCACTGTTATCACTGTTTGTGAAACACTGTCTATTAAAAGGATTTTAGCCCTATTTGAACTTTTACTTATTGTCATGGAAAGGCACTGTGGTCTCTGAAATTATCTAAGCTTCTTTTAATGAATATTTCCATAAGGTCAATCAGTTTGAACATCCTATTATCAGAAGAACACAAGAATAGGTTTGAAAATTGATGGTAAGAAGACTAAGTTACTTAAATTATGAATAAATGAGGGTTAAGAGATGGCGTTAGAGAGTAAGAAAATCGTTCAAGTGGATAGGTTCATTTGCCTGGGTAGCAGGGACAGATCTAGAGCAAACTCTTGAGGGGAGGAGGGGGGCAATGTGACAAGGGTGCCAATGAGCAGAATCTTGGGGGGGGGGGATATGACAAAGGTACCAATAATTGACCAAATTGATTCTAAAATAAGTGTGAAAAAAAGAAAAAAAAAAACAGGGAAAGAGGGTGCCAGAAAAAATCTTGCCCCCTCCCCCTGGATCCACCAGTGTTGGGTAATAATACTGGTGATGGTGTAATACTGGGGATGCTGCAAAGATGTAAAGAGTAAAATAGTCAAATAGCATGATGTTTTTTTAACAGGTGGAAAATAATAAGAAGAATAGGGAGACAAATCTCAAAACTAAGACTGAGTTATATAAGATATTTTCCCTAAAAATTGTCTATGGACAGTTACGGGTACTAGTTGGACTATATATCAAACAACAGGGCTTTACGAAAATGTTCTTTGATTCCATTTTCTATGGCTATAATGAAATAAATGTTAGAACAGCCAGGGTATATATTACAGAGGTAAGGTGATCATTGCCAGAGATTCTGATTTTTGGTCATCTATCTGTGTCCAAACAAAAAGTAAGTCGTCCCCAAGTGAGACAGGAAGTCATAACTTCATATTTTAACTCACCACCTGTGCAATATGTCTGGGAACCCTTGAATAAAGAGTTTTAACCCCATCAATAGAATTACTGGATTCTTGTGTTTCTTAGAAGATCAATCCCGGATGCATCTTAATTAGTTTTTTATATGTATATTTTACCAGGCACAATTGCATAAAACTCCTGGTCATAGGAAATTGCAAGATCTTTTTCCGCATTTCCATTTTTTTTTTTTTTTTGCATCAGACCTGCCTTTCACAAGCATTTTTATACATCTTAATTGAGCAAAATATATGTTTGGTTGAAATGATATGTTTCTGCAAACTGCAGCCTATGCAGACTAAGAGTTAAACAGCCCATAATCTTTGACACAAATCACAACATTTAACGATTTTTCTTCTGCAAATTGCAGCCTGTGCAGACTAAGAGTTAAACAGCCCACATGTCTTTTTCTTGGTTTTCAAATAGCAGTTTACATAAGGATTCAATATTCTCATTCAATTGGAAACACCACATTCTGCTAAAATCTGATTTGAAATACTAATGATATTTAGTCTCATTTTTTCTTGCTTTATTATTCCGTAGCCACAATCATCATCATTGAAAACAAGCATTAAACAGCTCTAGGCTGGTTTTCACTTTACATCTTTAAAAACAAAAAGAAAAAGTTGGAAAAGCCATCATATTTCTATTCAGAGTAAAGCAAATAACATTGACAATAACTGTTAAGTTGGCTCCAGTTTGAATTGGGGATATTCAAAAGACAGTTGCTTTTTTTTACTTACTGTAGTTTATCTAAAGCTACCATTAGCTTAAACGGAGAGGTGAAAGGACCATGACACTCATATAATAGCTTCTGAATCTGATCTGCAGCTGAGTATGTAACCAATGAATATGTTGAGCTACTTGACAGGGAACCATAGTCCTTTTCATCATATGATCCACCATTAAAAAATCTGTAAAATACAAGCAGATTTTAAAATACTTTTTGTTATGTCAATTGATTAACTACAACAAAAAGTGTATCAAATGAATTTGAAATACCAAAATTTATGACAGATATCAATATTTTCTTATTTGTCCTGCTACATATAAATGTCATAGTTTGGTAGGATTGAATCAGACAAGCCTACTCCCACAAGAGATTAATATCAGCCCTATTTTCAAGAGGATGGCAGTTGAGATAGTATAAGATAATACTTATTTTCGAAATACTGTCACTAGCTTTAATAGAGCCAAAAACGCTTATCAAATAAAAGAGAAAAAAAACAGAAAACACTAAAACAGTAGATATATGTTAAAAATATTGATCTCATATTCATCTCTCAACTTTACTAAAACAACCATTTTGTCAAACAAAACATGGATTCCTTAAATTAAGCTCAATGTACAAGAAACCACAAATCCATCTCAACAAGCTTCTCAAATGAGGTAGAAAATCAAAAATGGATTCATCCTTGCTGTCACCAATTCAAATCACCTGGTTTACTTTTTTTTTGTTTTTTAATGAAAGCTACTGTGATTTTAAGTTGTTCCTCTAAGTACATGAAAGCAAAAACTGAAAGACCAATGCTTTCAATGGAGGTAGAGCCACAAAATGCTTTATTACAGATACTTTTTATTGAAGTAAAACTATCATTTTCTATCTCAAAAGTTAAAGATTTCATGCGTTTCTTTAAAATTTATTAATTATGTACATACACAAGTTGAGCTCTACTCTAGTCTCAATATAGAGCACATAAAGAGGGTTTTCTCCACCTAAACAAGATAAGATTCATATCTGCAGTAGACAAGAACAGAAACATATTTTTGTTGAGCAAGTCAAGCACAAACAAACAAGTCCAAATGGACAGACAATTTTCATCTCTTGGAAAATGGTCATTGATTTGCATACAGTTTATGGACAAGTTTTTAAATCCATAATCATTTTAATCAATTGTGTTGATAACCTTGATGTTGTGAAATACAGCACCAGTACAGTTAAAAGATAACCTTTTTTTATATTGGGACATTACATAATTAGGATACCTGGTCATTAGACAATTTTGTGGTATTACGTAAGTCACAACATAACAATACCTGGTTATTACATTACATAATTTTACTTGGACATGAGGGTATATACATAGTATGCAAGAAATATTTATGGACATTTGAAAGAACCAAGTACCAATATCCAATCTATTTCTCAATTCAGACAAACATAGAAAGCAGATACCAGTTGTTGCAAAACAACATAACAAAACACAGGGGTTGGCCACAACAAGATGTGCAAGAAAAGTGACTTTTGTGCATTTTTCTATTCCAAAAAAGCGACTATTCAGAGGCATTCAGAACATAGGCACAGGGACTGCACAGGTCCTAGTCACTACTTTTTCTTGTATTTTGCCTCCAGGAGTCTTCCAGTCTGGCTGTGGAGGAGAAGGGTAATATCCTAATATTTCATTTATTTGTTTGTGCTTATCATTCATTAAAAGAAGCAAATAGGAAAGTAACAAAAATAACAAGGCTGTACTACTGCAGTGCAATCTCACACATTGTGGCTACCTAATAAAGGGCAAACCCTTTGCTGTTTCAACAGCCTTCTTGTTTTAATTCTGAGAAGGGGAAGAAAAGGCAATACTTAAGACCAGGGTACCATTTGAAAGAAAGCTTAAATCTACATTACAAGAATCATGAATGATTACTTATTTCATTCCTAAGGGCACACTATTTCACTTTAACCTCATATCCCCCTTATTCCTGAATATATAGCCTATGTTATATGTTTTCATTATGTTTTACAAAAGTGTTAACCTTTTTCTTGCTTTTTGACACTAATTTTATTATCTTTATCAATGCTGCTCCTTATACAGCCAGCAGTAAACTAACACTATATGATGACAACCTGAAGCTCCTTGGACCAGCCTTGTCCTGTGAAGATCATGCCCTTCTACAAAATAATCTTGGATTGCTTGGTAAATGGACTGAGGATTGGCTTCTTAAATCTAGTGTTGTCAAGTGCCATGTCATTCACTTTGGCAAAATGAACCCTTGTTGCTCTTATTATTTCTCAGGTCACCAATATTCCTCTGTAAATTCTGAGCAAGATCTTGGAATTCCTATTGATAATGAATTGAAACTCAACACTCATGTTAAGAAGTCTGCTGCTGGTACTAGTTCAACCATGGGGATGATTAAGCATACTTGTTCAATTTGTTCCCCTAAAGTCATCAGTCTTTTATATAAAGGACTTGTGCAGCTTAAACTTGAAGTTGCAATGTCTCCCCTTATCTTAAAAAAGACATAAGTGTTGGAAGATGTGCAGAGACATGCCACCAAAGTTATATCTGACATGCAGGAACTTTCCTACCCTGCAAGACTAGCAATGCTGAAACTCTCAACAAATGCATACAGGAGAAATAGAGGTGATGCCATTTTAACATACAAGTTAATGAGGGCTAATACACTCCCAGTATTATTTCCCACTGTTGGTCCTAACTCAAGAACTAGATGTCATCACCTGAAACTTATTAAGCAGCCTACCCTGTCCAAAGTCTGTGTTCAATTCTTTTCCTCAAGAATTGTCAACAGTTAGAGTAAACTCTCTGAAGAAACTGCTACCACTGAGTCTTTGGACATCTTCAAATGAAGACTGGATGCTCAGTGGTCCTCCAGGGAGTGTAAACTCAGCTGGGAAGCTATGGATCAGCATAGTGCAGCTGGTCATTAAAGAATCCTGAATACAACAACTCAGTTCAATTCTTTTCCTCAAGAATTGTCAACAGTTAGAGTAAACTCTCTGAAGAAACTGCTACCACTGAGTCTTTGGACATCTTCAAATGAAGACTGGATGCTCAGTGGTCCTCCAGGGAGTGTAAACTCAGCTGGGAAGCTATGGATCAGCATAGTGCAGCTGGTCATTAAAGAATCCTGAATACAACTCAAATCACCAACTCTGGAGCTCTACAAGGAGAAACCCGTAGATTGCTCCAATCTGTAATTTAAGATAATATAAGGTGGGCTATATATTTATCTATCAGAGGTAAGGGAGGATAAAGCAAAGCAATTTTAAGGAATAAGGTAAGTAAGTATTTTTGATTGTTTTAAAGTAGTTTTCAGAATGTTCTATGGGTTTACTTCAAAAGGACTCCTGGCATTGAATATTTCCCAGAAAAGTGCTAATCCCTCTCATCCAGAGATATTTAAGGCTGGGTTCAACAATTATAAGTGATTGCAGGTGAAGATATTCCAATCAGTATGAGCTTGACTATGCTCACTTGAAAAAATTATTTGCCACAGAGGATGTGAGCATCTATACCAAGTGCATTGAGCTATGGTACAATGAAAAAAAAGCAGGAAAAATATGGAGCAGTCCACATTTCTGACCTACAACTAAAGTGAACATACTACTCAATGCCTTTTTTATGCATTTTTCAGATATAATAATCACTTTTGTTGCAAATTCAATTTTTACCCTAACCTTACCCAAATATACAACCTATATTATAGAGCTCCCATGTTTTTATTGATTCTTGATTTTGTAACTGTTGATTTAATCTTTGGGTAAACCAGCTTTAACAAGACTGATGTCAACTGAGGTACATAAAGTGTACCTAAAATTAGGGAAAGAGGTTATCATCTTTGAGGGTCTATAAAGGGCTAAAATTGAATTGCAACAAAAGCAATTATTGTATTTGGAAAGAGCATAAAAATAGTCATCAAGTGGTATTTTTACTTTATTCAGAGGACAGAAAAATGGACTGCTCTATATTTACCATGACTGCATGGGGTCAGGAATGAGGAGTATGCATTTGAAGCAATATATTGCTAGATTCCTCTTCCTCAAAACTCTCCTCCTTGAATAGCAACTTTAATGTTTTCTTGTCCAGGTTGCATATCTGAACTCCCTGGATCAGAACCCACACATTACAGAGCTACAGAGGCCAAAGCTGCTAAAGGAATAAAATCAGATGAAGATTAAGATGAGGACCTCAACTTGGTTTCAGTATCCAAGGGTTTTTAACTGAATCACAAAAGGTGGGTATCCCTTTTTTAAAACTTATTCTAGGTAAGGTTTATATTACCAGACTATTCAGGTAGCTAAGAAATAAACTAAGAAAATAAGCTTACCTCCATAGTCAGAATTGCACCCTGAATCTAAATTTGATATGCATTTGCATTGAAAATGAACTTTACCCCTACCCCTATATATACCAATTCAGGGTGTATATTTGTACATTAGGGGGGGGGGGGGTGTAAAGTTCCTTTTAGACACAAATGAAAGGTAAATTTGGATTCAGGGTGAAATTCTGACTACAGAGGTAAACTTTACCCCCACCCCCCTAATGTGCAAATATATACCCTGAATTGGTATAAATACATTCTAAGACCACACTGGCTATGCATGACATATTAAATCAAGAGAGGAAAGGATAAAAAAAATGAAAACCAAAATGAAATAGGTGAGAAAACAAGGATTTTGTCAGCCAATAGCAAAATATGAAGATTGACAATGAACTCTACCAAGTTGTACTCAGTGGTAAAGAAAAAAAAATCTAACCTTTTGAAGTGGATCTAGCAAGAGCAGAATAGATATGTATCTATTCTGCTCTTCTTAGATTCACTTTGAAAGTTTAGATTTTGTTTGTTTGTTGTTGTTTGTTTTGTTTTAGCACTGAGGACAACTTGGTGGAGGTCCTTGTTGAAATATTTGTTTGTTCTTCATCTTCATATTTTGCCACTGGCTGACAAAATCCTTGTTTTCTCACCTATTTGACTCAATTTTTCATTTATTATATCCTTTCCCCTCTTGGTTTCATATGTCATGAATAGCCAGTGTGGTCTTACAATGTATTTATGTCAAGCATATGGGGAGCATTTGACCAATATTGTTTTAGATTTTTTTAAAATTGTGTTAAAAAACATGCAAATCTTATTTGTCAGTTCAATGTTTTAGAAACTTGCAAAAGATGTTGAATTCTTACTCCTTCTGAGTATCTATTCTGCTCTTGTTAGATTCACTTCAAAAGGTTAGGGTAAATTTCTAGGTGGCACAGTAATTTAGCCAGGATGAAAATGAAAATACGATTTTATGCCTTTTTTTTATGCCCTTTCATAATTAAATAGTGGCTTCTGTTGCAAATTGCATCTTGAGCTCTTAAAGGGGCCCCAAAGGTATTTTATATGAATTAGGAAAGAGCATAAAAAAATGTTTTCACTTTCATCCTAGCTAAATTATATGGCCTACTGTAAATTTATCTTGAACTTTACCCCCCCCCCTAATTTGAAAATGTATACCCTGAATTATTGATAGCAAAGTTTCCAATTGCAAAATTCAGTGCTATTTTTGTTGATGGAATTTGAAAAACTTGAAACAGTAGGAAAAAGGTTTCAATTAAAAATCAAGTATTTTGTAGGTTAGGTTATAACTTCGTTGTGTGGTTACAAAAATGAAATACCTTTAAAGCCCCTTTAAGGGCTCAAGATACAATTTGCAACAGAAGTGATTATTGTATTATGAAAGAGCATAAAAAAGGCATCAAATGATATTTTCACTTTCATCCTAGCTAAATTATAGTGCCACCTAGAAATTTACCAAGGTTAGATTTTGTTTCTTTGTTGTTTTTTTTTTTTTTAGCACTGAGGACAACTTGGCAGAGGTCCTTGTCTAAATATTTGCTTGTTCTGTGTCTTCATATTTTACCATTGGCTGACAAAATCCTCATTTTCTCACCTATTTAATTTTGTTTTTCATTTATTATTCCCTTTCCTCTCATAGTTTCATATGGAATTGGTATATTTAGGGGTGGGGGTAAAGTTCACTTCTGATGGAAATGCATGTCAAATTTGGATTCAGGGTGCAATTCTGATGGTAAAGTTCTACAAAATCATATTGAGTTAGAAATAAAGTGAATACACCATTTGATGCCTTTTTTTATGCTGATAACAAATATAATAATCATTTCTATCGGAAATGAATTTCCGCCCCCCCTATATATAGGCCTACCTAACCCAACCCTGAATTGGCATATATAGGGGGGCACAAATTCATTTCTGATAGAAATGATTATTATATTCGTAATCAGCATAAAAAAGGCATTGAATGGTGTATTCACTTTTGTCCTAGGCTAACTCAATAATATGATTTTGTAGAACTTTAGCCTACCATTCTGACTAAAGTGGTGTTTATTTCTTAGCTACTTGAATAGTCTGTTAATATAGGCTAGACCTTACCCAGTTCATTCATTATTTTTTTACTTTCATTAAATTTTGTTGATTGATGTGATGTGTAATTTAAATCATTTTCAGACAATTTTGAAGAAGAGAATTAACCTGTCACTTGATGCTTTTCTGACAATTCTTGTGTTTTCTATTATGATTTTATTGCCAAGTTTAGTGCTTAAGAAAACCCACCCCTTGAAATTCGAAAATATTTAAATTTCCTAATTCCAGTTCCTAGTTAGAAGTTTATATTTTAACTAGGCCTGCTAAATTCTTTGACAGAAAGGTAAAATTTTTGGTAGCATGACCATGAGAATATCCTAGGCTACTTACTCAAGAGATGGGATCAAATAGCTTGATTTTAATTCAGCTAAATATGCACCAAGTGCAGGAGTTTTTTCAACAACTAAAACAACGTCATTCAATGATGCATTAGTAGCACATCCATCCAAAATAACTTGATTGTTCATCATACTTCTTACTGACATTTTTCAATGGAACTAAAAGCTTTCAGAAGCCTGAGAAAGCTATAAATCGGGGTTAGTTGACTTGTCAATATAGTCTAGTTGCAAATCCTTCTTCTCAAGTTTCATTTAAAATTTGTCCATCACTTCTATCCATTTTTATCGACTTCTTCTTGTATTTGTTTTAGTTTCTTCTTTACAGGCTATATTGTGGAACGAATTCTCAAAACCTGTGAAAAGTACCGAAAACCTCTGAAATTCATCCAAAACCTGTGACAATATTTAGAGCTGGTTCAGACCTTCTAACTACAGTTTACTTTTAGCCCACTCTTCATTGATAGATTCTGGTGCCAGGATTGTGAGTCTGGAAGATTAAAAACCAGCCATTTCCTGACAGAGCTGTCAATAATTTATCGGTCTTCATTGGTCCGAAATCCAAAGCATGGTGCCAGAATCTGTCAATGAAGACTGCATTTTGGTACCCGGAAGTAACAACACTATTGCGTTACTAGGAGTTAGGTAATATAAGGTCTGAAAAGCTTTAGTAACGTAATGTCTATTTTTCTCAATTATATGAACGAAATGATGAAAATATACCAAAGCAATACTTTCCTTTGTTATTCCATCTTACTAAAGTATATACTAAAGGCATGTACTTTCGTCGTTCGGACATTATAACTTACAAAACTCTGCAGTGAAAATGGTAAAGTACGAACGGTCGTAGTTATTGTTTAGTCGCTATCAGTTACTGAAGTAAGAAGGTCTTAACAAGCTTTTAAACTATGCTGGTGTTCAAAGTAGTTAAGTGATGCGAAAAGCAACGTATTTTCTTTTAAACTGATCAGGTAAGCGCAAGGATTAGTTTTAGAAAAAACATATTAAGAAGAAAAGAGCATTGATTTTCTAAGGCTCTAAATAAGTAATCTAATATTTTTCTGGTGATCTTCTTATAATCTAACTCTTCTTGAAGAAGAGTTTATTTTTTTTCTTGCAATATCAAAAAATCTAATCATAAGCAGCGCGATAGCACTGCCTTAGTTAAGAACGATGTGGGCACAATGTTTTTTTTTCTCCATACCCGGACACTTCGCATCGAAGGAGTTGTCGTAGAAACTTCGAAAAGGGCTCAATCGATTGGAAATTGGAGTGGCTAGTGCCCTTTTTAATAGTCGAAAGTGATGTGACGGCAACTAGCCCCCTCACCACGCCCATCATTCCCCCAAACAAATCCAATCAAAATTTTGAGATTGCCATTTTGTTCAGCGTAGTTGATTTCCAGATAGAAAATATGTTTTTGAGGAGGAGACTCCCCCACAACCCTCGGGGCAAGGGTTTTAAGTTATGCCCTGAGAGCATATAAGAACGATGTTGGCACAATGTATCATTTATTTTTTGTCCTTTAGAGCAGCGCAATTCATATAGAAGGGGTCGTCGTTGAAACTTCAAAAGGGGCTCATTCGATTGGAAATCAACAGTTCTAGTGCCCTTTTTAATAGTCGAAAGGGATTGAAGGGCAACTAGCCCCCCCCCCACGTCCATAATTCCCCCAGAAACATCCAATAAAAATTTTGAGATAGCCATTTTGTTCAGCATAGTTGATTTCAAGATATAAAATATTTTTTTGAGGAGTAAACTCCCCCACAACCCTCGGGGCAAGGGTTTTAAGTTATGCTCTAGGGGTATCTAAGAGTTTTATAGAAGGCACTGTCGTAGAAACTTCAAAAAAGGCTCATTCGATTGGAAATTCAAAGGACTAGTGCCCTTTTTAATAGTCGAAAGTGATTGGAGGGTGACTAGACCCCCCCCACGCCCATCATTCCCCCAAACACATCCAAACAAAATTTTCAGATAGCTATTTTGTTCAGCGTAGTTGATTTCCAGATAGCAAATATGTTTTTGAGGAGGGCACCCTCCTACAGCCCTCAGGGCAAGGGTTTTAAGTTATGCCCTGGGGCATATAACGTATTTATAGAAGGCAATGTCGTAGGAACTTCAAAAAAAAAACTCATTCGATTGGAAATTCAAAGGGCTAGTGCCCTTTTTAATAGTCGAAAGTGATTGGAGGGCAGCTAGCCTCCCCCCCCCCACGCCCTTCATTCCCCCAAACACATTAAATCAAAATTTGAGATAACCATTTTGTTCAGCGTAGTTGATTTCCAGATAGAAAATATGTTTTTGAGGAGGACACTCCCCCACAACCCTCAGGGCAAGGGTTATAAGTTATGCCCTTGGGGCATATAAGGTTATTATTGAAATCTTTGTCGCAGAACCTTGAAAAAGGGCTCATTCAATTTGGAATTCAAAGGGCTTGTGCCCTTTTTAATAATCGAAAGTTATTTGAGGACGACTAACCCCCCTCTCACGCCCTCCTTTTCCCAAATCACATCCAATCAAAATTTTTAGATAGCCATTTTATTCATCGTAGTTGAAAATTTTGGAAATTGTACGTTTAATGATGAAAACCCCTCCCCCAATAGCCCTCAGGGTAAGGGTTGTAAGTTATGCCCTGGGGGCATACAAAGTTTTTATTGAAAGCGTTGTCGTAGAAACTTCAAAAGGGCTCATTCAGTTGGAAATTGAAAGGGCTAGTGCCTTTTTTAATAGTTGAAAGTGATTGGATTGCGAGTAACGCCCCTCCCACGCCCACCATTTTCCCAAACACATCCAATCAAAGTTTTGAGATATCCATTTTGTTCAACGTACTTGAAAGTTCTGGAAAGTTCTTGAAAGTTCCGGGGGCATATACAGTTTTTACTGAAAGCGTCGACGTTGAAACTTCAAAAGGGCTCTATCAATTGGAAATTGAAAGGGCTAGTGTCTTTTTTAATAGTTGAAAGTGATTGGAAAGTGACTAACGCCCCTCTCACGCTCACCATTTTCCAAAACAAATCCAATCAAAATTTTGAGATATCCATTTTGTTCAACGTAGTTGAAAGATCTTGGAATTAGGTCTTTTAGGATGATAACCCCCTCAGAGCCCTCAGTGCAATGGTTGTAAGTTATACCCTGAGGGCATATACAGTTTATATAGAAAGTTGTTATAGAAATTTCAAAAAGGGCTTATTTGATTGGAAATTGAAATTGCCCTTTTTAATAGTCGAAAATGAGTGGAGAGTAATTAAACCCCCTCTTACGCCCACCATTTCCCCAAAGACATTCAATCAAAGTTTAGAGATAGCCATTTTGTTCAACGTAGTTGAAAGTTCTGGAAATTGTGTATTTAAGGATGACGAACCCCCAGAACCCCCAAGGCAAAGGTTGTAAAATCTGCCCTGGGGGCATATAAGGTTTTTATAGATAGAGTTGTCGTAAAACTTCAAAAGGGGCTCGTTCAATTGGAAATTCAGAGGGCTAGTGCCCTTCGTAATAGTCGAAAGTTATTGTAGGGTAACTAACCCCTCTCTCACGCCCACCATTCCTCCAAACACATCCAATCGAAATTTTTAGATAGCCATTTTTTTCAAGACATTTCTTGAACTTTTGTAGTGTATATGGACACCCCCCTCCCCCTAGCCCTACGGTTAAGTATTTTAGTTGCGTCGGGGGGACATAAGAAATTTTTATTGAAGTGTTTGGCGACGAAACTTCAGAATGGTGAACTTTTTTGGAAATTGAAAGGGGTAGGGCCATTTTTAATAGTTGAAAGTGATTGGAGAGTGACTATCGCCCCTATCACACCCACCATCTCCCTAAACAAATCCAATCAAAATTTTGAGATAGCCATTTTGTTTTACGTAGTTGAAAGGTCCGGAAATTTGGTCCTAGAGTATGACAATCACCCTAAAAGACCCTAGGGTCAGGGTTGTAATTTATGCCCTGGGGGCATATAAGGTGTTTATATAAAGCGTTGTCGTTTCCAAAACGGCTCATTCGATTGGAAATCGAAAGGCCTAGTGCCCTTTTTAATAGTCGAAAGTGATTGGAAGGCTTGACGTTTTTATAGTAAAGATCGATGCGGGTATAATGTATTATTTTTTGTTGTTGTTATTGTTTAGACCAGGGCACTTCGTATCGAAGGAGTTGACGTGGGAACTTCGAAAAGGGCAATTCCGATTAAAAATAGAAAGGGCTGATGCCCTTTTTAATAGTCGAAAGTGATTAGAGGGCAACTAATCCCCCTTCCACGCCCACCCTCCCACGCCAGCCTCCCATTTGCCCATTATGTTTAAAAACTAAATGTTGCCTTAAGATTAAATCAAAATGCATGTGATAATGCTAATTCCCAATAAGGCATCTCAGCAGTATCCCAAGAACGACTGAGGGTATTATTTTCAAACTTTCGGGGCTACAACTGCTCTTATAATTTAACCAAATCAAAACAGCTTAAGTGTATCCAAGTAATCAAAGAAAGTAAACAGATTTTTTTGCGAATGGTATCAAGTTTTCCATCTCAGGTGAACTAGAGGAGATATGAAACTAAATTACACAGTACTATTTGTGTCCAGATTTTTAAAAGGGTGTATGTTGTTAAAAATTGCTGAAAATTTTTCTCCAGCATAAAAATAGCAGGCCAAACTATAAAGTCTCAAAAAACGAAAAGATTTAAAGTATTGTCTTCTTTTTCCCTGAAGAGACTATGTCAATAGTCTATGTCAATAGTCCCGCACAAGCATTGCTTCAGGGAATCGATGATGTATATATTTTTTTTTTAAATAAACCCAATGTTACTTAATACAAAACAAACAAAAATTAATTAAAAAAAACTTTTTCCACAAAATAAGTTTTTCAAAGAAAACTAAAGAACTCCATTAACCAAAAAATAAGCAAAAATAAAATCAAATAATCTACCAAGCGTGAAACTACCACAAATCAGCATTGATAAATAAATCACACCCAAAACAAACAGAAATCACAACAAATAACTGAGTCAAACTCAAAACAAGCAGAAATTAAGATAAGTTGGACTCAAAACCACTAAGTCTTCCCAAGGCCAGAACAAAATTTGCACTTTACTAAAAAAGGTAAATGAATGTGGATTGTCAGTTTAATATACATATACTGATATTTAGTAATCAAAATGTAAATATTATTTGATTAATTAAAGTTATAAAAGTAAAAACATTTATATTTTTTCAATAAAGTGCAATTTTTTGGGTTTCATTTATTTATCGATGCTGATTTGTGGAAGTTTCACGCTTGGTAGATTACTTGATTTTATTTTTGCTCATTTTTTGTTTAATAGATTTCTTTACTTTTCTTTGAAAAACTTATTTTGTGGAAAGAGGTTTTTTAATTAATAACCTTATAAGATCGACTTGAAAAAAAATTCAACTAAGAAATCCTTTCGATCTATAAAGAAAACCTTACAAGAATTCTTTTGCTTTTTAAAATACAACTGCATACTCCACTCCTGATCAAAATAATCTTTATTTAAACCTTGAATCTCATTCTAAAGTTTTGGGCTAGTATTTTCAACAAAACAAGTCATTTGTTTCCTTCTATCAATCAATAACAATTCCGTCTCAATATAATTTGGTTCAATGAGAAAAGCAAATTGTCCACTTAAAATAAACAAAAGGCACTGTCGTTGATATGAGAGAACTTAAAAAGCTCAATCTTTGAATAAGAGCTAGAGTCTTTGCCAGCGCAACAGTGCTGCCTAAGTAAAGAGTGATGTGGGCATAATGCATTATCTATCTATTTTTTTTTTATACCAGGGTACTTCGTATAGTAGGAGTCGTTGTAAAAACTTCGAAAGGAGCTTATTCGATTGGAAAATGAAGCTTCTATTACCCTTTTAAATAGTAAAAAATGATCAGAGGGCAACCAGCCTAAGACTGCATCCACAATTTCTTTTTCTTGGGGGGGGGGGGTGCTGTTTACAAAAAAAAAAATCAAAAGCACGTCTCAAATTTATTTGTATTCAGTTTTGTTACGTTTTTACGAGTCGCTTAAACCTTTTTTTTAAAGGGGAGTTTGAACCCCATAACCCCCTGACTACAGCCTTGAACCAGCTACCCCTTCCCACCCTATCATTTCCCCAAACATATTCAATCAAAATTTGATATGACTATTTTGCTCATTGTAGTTGAAAGGTCCGGTAATTACGTCAAAGACCTCGGGGTAGTGGTTATAAGTAATACCCTGGAGTCATATAAGGTTTTTGTGGAAGGGGAGCCGTTTAAAATTCGGGGGGAGCTCAATGGATTGGAAATGAAAAGTTCGAGTTCTCTTTTTGAGAATAAAAGTGACTGGAGGGCAAATAGCCCCCTTTCCCTCTTGTCCTCTTTTTTCTAAAACATCCGATAGGGACCTTGAGAAAAGAAGAAAAGAAGTACAAATTGTTAGAGAAGAAATCCAAAGATCACATAACAAGGCCTTCGGGGTTGTCAAAACCCCCCTGAGTTTGAGGGTAAGGGTTGTAAGTTATGCATCCTGGGACAAAAAAGGTTTTTATGCAAGGTTGGTTGTATAAACTTTATAGGAGACTCATTTGATTGGAATGCTATATTTCCCTTTTAAGAGTCAAAAATGATGGAGGGCAATTAACCGTCCTCTCCAACGCCCTCTTTTCCCCAAACGCATCCGATCGAAATTATGAGACAGACCTTTACTTTCCAAAAAGACGAAGGGCATTCAGGTAAGCCTTTCAAAGGATGTTGAGGGGAGTGTTGAATCAAAACACATTATGTGTAAACGGCTTGACAAAGGGGCGTAACTCAAGGATGACTGGGTATATTGATTTGGCATTTTCAGGAAATGATAAGGTGGGTGGTCAATTGACCAAAAAGGCAATATTTGCACACTAATACTACAACTACCACCACTACTACTACGAAACTACTACTTTTAAAAATATTGAGGGGAAACTTGAACTAAATTAAAAGACACTATGTGCATGCACATTGTCAAAAGAACAGATTTCAAGAATGGATATGGGTATTTAGTTGGAAATTTCAGAGAATCCTAAAAAAAGAAGATCATTTGATCAAAAGGTAATAAGTGCTCGCTACTACTAAAGCTACTAACAATGCTACATTTACTACTTCTACTACTACTATAGCTTCAACTAATATTTCTATTGCAACTACTTCTGAGGCTAGGAGCATTAGGAGAAAAATTTAAAAAGTATATAAAGATACAGGCTACCAAAAGGAGATATCAAAAATGTCATAGCAACGGCTAATTGCATTAAGTTGAAACACCCAGGACTTGATTAGAGCAATCTTCAACTTAGCAAAAGGCAAATATGTTAATACTACTGCTGGTAATATGACCATTGCTATTATATTAATATTACTACTAGTAATACCAATCAGTGTTGTTACTAGCCAAAATGTCTAGGGGGGAACAAGAGGTTTTACCGACTGGCTGGTAATTAGCATAACGTCTGTTTCGAATACAATACGTAAATCACTGCACGAGTCGGTAAAACTGCTGAATTTACCAACCAAGATTTAGATTTCGGTATATGTCATGTCACTATTTTAATGCTGTTTATTTAACCAAATGGAAAGTTGTGGCACTATCTATAAAATCACGGCAGGAGTCAGTAAAACTGCCGCGTTTACAGACCAAGTTTGAAATTGCTGTAGATGTCAATATTTTCGTGGTCTTTATTAAACTGAACAAAGAATTTTAATGGCACCGGGAAAATCGTGGCACAAAGCGCCACGATTTTACCGAATTATTTTTTTTACCGAGTGACCAAAAACATTGGGGGGGGGCTTCCCCCTACCCCCATACGTGACGGCCCTAATACCAATACTACTATTGTGACTACTGTTACAACTATGCTTTGAAATTTTCAGGGAATTTCGAGAAGGAAGGTGAGCTGAATCACAATGCACCACCTGTATGTAGGTTGTCAAAAGGGCGTATCAACAATATCTTAGGAACAGTTTTGTATGTGAAGTGGAAATTAACAGGGCTTATTGTGAGGGATATTGAACGAAGCGAAAGGCAATATTTGCATCCTAATGTAACTGCGTCTACTCAAAGTACTACTGCTGCTACTATTCTTACTACTTCTACAACAGCCATTAATCTAAGGCTACTGGTATTAATTCTACTGCTACTACTATTAGTGCTGGTACTACTACAGCTGCTTCTAAAGCTAAGGGTATTAAGGCGAAATTGTTCGGGAAATATTGAAACTGTGTGGAAATAAATTCAAACACACTATGCCCAAACATGTTGTCTAGAGGACGTATAAGAAATGCTTCAGGAGCGGTTGACGGTATTAAGTTGAAACCTTCAGCATGTGTTGGTTGGAATGTTGAAGAACCAAAGGTGATATTCTCATACTTCTACTAATGCTACTTTGCAAGATAAGAGCATTAAGGTGAAGCTGTAAAGGAATATTTAGGCAGATGTTGAATGAAGTCAAAACAAACTATGAACAAATAGATTTAAGCCATGGCTAATTGTAGAAAAACGCCAAGACAGATAATCCGAGTGAGTGAGAGGGAAATATGGCACAAGCCCTTTTTAGGATTGTATAAAAATGATGTTATTTCACTTGTTGATAGATAAGTCTATCTATCATCCGTCCATAAGTCATTCCTAGGGCAGAACTAAGGTAGATAGTCATAGACTAAGAGATGAAAGATTGGATGGATTTTATTGAAACTGATTTTTGAAACTGAAACAATAATTGATTTTTATGAATTTGTTCCCAAAGCGATTATGTTCCCAATAGTCAAAAGAACATATACCAATACCTCTAGGGTTGACACAGCTTCCCCCCAGTGCCCTGGGGATAGAATTGTAAGTCATGCCCTGGGGTCATATAAGGTTTGTATGGAATGGGTGGCTGGATAAACTTTAGATGTGGATCATTTCTTTGAAATTGGAAATTATACTAACTTTTTCAAGGGTCAAAAGTGATTTGAGAGCAACCAGTCTCATTGTGAGCAACCAGAACAACCAGTAATCATTGACACTTTTAAAGGAGCTAATTTGATTGGAAATAAAAAGTTCCAGTGTCCTTTCTAAGGGTCAAAAGTGACTGGGGGACAAGCAGGCCTCCTCATAAGCCCATACATTTTCCAAACACATCCAATCAACATTTTGAGACCGCCATTTTCATCAGCATTGTAGAGCGGTGACACCTCAGCAATATATCGAGAACGAGTAGGGGTATTAAGTTGAAACTCTAAGGGCTACTGCTATTACTAGTTATGCTATTGCAATTTAAACAGATCAAAAGAGTGTAAGTGTATCCAGGTTTTCAAAGAGCATATTGGGGAATGATATTATGGAATGAATATATATGGGGAATGAATTTTGGGGAATGGTATTAAGTTTTGTCTTTCAGGTCAACTTACGGAGGAATAAAATTGAATTAAACACTGCTATTTGTATCACTAAAAAAAAGAAATGGCCTTGAATTGTCACTTTAATGTACTTATACTGTTATTTATTCCTTGAAGTCTTCATATTTTTTTATTTATTGAAATAAAAAAAGCGAACATGTTTAAAATGTATTTTGTTTTCAGTAAAGTGCAAATTGTTTTCTGGTCTTGAAAAGGCATGAGGGTTGTCATCAATGGCCAAGGTTAATTAATTTGAAAGTTTCAGGGAAGGTTGAGAGAGATGTTGTACTGAATCAAAAGACACTAGGTGCATCCATGTTGTCAGAAGGGCGTATTCATGTTGAACTCAGTGGTGTGGTTACTAACTTCAAAATTTCATGGGCTAGTTTGTTTCAAACAAATTAAAGGGGTGGTTAAACAAAATTAAAAGACACTATATGCATCTAGATTGTCAAAATGGCATATCTTAAAACATTTCAAGAAGAGTTAGGAAAGAATATCAATCTGAAACATTCATTAGGATGTCGAGGAGAATTTTGAACGTAAAGACACCATTGAGCATCCCATTTATCAGTGGTAGTAGCTAAAACATCTGAGGGACAGATAAGATAATTAAAATGAAGATTTCAGGAAATTCTAGTTTTGATGTTGAACTAAATTGAAAGACTCTATATACAACCTGGGTTTCAAAATGTCATCTCTGCAGTATCTGAGGAATTGTTAAGGAATAGAGTCAAAATTTTCAGAGAATTTTGAAGGGGATGTGGAACATAATCAAATACAACTATGAGGTTGTCAAAAAGGCGTATCTGCAATATACAAGGACTAACCGATAATATTTAGTTAAGATGTTGAACAGGGGCGTAGTTACAGTATTTTTATTGGGGGAGGGGCAGGAGGGGTGCTATTGAAGTAGGTGCTATTCAAGCGGTAGTAAAGAAAAGTAACTAACAAACACGCTAATCGGTGAATTTATAAATATTACGCAATACGTTGTAGACAATAAACACACATTAAAAAATCATAAATATAAGTACCTTTTGCAGACGACAGTAGTATAGCGTAAACAAGCTTTCGAGTGGGCGAAGGTAAAGGTCGTATACACTCGGCTTTTTTCAACCAGATTCACCACTAATGCTGCAGTACATATCCCCACTCCACTTCCGCCAAGTCTCACGCCCAGCATAAGATGCTCAATTTCATAATTGAACCAAGCTCTACTCTAACAGCCCCGGGTATCGCGCTATTAATTTGCCCGTAATTTTGAATGGATTTTGACTATGTAATATTTAATTTGTTGTACTAAACTGATAATATACGGGATTTTTGGAAATATTATTTATGATTTTTTTTATAATTGATTTATTTGTGGGTTCACCGATTTATATTGGTAGAAAGCATTGATATCAGCGGGCCAAAGCCGAAACAAAAATCATAGACAGCGCAATAGTGCTGTCTAAGTAAAGATACTGGATAAGCCAAAGTATTACCAAACATTGTGAAATATTATATTATGACATATTCCCCACATTTATATAGCGACTGTATTTTAAATTGAAAGTATTCGAAAAATAAAGTTAAAATTATTATCTTATCCGTTGGGCATTAATTGACAAAGAATATCCAGAAAATATGAACAATTCTTAGCATCATTGCGGCAGAAACCTTAAATTAAATACAAATTACCAGGGATGCCAATTGGAAGGGGAAATTGACTCCTAAAGTTTGAAAATTGCGTTCCCCATTTATCTTTGCTTAAAAAAAAAACGAATTCTATAAAAATTATACAAAAGTTTTTTTGTGTGTAAATCAGGGTATGGGGGTAGGCCTATACATTCCAGGAGAGGGCTGCACTGAATAGTTTTTGTGTCTATAAGTCCCTTCACAAGCAAAGCACGGTTCCCTAGTGCTGCATAACAAAACTGATAACAATAGAAAGAGAGAATGAGTTGGTACCGCTTATACGTGTCCGCACAATTTCTAAATTGTGAGAAAAATATACATATTTTATTTAAATTACATTATTCTATTCTCAGCAGACATTTCGTACAGCATGCTGATGCTGAGACAAATGTCCCACAAGTAGCGCTGGCGTTGTTTGAAATGCAACTAATTTCAGTCATAATTCTTAACACATTTATGCCAATTTTTTTTTAGCTGGTTAAAAGAAATATTTAGAAAAGCGAGAATTGCGAGAAGTAAGCATGCAATTTTACATAGAGCCAGTTCAATATTTATACGTTAGTATGCATGGGGGTACGTAGCTTCTTGTCTAGGGGAGGCAGCCAATTCTGTGATTAGGGGCGTGGGGGGGGGGGAGCTGAAGCTATATTGTCAGTTCAAAAAGCCTTACATTGCCAGCAAGTTCCATCATACCTATGAAATCTTTATTAATAAATAATCATCAAAAATCATGAATAAGCTTCAGCATTAATCTTCTTGAATTAGAGCCAACTTTTTCCAAGACATTATGGATAATTGCTTCTTGTTTGACTTTTATTCTGTCATTTGAGTTGTTTATTGCCAATTTTTTCAATCATCTACATTTTATCTACTTCTTTTTTAGCCATATACCTTTTTTCAACTGCTTTTTCAACCATCTGCTTTTTCAACCATATCTAGTGTAAATTTGAAGTTCTGGGAGAGGGGGGGCAGCAGCCCCCCTCTGTTCCCCCTCCGTACGCCCATGTTAGTGTGTGAATCCAAAATGCAAGGAATAGGACGTTCTAAGTGCTTATTTGAATGACAAATACGAAGGCATTTGAATGACAAATACGAATCAGAGCTTCATTTAAATGCTGAAAATTAAAACTAAAACAATTAAATGATTCCTGAAACAGATCCCTGTCTACCGAATTCCCTGACCAAACTACAACCGATTTGGTCTACCTAGTTATAGTGCGAATATCATTATAAAAAAATTCTTAGTCTTACTTTCTTTTTCAATGATTTATTTTTCATTCAGGAAATTATCTTTAATAAATCAAATAATATTAATATTCTGATTACTAAAAATATTTATCGATGCTGATTTGTGGTAGTTTCACGCTTGGTAGATTATTTGATTTGATTTTTGCTTATTTTTTGTGGAGTTCTTTACTCTTCTGTAAAAAATTTGTTGTGTGGAAAAAGTTTTTTTTAATTCATTTCTGCTCGATTCATATCGACAAAGTCGTTTCATGGCAGAAGAAAATGATACTAAAAATATTTTCTTTTTTTAAAGACTTTATATTTTAGCCTGCTATTTTTATGCTGGAGAAAAATTTTCAGAAGTTTTTAACAACATGTACCCTTTTAAATATCCTGACACAAATAGTAGTGTTTAATTTAGTTTCATACTTCCTCTAGCTGACCTGAAATAGAAAACTTAATACCATTCACAAAAAAATCAGTTAACCTTCTTTGATGGCTTGGATACACTTATACTATTTGGATTTGGTAAAGTTTTAAGAGCAGAAGCAGCCCATTAATACCCTCAATCGTTCTTGGGATACTGCTGAGATGCCTTATTGGGAATTAGCATTAACACAGTGCATTTTGATTTAATCTTACGGCAATATTTATTTTTTAAAAATAAAGTCAAATGGGAGGGTCGGCGTGGGAGGTGGATTAGTTTCCCTCCAATCACTTTTGACTATTAAAAGGACATCAGCCCATTCTATTTTCAATCGAATAAGCCTTTTTCGAAGTTCCTACGACAACTCCTTCGATGCAAAGTGCCGTGGTCTAAACAACAACAACAACAAAAAAATAATAAATTATACCCACATCGATCTTTATTATAAAAATATCAACCCTTCCAATCATTTTCGACTATTAAAATGGGCACTCGCCCTTTTGATTTCCAATCGAAGAAGCCCTATTTGAGTTTCTACGATATAACTTCCTATAAATACCTTATATGCTCCCGGGGCATAAATTACAACCCTTACCTTAAGGACTGTTAAAGTGCTTATCATTCTGTAAGGCATAATCTTCAGAGATTTGAACTACTTTAAACAAAATAACTATATAAATATTTTGATTGGATATTTCTGGGAAAATGGTGGGCGTGAGAGGGACGTTATTCTTTCTCCAATCACTTTCAACAATTAAAAAAGGGACTAGCCCTTTCAATTTCCAACTGAATGAGCCCTTTTGAAGTTTCTACAACAATAATTTCAAGAACTTTCTTCTACGTTGAACAAAATGGCTATCTGAAAATTTTGATTGGATGTGTTTGGGGGAATGGTGGGCATGACAGGGGGGTTAGTTACACTCCAATAACTTTCAACTATTAAAAAGGGCACTAGCCTTCTAAATTTCAAATTGAATGAGCCCCTTTTGAAGTTATTATGACAACTATATCATTATAAACCTTATATGCCCCCAGGTTATAGCTTAAAACTTTCGCTTTGGAAGCTCTGGGGGGTTCGTCAACATCAACTAAGTAATTAACAGAACACACAACTACGTTGAAAAAATGACTATCTCTAGACTTTAATTTAACACGTCTGGGGAAATGTTGGGCGTGAGAGGGGGTTAATTACTCTCCACTCACTTTCGACTATTAAAAAGGGCAATTTCAATTTCCAATCAAATGAGCCCCTTTTGAAATTTCTACAACAACTTTCTATACAAACCTAATATGCCCCCAGGGCATAACTTACAACCCTTGCACTGAGGGTTCTGATGGGGTTATCGTCATAAAAGACATAATTTCCAGAACTTTCGACTACGTTGAACAAAATGGATATCTCAAAATTTTGATTGGATGTGTTTGGGAAAGGGTGGGCGTGAGAGGGGGTTAGTTGCCCTTCAATAACTTTCGACTATTAAAAGGGCCCTGGCCCTTTCAATTTTCAATTGAATGAGCCCTTTTTGGAGTTTCGACGACAACACGTTCTATAAAAACCTTATATGTCCATAGGGCATAACTTACAACCCTTGCCCCGAGGGCTGTGGAGGAGTGTACTCCTCAAAAACATAATTTCTAGCTGGAAATCAACAACGCTGAACAAAATGGTATCTAAAAATTTTGATTGGATGTGTTTGGAGAAAAGGTAGGTGAGAGAAGGGGGCTAGTTGCCCTCAAATCACCTTCGACTATTAAAAAGGCCACTAGACCTTTGAATTTCCAATCGAACGAGCCCTTTTTCAAGTTTCTACGACAAATATTTCAATAAAAACTTATGTGCCCCAAGGGCATAACTTATAGGCCTTGCCCTGAAGGATGTGTTTGGGGAAATTGTTGGCGTGGAAGGGGTGTTAGTTGCCTTCCAATTACTTTTGACTATTAAAAAGGGCAGCAGCCATTTCAATTTCTAATCGAATAAGCCCTTTTTGAAGGTTTACGAAAACGCATTTTATAAAAACTTTATATGCCTACAGGGCACAACTTACAACCCTTGCCCTGAGGGCTGTGAGGGGTTTGTCATCCTCGAAGACCTGATTTCCATAACTTAAAACTATGTTGAATAAAATGGCTATCTCAAAATTTTGATTGGACGTGTTTGGGGAAAAGGTGGGCGTGAGAGGGGGGTTAGTTGCCCTCCAATCACTTTCGACTATTAAAAAGGGCTTTGAATTTCCAATCGAATGAGCCTTTTTCAACGCCTTCTGTAAAAACCTTATATGCCCCCAGGACATAACTTACAACCCTTGTCCTGAAGGCTGTGGGGGAGCGTCCTCCCCAAAAAATAATCTCTATTTGGAAATCAACTACGCTGAACAAAATGGCTTTCTCAAAATTTCGATTGGATGAGGTTTTGGGGAATAATGGACGTGGGGAAGGCTAGTTACCCTCCGATCACTTTCGACTATTAAAAAGCGCACTAGCCCTTTGAATTTCCAATCGAATGAGCCTTTTTTGAAGTTTCTACGACAACACTATTTATAAAAACCTTCCATGCCTCAGTGTAAAACTTAAAACCCTTGCCCTGAAGGTTGTGGGGGAGTACCCTCCCGAAAAACATAATTTCTATCTGAAAATCAAATATGATAAACAAAATGGCTGTCCCATGAACTTGATTGGATTTGTTATAGGAAAAGGTGGGCGTGGACGCGGAGTGAGCTCCCTTCCAATCACTTTTGACTATTAAAAAGGGCACAAGCCACTCTAATTTCCAATTGAATGAGCCCTTTTCGAAACTTCTACGACAATTATTCGATATGAAGTGCCCTGCTCTAAAGGAAAAAATAATAAATGATGCATTGTGCCAACATCGTTCTTATATGCCCTCGAGGCATAACTTAAAACCCTTGCCCCGAGGGTTGTGGGGGAGTCTCCTCCTTAAAAACATATTTTCTATCTGGAAATCAACTACGCTGAACAAAATGGCTATCTCAAAATTTGATTGGATATGTTTGGGGGAATAATGGGCTTGGGGGGCCTAGTTGCCCTCCAATCACTTTTGACTATTAAAAATCACACTAGCCACTCCAATTTCCAATCGAATGAGCCCTTTTCGAAGTTTCTACAACAACTCCTTGGATACGAAGTGCCCGGGTATGGAGAAAGAAAAAAATACACTGTGCCCACATCGTTGTTTACTTAGGCAGCGGTATCACGCTGCCTTTGATATCAGAATAACTGTAGCTAATACATTGTGCTTGCAGACCCTCTGTACTTTACCCCTACCCCTCTAATGCGCAAATATATAACCCAAATTTGTTTTTATCATACTTAGATATATTTGATCAGGATTAACTTAACTTCATTTCTTGATCTGCAGAGGGTATCATAGGCAGCGCAATCGCGCTGCCTAAGTAAAGAACGATGTTGGCACAATCTATTATTAATTTTTTTGATTTTTGTCTTCTTCCATACCAGGGCACTCGTATCGAAAGAGTTGTCGTAAAAACTTCGAAAAGGGCTCATTCGATTGGAAATTGGAATGGCTAGTGCCCTTTTTAATAGTCGAAAGTGATTGGAAGGCCAAAACACCTCTTCCACGCCCACCACTTCCCCAAACACACCCAATAAAAATTTTTAGATAGCCATTTTGTTCAGCGTAGTTGATTTCCCGATAGAAATTATGTTTTGGAGGACAATCCCCCACAACCCTCAGGGCAAGGGTTTTACGTTATGCCCTGAGGGCATATAAGAACGATGTTGGCACATGAGTGGCTTGTGCCCTTTTTAATAGTCAAAAGTGATTGGAAGGCAACTAACATCCCTTCTACACCCACTATTTCCCGAAACACATGTAATCAAAATTTTGAGATAGCCTTTTTGTTCAGTTTAATTGCTATGCCGAGAGAGATTATGTTTCTGAGGAGTACAATCCCCCACAACCCTGGGGGCTAGGATTGTAAGTTATTCCCCGGGCGCATGTATCCTTTATGTAGAAAGCCTTGTCGTAAGAACTGCAAAAAAGGCTCATTCGATTGGAAATTGAAAGGAATAGTGCCCTTTTTAATAGTCGAAAGTGATTAGAGGGCAGCTAAACCTCCTCTCACGCCCACCTTTTCCCCAAACACATTCAATCCAAATTTTGAGATATCCATTTTGTTCAACTTTGTTGAAAGTTCTGGAAAATGAGTCTTTGAGGATGACACCCCCCCAACCTCCGTTAAGGATAGCAAACCCCCCAGAGCCCCCAGGGCAAAGGTTGTAAGTTATGCCCAGGGGCATATAAGGCTCTTATAGATAGTGTTGTCGTAAAAACTTCAAAAAGGGCTCATTCAAATGGAAATCGAGAGGGCTAGTGCCTTTTTTAATAGTCGAAAGTTATTGGAGGGTAACTAACCCTCCTCTCACGCCCACCATTCGCCAAAACACATCCGATAAAACTTTTCAGATAGCCATTTCGTTCAACGTAGTAGAAAGTTCTGGAAATCAGGTCTTTGAGGACGAAAACCCCCCTCCCCCCCGCCCTTAGGGCAAGGGTTGTAAATTATGCCCTGGGGGCATATAAGGTTTTTATTGAAAGTGGTTGTCGTAAAAACTTCAAAAGGGCTCATATGATTGGAAATTGAAAGGGCTAGTGCCCTTTTTAATAGTTAAAAGAGATTGGAGACCGACTAACACCCCTCTCACGTTCACCATTTCCCCGAACACATCCAATGAAAATTTTGAGATATCCATTTTGTTTAACGTAGTTGAAAGTTCAGGAAATTAGGTCTTTGACGATGACAAGAATCATAAATATATAATGTATCATTTTCGTTGTTGTTGTTGTTGTTTAGACCAGGGCACTTCGTATCGAAGGAGTTGTCGTAGGAACTTCGAAAAGGGCTCATTCTATTGAGAATAGAAAGGGCTGATGTCCTTTTTAATAGTCGAAAGTGATTGGACGGCAACTAATCCCCCTCCCACGCCCACCATCGCATTTGACCGTTATGTTTAAAAACTAAATGTTGCCTTAAGATTAAATCAAAGTGCACTGTGTTAATTCTAATTCCCAATAAGGCATCTCAGCAGTCTCCCAAGAACGACTGAGGGTATTATGTTCAAACTTTCGGGGCTACTTCTGCTCTTAAAATCAAATCATAATAGCGTAAGTGTATCCAAGCTATCAAAGAAAGTAAACAGATTTTTCGCGAATGGTATCAAGTTTTCCATTTCAGGTCAACTAGAGGAGGTATGAAACTAAATTAAACACTTCTATTTGTGTCCAGATTTGCAAAAGGGTATATGCTGTTAAAAATTGCTGAAAATTTTTCTCCAGCATACAAATAGCAGGCCAAACTATAAAGTCTTAAAAAAAAAGAAAAGATTTAAAGTATTATTTTCTTTTTCCCTGAGAAGACTATGTCAATATAAACGAACAGAAATTAATTAAACAAACTTTTTCCACAAAATAAGTTTTTCAAAGAAAAGTCAAGAGCTCCATTAAACCAAAAATGAGCAAAAATAAAATAAAATAATTTACCAAGCGTGAAACTACCACAAATCAGCATCGATAAATAAATGAAACCCAAAACGAACAGAAATTACAATAAATAAGCGAGTCAAACTCAAAACAAGCAGAAATGAGAAAAGTTGGGCTCAAAATCCCTACGCCTTCCCAAGGCCAGAATATAATTTGCACTTTACTGAAAAAAAAAATACAAATGAATGTGCATTGTCAGTTTAATATACATACACTGATATTTAATAATCAAAAAATAGCAGGATTCGACATAATGCATCAATAACTGTTGTAACTTCCAAAATATACACATCCAATATACACAATATACAATATATTCCAATATATAACTTCCAATATACACATCAAAACGGCAGCAGATTGCTACCTCTTTGCTGTGCTAAGACTTAAAACCCCTTCAGTGAGCCTTTAAAACAGGAGTGATAACAAAACTTCTCATTACAATATGTATCTTTACTAGTGCTATTTTGACGCAAAACTCAAATTTGGTAACCATGCTGTGAAATAAAATTTTAAATTAAATCATATTCTTCTTTATCGTCTAAGTAGAAAATGTAAATTTGTTCGTCATTTTAGTCTAAAGGTTATCACCATTTTCTATTACCATTGAAAATTTTCTGCAATGTCTATTGAAATGACTTTGATTCATTGTTCTAATTTTCCCTTCCAAAAAATGATCACTGCTATCTTTCCCTGGGTTTCAAACACTAATCTTGAATACTCAGCTATCTGTTTTGTGTGATTCTTTTCAATAATTGAGTCCTTTTTGCTCTTCTTGATTCCGGTCACGCGAATCTTAGAAAGCTATCAGACTAATTTCTACTCCAAAGTAGGACAACGATACCAATTTTGTCATATTCTCCTCAATAGGTTTAACCAAGTGTGATTTGCCTGTTCTTAATGAGCTAGGAAAACTAAGGATGGAAAAAGAGAAAAGAAAAAGGAACCCCTCTCAGTGGATTTAATAGTCTCTATTTCGATGATCTCTTTTTATTTTTGAACAGATAAAACAGTAAGAATAAAAAAAAATTCTTTCTAAGCGTTGAGGAAAACTGCAAGTCATTTAAGACGTGGGCCCCTTTTATTAATCTGCTTGGTATTTTTTGTTTCTATCACTTTTTTTGGGGAATTATTTCTATGAGCCATATAGTTTAACTACAAAGTTGAAGCATGTTAACTAATATTTATTTAGTAGAAGCCCTCCTTTTTAACAAGAGTAACACAAAGTCTTGTATGACATTTTCTGTTTTCTTGTCGTGAATCAACGTTCTCAATAGCCGAAATTGTTGCCGACTGAACTGACTGTGACTGGTCTATCCTTTAAGGGTATCTAATTCAGCTTGTAGGAGCTGTCAGCCCGTTATACACATATTACAGGGATACAAAAATACTCAGTGACATAAAGAGAGTTTAGGAGGTAAATTCTGCCCCACCCCTTCTCCTTAAAATATGTACAATTACTTCATAAAAGAAGATGTCATATTTTGCAGATAGTGCCACTAGGTCTCTCATGCATTCGGGATTTCACTGCACAGTTTTCAGGGAATCAAGATGGCAGTCCCTTTTCAGGGAATTTGATTCCTGTTTCTAAAATTAAACAGATCCCCATGAGTAAAATCTTATAATAAATGACTTCAATATGCCCCCCCCCCTTCATAATAGTTAATGCACATTAAATATCACTGAAAATAATTTTATAAGAAATCAAGCGATTTAACTTAAATAAATGAAATATTATCACAAATGGCTGTACTCACCATTTAGCTCGTATGAACTAATGACTACGTAATATATAGTTTCTTGAAAATTTTAAATATAAGAATTTCAATCAATAGCAACTTGGTCGTCTCTGCAGCAAAATTGTAGCTAGTTTGGCGCCAAAAAATGGGAGAAAACGCCACTTTTTCGTGGTACATTCTTTTTGGTCACTTGAAAAAGGCACTGGAACTTTATTTTTTTTGAATGGGCCCTCTCCCGATACCCTCGGACCATAGGTTTGATACTATTAACCCTGAAAAAATCAAACAAATAAGCACGCATCTGAGATTTTTCGGTATCTTTCATACATACTGGTATCTTGGTATCATACATACGGTATCTTTCAACATACTGGTAAAAAAAAAATGCAATTTACTTTTTTTTGCAGATAGATATTCAAAATCTCTACAGTATAGTCAACTGATGCGCTGAATCTAATGGTTTGATTTTCATTTAGATCCCTTGCCTTTTTGGAGATGTTTCCCCCCTTTTTCAAAAACCAGGCATATTTTCTTAGGCTTGTACCTTTTGATGGGTGAGATTGAACTTAAAGAATTTTGTTTATTCAGAATAAGCATTAGAGCCCATCCTTTTAATGTGTTAGTTATTGTAAAAATTCATTTTACGAGAATTTTGATTACTATTCGCCCGAATCGCTCTTTATTATAGTTCGCTGCCACGAACTGTTTGCTACACTCAGTACGAACTGTTTGCTACACTCAGGCTTGTACCTTTAAGATCTTTCATCTGAGATCTTTCGGTATCTTTCATACATACTTGTATCTACTTGTATCATACATACGGTATCTTTCAACATACTGGCAAAAAAAAAAAATGCAATTTACTATTTTTTGCAGATAGATATTCAAAATCTCTACAGTATAGTCAATACTAAGTATTTAATGCTAAACACATTAAGGGCTTGGCTTGGAACTCCAAGTCTGTCTTGACTTCGTTGACTTGACTTTTTTTCTTCTAGGAATCATATTGGCTCGAACAATATTCTTGGGCGTTATTTAAGGCAATGTCTCATATGCTCTGCATTGGGTACGGGAGATTTCCACCGCAATCGCTGACTGATATGTGGCTTACTATGCTATCCATGATCAGTGGTGCCACCTGCTATGCTCTCTTCCTTGGTACAGCCTATTGCTATTGGACTATTGCTAGCCTAAGACTATTGCTATAGGCTATTGCTAGCCTATATACAGCCTAGGACTATTGCTTCTGAGTGAAGTGATATTATAGAGCATATAAAATTGCTCTGTACTGTCATATTTGCTCTACTATATTCCACAGTGTAATATTGTTATATCATATAAAATAATATTGCCAAATTGCCCCTCAACAATATACCAAGGAAAAGAGCATAACAGGTGGCACCACTGATCATGGATAGCATAGTAAGCCACATATCAGTCAGCGATTGCGGTGGAAATCTCCCGTACCCAATGCACTGTTTGCTACACTCAGGCTTTTACCTTTTGATGGGTGAGATTGAACTTAAAGAATTTTGTTTATTCAGAATAAGCATTAGAGCCCATCCTTTTAATGTGTTAGTTGTTGTAAAAATTCATTTTACGAGAATTTTGATTACTATTCGCCCGAATCGCTCCTTATTATAGTTCGCTGCCACAAACTGTTTGCTACACTCAGTACGTTTAATGTTATAGGGTATAACGCAGTAGTACACTAGCTATGGAGTAAAGTATGTTGGTGTATATCTCTTGGTGGAGAGGATGCCGGAGGCCGCAAAGGTATATTTTTGAGGGGCAATTTGACAATATTATTCTATATGATATAACAATATTACACTGTGGAATATAGTAGAGCAAATATGACAGTACAGAGCAATTTTATATGCTCTATAATATCACTTCACTCAGAAAAACATGTTTGAACTAAGCATACAACCTGGATTATTAAGGGGTGTTGGCCCCCTCTTACTTCATAAATGTTTTTGTGTGAATTAAAAACTCACATTCATATACTTAGCTGAACAAAGAAGGAATGGGTGGGTTTCCCCCATAAGTAATATTTGTCTAATTAATCATCCCCTTAGACACATTAAGAAAGCGGCAAATCACCGCTCCCACCATAAAATTGTTCAAGGATGCATTTTTTCAATGATAAGTTTGATTTTTTAAACACTTTCATGCAAATTGTATTAAATCCATTTGAAACTAAAAAAAAGAAAAGAAAAAAGAAAAACAGAATGCCTTCATTAATTAGAACACCTATTCATTCATATAACTACAATCAGAGCCCTCCTTAGGGGCGGGGGGGGGGGCAATTGGGTCAGCTGCCCCAGGCGTACAGCAGGGAGGGGGCGCCATGGCTAGGGGATTGCCAACTTTGGTCAATTTTCCACTTTGATGCAACTTGATTTTGCTTATATTTGAGTCGGGAGGGGAGGGGGCTGTCACTAATTTTTCTCAGGCACCACCAACCCAAGGAACGGCTCGGCCTATAATACCCTCATTCTCTGGATACATATATTCAGTTTCCAGTGCAGTTCGTATTTAAGGACTTGTGAGCTGGGCGATTTATGGAATAATATTGTAATATAGGATTTCAAATTTTAAACAAGGTAAGTAAAATTTTCATAAATGGTGTTCGGTTTTCACCAAAGCAATAATCTTCAATTTTTTCAAGTTAAAATTAGAACTAGCCAATAAGGCTAAAATCGAGTCATGAGTGTCATAAAGCAAAAGAAAATATGTAGCTATGCATTAGCCCTTTGCTCACTTTCTGCCCCTGCTGAACCTCCAGGAGTCGAATTTCCAAAATTTTCATACACCCAGAATTTCCAAAATTTTCTGTTCCAAATCTGCAAATTTTGGAACAACCTCAGCTAAAATGACTGAAAACCACCATATAAACCATGCCTTACTGAACAGTGAAGATCCGGGGAGAATGAACATTTTTTTTTGTGCCGGGGAGACGTTGGACGGCAATGCACAATTATGTCTATAGTTGTTTTTTAGTTTTCTTATTTAGCATAAGATAGTTTCAAATACAGACATGAATTCCTGATAATCAGGAACTTTATAATACATATTGATAGTCCTATAATCTACCCAGACAATGCAGACAATTTTTTTTTGAAAAATGAGGACGCGGCATATTTGTAACCCTCAATTATAGATAAATGATTTACCAACAACAGTGCTTTTCGTATTGTCTAGCCCATGGCCTATTATTAAATTGTATCTAAGGATTCTCGTATGGAATTTCATAAATTCCGTATGAACATTTATTCTTTGGCTATATGGACCCTCCCCCCCCCCCCTACCTGCCACAGCATTATGCATTTGGGCCGTTCAGAAATCAAACCAATTGGCTCAACTTACAGAAAAATTGAAACTGCTCTTAAATTTGTTTGTTCGTAACGATACTCCCCGGAAACAAAACGGAGATCTTCAAACAACTACGGAAATTGTTAGTGATTGCAAAAATACTCCTGGAAGCTAATTGGAAAGACTGGCGTCAAACTTAAATATAGTTTCAATTTATTAAAAAAAAACAATAATAATAAAGGTACATCTGACGAATACGGTCATATCTCCAAAACCAGCCCTTTCTTTCCTTCATTACTTTTCTTTTTTTCCTGTAAAACTGATATATTTAGCCAAAGGGCCAATTAAAAAGTATCCTTGTTGTAGTTTAAACAAGACATTGTTTAAACTTTCTTAAAGAACAATTTCTACTTTCTCTTTTAAATCCTTCTTATAACAATAGCACCTTTTGCTTACATCACGAGCTTCCCCATTGTTTGTCCTTCGTTTTAGTTTCATAAATTTAGTTGACCCTCCAACTGCTAGCATCTTTTGTTATATTATGCAAACAGAACGCTTTTATCCAAACGAATCTAAACAGATCGCTTGCTTAAAATCGACAGAATTAGCATAGATATAGAACTAAAACACGAGTGGAATTGTTTACCCGCTGTTGCTTAGTTCAAAATCATTCGCCTGGAAAATTCCTTGGGGGAACAGGAATGCCCTCTCTTAAACAGCTGGTATTAAAAGAAACAAGGATCAGGTTAATTAGTTTATTTGTTTTGGGGCTGTTGTCTTTCACTTGTGCTTTCTGTCATTTTAGACCACAGTTTATATAATTATCTAATTATATAAACTGTGTTTTAGACTCAGAATAATATAGGGTATCCCAAAAGTTGACCACTATGGTATTTGTCTTGTAAAAACATTTCATCGCGCATCTGGCATTTATTTATCTATGGTCGTTTATCTTATATTAATAGTAAAACTATCTTTAAAACAAATATCTATATATTTATATGACACACCAAATATACTGACAAAAAGTTGGTTTTTGCTGAATTTTTCTCGCCTCCCTTGGGTCTTGCAGCCTCAGCAACGAAAGGTCGGATCTAGCCCTAACAAATGTAGCCTGACGTCACATCCTCCACTCATTTTGCACACTACGGCTGGCAGCTCGCACCTTTGCCCCTCACAAATATAGCCTTATGTCTCCTTCTTTCGCTTGCTATGGTTGAAAACTTGGGCCCTCGCTCCTTGCACGCTTGTTATCATAGCGTTATGTTTCAGGTACTTGGTTTTTATTCTTTGTTTTATTTACGCCAAGAAAAAGATAAGCGATCTAAACGATATTTTAGCAAACACTAACCATGGCCTTTTGAAGATCTCCATTTTGTTTCTTAGGACTTTCCTTACGAACGAACAGATTCAAAAATAATTTTTAGTTCGGGTGCAAGGTGTTGAAAACGTGAAACATACCACAACGGCACTTGCCTACGAGGGGTGGGACACTCCGGAACTTGACCTTTTATCACAATTTGGTGTCTCATGCAAGAAAATACATCTTCCACAAAGTTCGAGGTGCAGTTTTCCGCACAAATAAGAGACAGAAATGCCAAGAGGCCATAGAATGTCTTCATAATAGACTAACACAATTAGTTAGAAAAAATGGTAGCAATGAAGCCGGTAAAGCAACTAAACAAAGTAAGAATTAAACTGTTTATTTAATACTCACATTCCCAAATTCATTACGATTTTCTTGCGATTTTTCTTACTAGTATCCCTCTATTTCAAGCCACGCACAATTATTCCTCGTCTGAATCAGTCTCAGCCTCGCAGCACTTCCCCCAGCAAGAGCCCAAAATATCACAACCTCTATCTGTACATGGACATTTTATCCACAAGATTTACACTTGCAATACAAGTTTTTCTTGTATGTCGAAGTTTTCTGAATAGTGGATGGCCAAGCAGGAAGGGTTGATTTTATTATTACTATGCATCTGTCCTTCATCTCCCATCCAAAACCAAGCAAAGAAAGGTACGAGGACGAGGCATAAGACCCGGCCGAAATTCTAATTGTAACCGAAACTCTAAGAAACGGAATTGTGATACCAACAGATACATAACTTTTTTTTTAAATTTTTATGCTGATTTTAAATATTTAAGTTTCATCAAGTTTCGTCTTACCTATATAAGTTACGAGCCTGAGAAAATTTGTCTGATTTTCGAAAAAAGCGGGAAACATCCCCTAAAAGTCATAGAATCTTAATGAAAATGACACCATCGGATTAGGCGTATCAGATAACCCTACAGTCGAGGTTTCAGGCTCCTATCTGCAAAAATGTGGATGCGTTTATTTGTTTCGTTTGTTTTTCCCAGGGGTGATCGCATCGACCCAGTGGTCCTAGAATGTCACGAGAGGGCTCATTCCGAAAATTAAAAGTTCTTGTGCCTTTTTTAAGTGACCAAAAAAATTGGAGGGCAACTAGCCCCACCCACGCCCTTTTTTCCAAAGTCACCGGATCAAAATTTTGAGATAGCCATTTTGTTCAACATAGCCTAAAAATCTAATAACTATGTCTTTGAGGACGACTTAATCCCCCACAGTCCCCGGGGGAAGGACTGCAAGTTATGAACTTTGCCCATTGTTTACTTATAGTATGGGGAAGTATAGACGTTTTCAGGGGGGGATTTTTTCTGGTGGTGGTGTTGGGGGGGGTCGGTTGGAAGGGGTTGCGTGGGAGGATCTTTCCATGGAGGAAGAAAATTTCAACGAAGGGGACGCTGAATTTCCCAGCAATATCAAAAAAAAAACAATCAGAAATTAAATAAAAAAAAACGTTTTTTCAACTGAAAATAAGGAGCAGCATTAAAACTTAAAACGAACAGAAAATATTGCATATATAAAGGGGGGTTACCTCCCCTCAATAGGTCGCTCTTAAGCTAAAGTTTTTTTAACTTTTAAAAGAGGTTTTTATTCTAATTAAACAGCCTTTGTGATTCAAGAGTCCTTGTCAGAGAAAAACCTTGTTGTCAAAAAAAATATTATTACTATTAGTTAGTTAAAAAAAAGGTTATTATTAGTTAAAAAAAAGTAAAATTAATATGCAAATTTCATTTTAATTATTCATGTATGCTGAGCCAAATTCAAAACCTTTATTTTTTCAGAAACGTTCAAAAATTAAATAAAAAAAAGTTTTAAAACTGAAAGTAAGGAGCGACATTAAAACTTAACAGAAATTATTCTGTATATTAAAGGGGCTGTCCCCTCCTCAACGCCTCGCTCTTTACGCTAATGTTTGACTCTTTCTCACAACTCTACTGTTTAAAAAAGTAAAAAACTTTAATTTCGTACATAAACTTAAGCTATCTACTTAAACTTTCGTACTTGAACTTAAGCTATTAAAATTTCGTCCCTCTTCTCTTTTTCATACTTTTTTTTTGTGATTACAACAGAAAAGTGTATATATATATATATATATATATATATATATATATATATATATATATATATATATATATATATATATATATATATATATATATATATACATAAATTTATGATTCACTCTCTATTAAAATATTCCTTGTTAGTTTTTGGTTAAATCACAGGTTATCAATCATCAGAAAGAAGGCCATTGAGGATTTTTTTTGTCTATTTATGTTATTAGGGTGGATTCCAATTCAGAATAGTGATTAGTAGGAAAGTAGGTTGTAATTGTAAATTTCAATATAGTCAGTTTATTCTTTACAGGTTATTCATTATTCAACGGCTTTTTTTCTACTTCTTCCCTGAACATAACTATAAAAGATTAAGAACTAGTTATAAACAGGAGCATCTATTTTATGAATAGCCACATTGGGGGAAAAGCACAAAAACTGGCGACATAAAATGAATTGCTTAGAAAATCGGAAGAAAATCGTTTTTTTTGGGGGGGGGGGAATTAGGGGGACACAGTGCCTACCCTAAAATAATTTGTGCCAAAAGGGTGATAATATCTTAGCGCTGTAAACACAGCTTTGTTTCCCTTCTAGAAAACCTATGAACAATTCTGAGATAGCAGGTAAAACTGAGAACACAAAAAATAAACAAAATTAGGAAAAAAAAGAAATCTTCTGATCTTTGCGGAGCACATGGAACGAATTTTAACTGAAAATAGACAATGAAACACCGATAAAATAAACCCACTTTTGTTTTCTAGAACGAAAGATTCCTTTACAAGTACTTATTAGATGTAGATTCATTAGATGTATAAAGAATCGTGGGTTCTTTAGGTATTTTCAAAAACCACGCTGCCTTTCCATGACGTACAAATAACTGTTTATCTGCTGATGTGATCGAAATATCTAAAAAAAATTTCATTATTCTTCACAATCTAATAAAAGGCTTTATCCCTATTTGAACTGCTATTTGTATTTGGGTTCTTTGAAACTAGAAGGTCTTTGATGGTCAATCAGAAAAATAGAACATAAATTCACTGGCACACCCCACCCCATTTGTTTGTGAACAAATCATACAACGATAAACTAAACCACTGGAAAATAATTACCTATAAACTTTCCCTCTTTGAATTAAATTAGTATTCGAAAATTCCTTGAATGCATTTATTTAAATAACAAAAAGCAAGTTTCCTATAACAAAAGTAACGAACTATGCCTTTAAGAGAAAACACAACAAATAATTTAGACTCCACAACACATTCAACAATAAATATAAAGCCATAACAAGGGATTAAATTACTTGTACGCCAAAAACAATCAAATATGGTAATATAAAATGCACCATCTATACCTATAGTGAAGAATTTGTCATAAGCAATGATGAATGGCATTGATAGAAGAGATAGAGAGAGAGTGAGTGAGAGAGAGAGAGAGAGAGAGAGAGAGAGAGAGAGAGAGAGAGAGAGAGAGAGAGAGACAGAGAAGAAAGAAAAAACGTAATTATAAAAAAACACATTTTAAACCAATGCTAACTTCGAATAGAAATAAAAACCCCAACAGAGCAAAATCATAAAACAGAAAACTAAATATTATTAGAATAAAGTGCCCTGAGAGGGTTTACGGTCCCTCGTGTTTGTGTCGATTCGAATGAACTGAAAAGAGTGGAAAGAGAGAAAAGAGAATGTGACGATTTTGAATCTTGGTCCCCTTAATTACATTGGAAGATACAATCACAGTTTCAACGTTAAACTATCCCACCAAATTTGCCTAAACCCAACAGTATTTTAACAGTAAATAAAAATTTTTGAATTTTAGCTCCATTTCTAACTTTTCTGAAAAAGTAACTTTTTTGAGACTTCAAAAATTCTCTGGTAAACAGGACAGTAAGTCACGCAGTGATTCTGTGTGATTACTTTCACTTTTACTTTAAAAGAGTACAAACCTAAGAAAAGATGCCCATATTTTACATTTCTTGGCGAAGAAATGTGAGTTTTTTACATTTCAAATTCAAAGTTGGTCCAAAGAATGATGGAAGTATCTCTAAAAATTGCCTAGCCTAAAATCACCATTACTTTTTAGTTACTATGTTTTTATGATAAAAGTGACCATAAAAACACAATTTCTAGTGTGAACACTCCTTTCTAGGTTACCTTGTACTACACTTGATTTATAATATCATTTGGATGAGTAAAAAAGGGATAAATATATTTGCAGTTAATAGATTTATGTTTCGACACAATTCACAAAAGGCATTAACAAAGAGATGCAAATACACCAATTTATGGAATGGTTATTTGGAACCTCGAAATTATAAGACTTTCTGACTAATTGGTAAGATTTTCAACCATACTTGCAATTTATGTGAAAAGTTCAAAATGAAGGAAAAATATTGACCTGATCTTTAAGGCAATATGGGGAGGGGGATGCTACGCTTCAGATTGTATAGTGCTGAAATGTTAAACAAAAATGTGAAAAATTGGTACATTGTATACTAAAAAAAACAAAAAAATCTTGCAAGAAAATACAGTCCTCTTTACATATTACCTCAGAGGGTATGGGATTACAATATAAATAAATAACAACACATCCCTAAGCAGGGTTAATCCCCATCTTGTTTGCCTTAATTGTCTTTTTCGTCTATACAGTCAGACTTTGCAATAACTTTCTCTTGGATTTATTCATGCGTGCACCTACTTGCCCTTGAAAAGCACCCGATTCAAGGGCAAGGCCATCTCCTATACAAACAAAAGAAAGAAAAAGAAGAAAGGGGCTACATTCAAGGGCAGGTTGCATTCATACAAAAAGGAAAAAGCAAAAGGAGAAAACAACAGAATAACCTCTCAATCCATGGGCAATCCTCCTTTCTATACAAAAAAAAGGAAAAGACAAAAAGATAGAAAAAACATCACATATGAAAGGAAAAAACTAATACAAAAAAGGGGTAGGGAATTTTGCAAGTTTTGCAACATGAATAAGCAAATCATACGAGGTAGATAAAAATGTAATTTTTCCAAAAAACTGTATGACCTGAGCAGACAGGCACAAACGAACAGAAGTGGGGTGGGGATGTAATTTTGTCTTATTTTTTAGAGATTTTTCTTTGATTATTCATAATATTCTCTGTTCATTATTTATTTAGAGGTGATAAAAACTTACCTGATTAAGTGAGCCAACTGTTTAAGTGTTTAAAATCACGATACAAGCACCGAGAGTAACGAAGGGACGGGAAAGAAAGGAAAGTCATATTTAAATAATTTTTCTCCTCGTAATTTGCTGTGATTTTATTATAGTTAGTTTTTTTTACTGTTATGACGAAGTCGGACACTAATGTCAAAACCTTCTACTGGTGCAAATTAATTAAGTCGTCAATATGCTATATGACTTTTAAATATTAGACTGAGTAGTATTACAATGAAATTAACAGGGAATTACACTTTTTTCAGATTTTGTTTACATTTATATTACGGCACGACCTCTTTTACTTTTAAATTAACTAGGCAATTTGAGAAAGAAAAGCTGAATACAAGACCAAAATCACAGCTAAAAATAGAAGCAGCAAGGCCATATCCAAGGAGAGTGGGGAGGGGGAGGGGGATGGACCCCGCGCTCCAAATTTCTGTCTGACTAGTAAAAACGTAACAAAAATGCGTACATCAATTTTTGATGCGTTTTTTCAAAGTTTTTTTGTAGACCTCCCTTTCCCCCCCCCCTCCAAACAAAATCCTGGATATAGCCTTGAGAAGCAGGTAGCAATATTGCAAGATAAATTACAACCATAAACGCAGAACCAAGGTCTGCATTTGAAATTACCCCAAAAACTAAATATTTCACCAGAAAATTAGCATGCAATACCCAGGTATTCCACAATCATGTTTCGACAGAAAATAGATCCAATTCTTAGATGTCTTTCAAGAAAATAGATAATATATAAAGAAAAAGACAATATGTCTAGAGAAATACTTTTGGGATCTCAATACGAGATTTGAATAAAATTTAAACTCTCTTTGGTGATAATAAACGTGGAATAAAGATATGGATACCAATGAAAAAAAAAATCACAACCGTTAAAACATAAATAGAATCACCATTTTGTATCTCACCTGAAAATTAGTGAAAACAATGCATGCATTAATTTCACTCTAAACATATTTTAAAATACCTAACGCGTACCCTTTTCACTGGCAATACACGCTCTAGATCAGGGGTGGTCAACCCCCGGCCCGTCGTAAATATTTTTGTGGCCCGCGAGATTCATCATACTTTTATTTTCTGCGTCCTCATGATGCGCGCACATCTTGGAAAATCACAGATTCGATGTTTCACTCTTAACAATGTTGTTTATCGATGTATATAGCCCAAGTATTATATTATTATGTTGTATAGCCCAAGTATTATCAATGTACTATGTTATGCAACTAGTTATAATGCAACAACAATGTTATGCAACAGTAAATTACATTCGATCCCATGCACTTGCACATAGACACTTTAAGGATTCTCTGAAAGAATTAGAATTCTCTCTGAAAGAAAGAATTCTCTGATTCAGGATACGGCGACGTTGTGTACTTTAGTCGAGTCAGATAGTTAAAGCTTAGTTCTGACAGAGCGCGAACAAAATTCACTCTGCGATATTTCGCATCGCGCCGCTTTGCGGAATTCGCCATGTAGTTCTCACAGTCCGCGAATTTCGTTACTATTGAGAAAATGCAGTTCAAAAGTAAAAGAAAAGTTCAAGAGACTCATCAGTGCTGCTACAGCTTGCTTGCTCGCCCAGTCAGTTTTGAACTTGAGAAAAAAGCCAAAAAAAAGTGTGGGTGAGACCTATTTACAGAATTTCTGGAGCGAATGACGATAGCGATGCGAATTTTTTCAACTTGAGCTTGAAGCGCTGCGAAGCGAAGATTTCGATGAACGAAGCGTATTTTTTCCGCAAGGACGACGTGAAATTCGCTAGGCGATACGAAATTCACGCTCTGTCAGAACTAAGCTTAAGTCGTGGAAAATGTGTACGGCGATTTTATCAGTTACGAGAAGAAATTGATTTGTTAATGAATCTACCTTACTCCTATTACCTCAAAGAATTTAAACTTGAATCCCTTTCTCTCCACCGAGAAAAATTATACCAAAGATTTGGCTCCTCCCTCCTCCAACATCCCATCTACCGATGATTCCTTCCCCCCCCGGTTGTCCCTATAAGATCTCGTCCCCCAAGGGAAGTGGCTGAGAAGGTTCCGAAACTGACCCCAGTCCACTGTAACACCATACGCTACAGTAAAAGCTTTGTGCCAAGCTTTGCGAAATATTACAATGATCTCTAGTATTTTTATTCTTTAGTTTATTTTATCCTGACGAAGTTTTATCAGACAATTTTATTCTCAATCTGAAGTGCTTTTATCCTTTAGTTTATTTGTTCTGACGAAGTTTTATCAGACAACTTTATTTTTCCATTTATGACTAAGAGACATCATATTTGGGCTTTGCCCACGAGAGCTATGTCTTGTTTTTGAATCAAACGAATTTGAATTTGAAATTTGAATGACAAACGACAAAAAATAAATGACAAAAAAGGGTCTGTGCCAGAATTAAGAAATGATGAGTGATTATTGGATTCATGCTTTTTAGTGGATATTGTCAACAAACTCCGTGAATTGAATAAATCAATGCAAGGAAAAGATAACCTCATAGTTGATACATTTAATCACATCAGAGAAGTTCCGAAGAAATTGTTGTTATTTAAATCACAATTGAAAATTAATAATGTTCACCACTTTCCATTGTTGAAAGAGTTTAAGAAATCAAAATGTAACAATTATATCAAATATGCCACAGAAATAAGAAAAGAGATGCTTTTGAAAGCTTATTCATCTCCTTTTCATGTTGAAATTGAGTCTGTCCCAGAATATCTCCAAATGAATCTGATTGACATACAGTGTAATAATGAATTAAAACGCATGTTTGAAAATCCATAACCAAAAATAGATTTTTTTTTTTAATATTTACGTCACAAAAGAAAAATTATTCAATTTAAGAAATTTGGCACAAAAAGTTGTTAGAGCTTTTGGTTCAACTTACACCTGCGAATCGTTTTTTTTTAGAAAATGAAATTGATCAAACACAAAACACGCTCAAACATAAGGGGCACTAACCTGCAACACCAATTACGATATGCATATACCCAAATTGAGATCGAATTGCAAAAGTTAAGTGAAAAAGTTAAGAAATAAGTATTGCACTAGTGAAACAAACATTTTTCTATTATTTTATTTTTTTATTTCGTTATCTTTTTATTGTTATTGTTATATATTTTTTACAATGTGCGTTTAATATCATCATTATTATTTTAATCTATGTTTATATGTACAAATAATAGTAAACATAATTAATAAAAATTCATTATTCCTCAATTTATCACTCCAAAAAATATCTATAATAGGTGTAAATCTTATATGTATATATATAATTTTATATGCGGCCCGCGGAGTTATGATGCATGTCCCAAGTGGCGCGCAAGATAATTTGGGTTGGCCACCCCTGCTCTAGATAAAAAAAATGTACATAACTTGTGTACAAGCTGTAGATAAATTTAACTTTTACCCTTCTACGAAAGAAAAGCAATATTTCTTGCAAATTGTGTCACCATTTGTATCAGCTGTCAGCACACTTTTGCATCAGCGTACAAAATCAGCTGATACAAAACAATTCCATCGGCGTATAGGGAAACACAGAAAATGCAAATTGTGTCACCATTTGTATCAGCTGTCAGCACACTTTTGCATCAGCGTACAAAATCAGCTGATACAAAACAATTCCATCGGCGTATAGGGAAACACAGAAAATCCAAATTATATATATTTACCCAGTAGTACATTTACCACTCTATTCCTTCTATATTTACCCATTGGTACAACAGTGTATTGGTGCTTTTCTTAGCAACACAGAGCCAGGAATAGATCCCGGCCTAGGTGGGGCGATAAGGTTGTTACTTGTAACTGTAAAAAAGACTCATTAACGGTCGTTTTGACGCCCTATGCACCAGCAATGGCTCTGGAGGATCTCTGACATTCCATGTTTAATCGGTACTTGTGTCTTATAGCCACCACACTCAAGTTCTGTCGAGAAGTAAAGTTTGGTTAATGCCAATGAAATAGAACAAAATATGATGAAAATATAATGCTTTATCAAAAAAAAAAAAAATATGAAAACTACAACAAAGAATTATGGAAGGGGGGCCACCCAGACCGCATTATATTAAATACGTAACCTAAACTAACCTAACCATAATACCAACTAAATATTTCATTAAAATATAGCTACAATGTAGTTTCCCACCAAGCCGAAGCTAATATTGTCTGGTATAAAGACCATGAAAACCGGTTAGTGTCTCATGTTAGCGCTTCAAGATCTTGAGTGTGGTGACTATAAGGCAAAAGAACCATTTAATCTTCAAAATATTTTGTATTTTAGATAAAGAGGCCTCAATTAATAAATAATGTAAACTAATACAACAATTGAACTAATTGCTACCTCAGAAGTGTTTAGTCAGTGATTGTTACAAAGTTGATTGTTGAAAAAATCAAAATCCAGCAAACAATAAATAAGCAAAAAGTGGATACAACATCATTTGAAAGAGATAACACAAAATAGGGTTCATCGATCTCCTGACTACACTTGTATTTACATAAAGAGGTTAAATTTATCATTTTGTACGACATTTTCAAAGTAAAAAAGGCTTATAGCTATTGACGGTTTCTGCAAAAGAGAAGAAAAAACACCAATTTAATTTGAAATGAAAACAGGAGTTACTTTCCCGGCTTGACGGATTGGCAGAAAAAAAAACCGAAGACATTGCTTTTCGTGCAAAACTAATGAAAATAGAAAAGAGGACATCGATGGATTCCAGAAAATGTACGCTTGCAGATCTGCTGAAAATACCAGCATCAAAACTTGTTCATGAATTTGTATAAGACGCATTTTATCGGTTTTTATGTCAGATGTGCCCTCATTCGTGGAAAGTTTTGACGAACATTTTTGCGTAGAGCGAGAACATACAAGAATTTTTTTTTTTTACGGAGAGCGTAGACGTTTATTTGGGTTGTATACGGGATAGCATGAGTTTTAAGAGACATTAGTGAAGTTCCTGTTTTTATACAGAATGTAATTTAATCTGGATGTTACCAAATTGCATTTTCAAATTCAAGACCATACAATTTCCGTTCGAGATAAAATGACGCAATTAAAAATTAACTTTTTATCAACAGACAGTTAACAGGAAAAACAAATAAACACCAAAAATAGCATTGGAAGGAATGATGAATAGGATGCTACATAGAATAAAAAGAAAAAAAGATTACGATAATTCTTAAAAAAAACTAAACTACCATGACGTTATTTTACACATATTCAACGTTTGTTGTAGGTCTTAAGCTTGTCGATATTAAAATATTATCTGATTGTGATCGTTCATGGCCTCGATAGGTTGAATACTGCGAGATTTCATGAACCGATTTTGACCTCAGGTGACAACGGATCTTCCCATCCTTCAGAGCAAGTTGGAATGCAACTTCAAAAGCTTGTCCAAGAGTCATTATTATTTCAGTCGCTACGTCCTGGAAAGAGAATTGTTTTTACCAGCAACACGATTATGACTAACGATTAAGCAGCCAACAGGTAACCCAGCTGGTGAAGCAAGCCTGGCTTGCTTCACCAGCTTTCCAGCTACCTCTTGGAAAGAGAATTGTTTTTACCAGCAACACGATTATGACTAACGATTAAGCAGCCAACAGGTAGCCTAGTTGGTGAAGCAAGCCTAGCTTGCTTCAAAAAAACAAACAAAAAAAAACGAAGAACAGTTTTGCTAGCCAAAAGCACAAAAGGCGAGATTCTGGGCTTGTCTTCTTTTTCTACATCCCTTCTTATCCACATACAATCCAGCATTGGGGAGTACATTTACAAAAAAAAACTGTCAAAACTACAATATTTATATGAACTAGAAGAACGATATTGGAATCACGAGAACAATAAAACGCTACATAACCTTTAGAATTGAAAATGAAACAAAAAAAGAAAAGAAAAATTCGACTTTGGATAATATATGTACTACCAAAACTGCTGGCCATGTCAGTTTTTCTGACTTTGTCACTTCCTCCACTCGCTTGGGCCTTCGTCTAAAGCATAGTGGTCGTCGTTTCGCTTACAACTCATAACTTTGTACTCACAACTTTGCCACTTGCACACAATCATATATATCAGTTGACTCTACTGAACTCTAATAATAGTCAAAAATGCATCTTTATTAAAACACAAGGAAGAGAGAAAAAGAAGGAGTAAAGTTCATTTGTTTCTTCTATTCTATTTTTAGAAAAACAGGCAAACAATGGAACCGCAGAGGCATACATTATATGATTTGTAGTGATAAATTTAATTTCCGAACCTGGCAGCACATAATGAAACAAATAGCCTATTTTCTTTTTTCTGCTTGGCACTTTCTACAAACATTAATTATAAAGAAAAATTCCGAAAAAAACATTTTCAAAAAAAGTACAGAGTACATTAAACATAAAACGAGCAAAAATAAAGTCCTATAACATTTCTAACTTATAACAACCAGAAATTACTATCAAAGAATAAAAGGAACACAAAAATAAAGCAAAAAAAAAAATCACATAAAACATACTGATATAGATGAATAAATATATTAAAAAACCAGTAAAATTAAAAGAATACTCAAGTCAAACTTGAAAAATAAAAACAATTACTACAAATAGGAGCTTGGCTACAGCCCTCCTCCCCCTCCCCCAACTGTAAAAGCTCTAAAGCCTGTTATGTAATTTGTTTTTACTGAAAACTATACATATATTTTGAACAATCTGGTCTAATTTCCCAAAACATCAAAGAAAAATAAATAAATCTGCTAATCATGTAGACTGAAAAAAAAACTAACGAAAATGAACTGAAAATTTTACAAATAATAATATTAATTCCAGGAAATATCAGCAATTCAAGATTTTATTTAACTTTTTTTTTATGTTACAAATATAAAAGAAAAAGTTTATAACATTATTTTCAGTAAATTGCAAATGATGAACAGGCTTAAGAGTTTTGACGGTTAGGGAAGGGGGCAGTAGCCAAACTCCTGTTTGTAGTAAATTCTGTTCGCTTCAAGTTTGATTTATACTATTCAACTTAATTTTCACTCGTTTAAAGATTTATTTATTCATCTATATCAGTATCTGTTATCTTCATGTCTGATTTCATTTCGTCTTGGATTTCATTTATTCTTTGATATTTTTTTTTCTTGTTGTTTAAGTTTGAATTGTTACAAGACCTTATTTCTGCTCGTTTTAAGTGTAGCATATCTTTATACTTTTCTTTGAAAAACTTAATTTTTTGAGACTTCTTTTTTAATTAATTTTTGCTCGTTTTTGAATGCAGAAGTTTTATCATTGGGTAATATCATGAATATTTCTCCTATTTTCAGGCTTTCGGCTTAACAATTAAAGTATCTGATTCTGATTCATCAAATTCTTAAGTTGCGAAAGGTGATATGAGCTTTGTCTTTGCCAACTAATCTCAGGAACACCCCGAGAAAGTTTCCCTAATCTGCCCTATCTCATAAGAAAGCGATAGATGATAGTCTTCAGAATTTTTTAAGATTCATGACTAAAGTTGAATATAACCCGAACAAATTGTTCCTTCAGATTTTCTCAAAATATGCGTTTAGACCGTTTACAGCAACAGTCTTCCATCATCGCAATAGACTGTCTATGGCCATGGAAATTATGATTTTATTGGACAACAACAAGACCCTTGTCGCAAACAATACATTGTATAAAAGGGAAAATTTGTTTTCGTGCCGGGAACAATGAGGTGCACCTTACTTTTCAGACTTGTCTGTCACAATGTCAGATATGAATATCTTCTCCTTTGTCAGAATGAAAGTAAGACTTATCTTTTTTGCATAGACAGTTTTCATTTGCAGATTTAAAAGGGGAAAATCCTTAAAATTAGAGTGTGCACCAAAATGTGCATATTTTCTTAACTATATAAATATATTCCAATGGGCTATAAAAGGGGAAATACTGATCAATGGGCTATAAATATATCTATACTGATGTATTTAATATAAAATAAACTTACCAATGTCGCTGCTCTGAAAACTTGACAAAAATGATCACCAGATCCCCGTCTGTCCTCGGTTATATAGGCAAAATGAGTCATGTCATCTGCATCTTGACAGGCACAATGGATGTTTCGAATTGCATGTTCACAGATCGCTTCCTACAAAGAAAAGAATGAGTTGAATTTAATATCAAAATGCAGTACAGTGTAGTGATATGCTGAGTCACATTAGTATAAAAAAAAAGTACACGTTTTAAGGCTTGGTACTACAGCTAAGGCATAACTGCAAAAGCAACTACAAGGTCTACAAGGGGGAGGGGAAAGCGAGATTTTTTAGGAAGGTGAGAAAATTTGAAAATCAGAAGAGGAAAATATGGAATTACGTGGAATCCTCGAGATTTCACGAAAACCTCCTCCCCCTCTACTCGTGTATATTGCGCACCTACTGTAACCAAACTTGGGAAAATAAATTTGAAAAAAAAAACAAAGGGTAAAGCATATGATTAATATAAGAAATTACTGGAAGATTTCTATACATCTCAAAATTTTCATAGAGGTGCAAGTACAAAACTTTCACCCCTTTCCTGGTATATACACAGTTTTCCGAAAAAATTTGAGGTAAAATTTCCAGTAATCAAGCTTTACTTGGGGTAAGTTTTCCAAGTGAAAGTTTTCAGGCCGTGAGTTTTCAAGGACAAGTTTACCGGGAGGATTATTTCCTGTTACGCTTAATGGAACCTACCGTATGATGAGACAACCAAGATTATATGCTACACGGGACAGCAGACCATCCAATAAGTCCTGATTTCTGTTAATGTATCTGGAATGCAGACGATAAAAGTGCATGTAACATTAAACAATAAATAGCAATAATTTTTTCGTAATTACTTTCTTTTCGATAAGAGTTACTAACTACATCAAGCTATAATCAAACAGCTTTGTTGGGATATGTTTAACTATCCGGACATGGAGATCGTGAAGGAAGCTATCCTCAATAAACCATGGCTTTTTCGTACATCCAAAGAAAAATAATAAGGAGAATTAGAAAAAAAAGGTCGAAGACCAACGGAATTCAAAGAAGCAAAATAAACTGCGGATAGTTATCGAGATGTCTAATCCAGGAAGCACCCAAAATAAAATTAAACTAGACTTTTGTTGCCTGAGGAATATGAAGTATTTCAGCAATCTATGGTTAGCTCACTGATATGTGTTACAGAACCAGCCCTTTTTGTGTTTTTTTTCTTCTTTTAGTAAAAATTAAGACGCTTTTATTATGAACCCCTGAAACTTCTAAAAATAAACTTTTTTTCACAAAAGAAATTTGTTCTTAAAAAGACTAAATAAATAAAATAGTAATAATAAGGCTAATAGTAATCAAAGTAATCAAATTATAAACTTCTTGAAACACAATCACTTTCAAATATGCACAATCTATGCAAGCTAATGCTGTGTTGTTCAGCAAAAAACATATACTTAGCACAGCCTAGTCATTCGGAGAGAAAGTAAAGCTCATCTGAACTCGATGCCCAGTCTGCAGTCAGATATATGAATAAACAAACAAACTGCACATGGATGAGACTGAATATTAGCAATACGACGTTTTGCATAAAACATATTATAAATGGCATATAGGCCTATCATTAAAATTGAAGTTCTTCACGCTCATGTCTCGTGATATAGTGAATCATATTTATACATATAGGTCCTGCAAAACTATCGTTTTAAATCGCAAGTTGATAACCATTTAACACAGAAACTTATTTTTACCGAAAATTACAGAGTGAAAGAAGGGGATGGTGCTCCCTTACCTTACTCTGATAGCTTTCTTGAGCCAGTTCTAAATGCTCTCCTCTAAGCAGACATTGCAGAAGAGAAGATGTTAATGCTAATGTTAACTAGATTTTGAATACCTGATGGAGAACGAAGAAAGAATAGAAAAAAGAAGTGGATTTTGGTGAAGCACTTATTGATAAAACTCTTAACAAGGAACCCCTCTCTTATGTAGAAGCATAGACTCTTATGTAGAAATAAATATTAGTTGTAGTTTCTCACATTTTTATTCTTAAATAATTTTTGTTCAATTTAAAAATTTTTTTCTACCTTTGTTTAATTTTATTCCATTAGGACGAACAAAACAATAAATAAATATTAGAATGCAGAAAAATTGTTGTCCATTTAGTTATATCCTTCATTACCTCCATTTCGCTGTATAGGGGCAGAAGTCAATCAAGTACTTTACAGTTTTGCCAACGCTTTGAAATAAACTGTACCAGTTTTCCGATTAAAATTATACCACAAGAAAGTAATTTGTACCATCAGAACAATAGGTTAAAAATTTGCCATAACAGTATGAAAACTTTTAATAAACTAAAACTTGGAACAGATATTTGAGTCAAAAAGGAGCAAGTAAAACCTAATTGCACCAGGAAATCTGATTGTACCAAAAACGGTACAACTGTACCACGTTGGCAACGCTGGTGCTCTACTACTGAAATTATAAAATTAGCTTCTCCCTAACGTTATTCTAAATATCCTTCAATTAGTAGAATAACGACTTAAAAAGTACTTCATTTTTGGTTTCTGAACATCTTATCAAAAACAAATCATTTGTTACCCCCCCCCCCCAACCCCCGCCTCCCCTATCATCAGACCTTAGCACACCTACGGTTAAAGACTTGATGAGTTTCAGAGTGCAGATGGATTTATAACAACGGTGGAGTCTGAATTATAGAAAATAAAAAGTATCGACTTGTTTCATTCTATTTATGTACGTTATGTACGTACATTCTTAATTAAGTGAGTAATTTCAACTGCACATTGGAGTTAAATCTGAACATTCCCCATTGAAGCAAAAAAATTAAAATTTCCTACCGATGTCTTAGTTTTTACAACTTCTTAACATTTCCTTGTAATTTTTATATAATTCACCTTTTCGGCAATTTCCAAAGAGTTAGGACTTTATACGTAAATTATTGCTTAGGGACCAACTGCCTGTATTTCTCCATGAAATTTTGCTTCCCAAAACAGAATTGTCGCGTATCTGACTCGATCTCACGAATTAATGCTGATCATAATTGACCCCTAGTTTCCTAATACTACTACTACTAGCAACAACTTACAGCAACACCAGGACACCAACACTGCTACGCAGACTCCTCCTCCATTCCAATCCATTGAGAGCATCTCTCTTTCTCTTTACGCCTTCCCGGGAAGTACTCATTTCCCTTCAATCTTTCCTTGCGACATACTCCCCCCCCCAATCGGGGACGACCCACTTTTCCTTTGGCCCTAGACGGTGGGGCAGGTTTCTACCTACCCCACCGCTTAAAATCGGGTCTGATATACTAGAGGAGATTGAAGAGTTCAAGTACCTTGGTAGTGTCATTAAATATAATGGTAGCCTTGAGCGGGAAATTACCACACGGATTACATGAGTAGTAACCGCATATGGAATTTGCTTACGCCCCTGTACCAAACAGGTTTCTGGTGGGTATAGTCTGGTTTGGTAGGTATAATCTGGTTAGGTGGGTATAATCACATTGCCTATTCAAAGGTAGTGTGCAATTGAAACTGTATCAATTATTTTATTCCAGTTTTTCTAAAACCAGTATTGTCTATAACTTAATTTACGTAGATTAAACTTCCGATGGTTAAGAAAGTGTAACGGGTAATTAAAGTATGAGGAATGGGATGCTATAATTAGAATGGTTTTAAGTTGAAAATTGTGACGTAAAAATAACTCAGTTATTTGCTTGCGTGTATAGGAATTCCCATGTTATTTGCTTGTCTGTATTTTGTGTTAAATAAGTAGTTTTGTATCTTTTAAAAGAGCTTTAAGGGGTTTGAGAGACTCAGTTGCCTGATTCCGTGTGGTTTTTCTTTACTTAGTGCTCATTAAAAACGAAGTTTTTGTTTTAAATAAGAAGTTTTGTATATGTTAAAAGAGCTTTAAGGGGTTTGAGAGACTCAGTTGCCTGATTCCGTTTGGTTTTTCTTTACTTAGTGCTCATTAAAAACTAAGTTTTTGTTTTAAATAAGTAGTTTTTGTATCTGTTAAAAGAGCTTTAAGGGGTTTGAGAGACTCTGTTGCCTGATTCCGTCTGGTTTTTCTTTACTTGGTGCACATTAAAAACGAAATTTTTGTTTTAAATAAGTATGTATTGTATCTTTTAAAAGAGCTTTACGGGGTTTGAGAGACTCTGTTGACTGATTCCGTGTGATTTTTATTTACTTATTTCACAGTAAAAAAAAATTTTTTTTGTTAAATAAATAGGTATTGTATATTTTAAAATATCTTTAAGGGGTTTGAGAGACTCTTTTGCCTGATTCCGTGTGGTTTTTCTTTACTTGATACCCATTAAAAACGAAATTTTTGTGTTAAATAAGTAGTTCTTGTATCTTTTAAAATAGCTTTACGGGGTTTGAGAGACTCGGGTGCCTGTGTCCGTGTTTTTTTTGTGGTCTGAGAGTACAATAAAAACATACTTAGGTTGTTAATTCAGTTTATATTTTATATTTTAAAAGTGAAATACGGGGTTGGAGAAACTACAACGCCTGGATCTGTTTGTGTTTTATTTAATTGATGAAAAATAAAAATAAAATATAGGATTTCTGTTAGATAAATAATTCTTATAAATTTTAAAATAGCTTTACGGGATTTGATAGACTCTGTAATGCAGTAGTTTTTCAGTAAAGACACTCGATATCCTAAAAGTGTTTAATTCAAAACTTAAAATGTCAAAATATGCTTACAGTTCTAACAATTGCGCTCTGTGATTGGTCAGAGACACGATGTGACTTTCCCACTGGAATTCTATGACCGGTTATTGACACTACCTAATCTATTGCATGTATTAAATCAGTATTTTTTACGCAGTGGAACGATAAACACATAAGTCATATCTTTAAGAAAAAAAAGTGAAGATGGAGCATTTTAATAAAGTGTGTTTACATAACAAGGTTATTGTAGCATTGAATGCCGACAAAGAGAAGTATTTAAACTTTGAAACAAGTACAGGTGGTAGCACTATTGGAAATGTATGCATGCATTGTCATGACAGTAAGGAATTAAATTTCTTTGGAATACCGAAAAAATTCAACTCTTATGTTGGTGGTTATGCAAGATTGAGATCTCCAGAGATGATTGTACTCAAAAAGAGTGCTAAAATTAAAATAATTATAGATGATAGAGGATAACTTCTTGCTACTGTTGCAGGTAAAACATTACCTACTGATACATCCAATCGTCACCTTTTGGGTATTAGTATTCAACGGAAGGTCAATAAAAGAAAGGTCTACTCTTCTACTAATATCGTAAACCATATCTTGTCTACGTGTCAAAACTATTACCTGTGTAAAAAAAATGCTACAAGAGGCAATGAAATTTCCATAAAAATAAAAAAGACATTTTCAGAAAATATGATTATATATTATAAAAATGACTTAATAAAAAACAAAACAACAGAAAACATTGCTGCCATTGATCAAATAGTCAATGAACCAAATAATACCAAAGATGAAAAGTATATTGAGTCTGTTGATGAGACACCAGTAAAAATTGTGTGTGACTCAAAATGGAATAATGATTATTCTACTGATTACGAACTAAGAAAAGACAATAGCTATAATATCAAGAGAGAACATGGTGAACTATTTTATGGAATAGATTCAAAATGTCCAAAGTTAATCATTGATATTAATAATGTATCCTAATATATTTTTTGTATTAATGTTCTACATAGCATTATTTCATTAAAAATATATTATGCATTACATTGTTATGTATTCATTATTTTTAGAGTAAGCTAGCATATCGAACGTTTAGAATGTCTAATAAAACGTCGGAGATGTAAGAAAAGGAATTTGCATACATCTATTGTCAGACACATGGGATAACATTGACAAAATCTTGGTACCAGAATGAATAAATTATTTATCAACATCCGTTAATGGATATGTCATTATGAAAAAATTGTAAGTAAGTAAGTAAGTAACAAACTCTTTCTTGAATTCACCTCTAGGATACACAATACAGAAATTTAATTAAGGAAATTATGAAAAAAAAATTGTAAGTAAGTAACAAACTCTTTCTTGAAGTCACCTCTTGGATACACAATGCAGAAATTTCAATTAAGAAATTATCAAAAACTGTAAGTAAGTAGCAAATTATTTCTTGAATTCACCTCCTGGATAAATAAAAAAGACATTTCCTTCAAGAAATTATGACAAAATTCATAGTAAGTAACAAACTCTTTCTCGAAGTCACCTCTTGGATACACAATGCAGAAATTTCATTTAAGAAATTTGAAAAAATTTTAAAGCAAGTAACAAACTCTTTCCTGAAGTCACCTCTTGGATACACAATGCAGAAACTTCATTTAAGAAACTATAAAAAAAATGTAAGTAAGTAAGTAACAAATTCTTTCCTGAAGTCACCTCTTGGATACACAATGCAGAAACTTCATTTAAGAAACTATGAAAAAATTGTAAGTAAGTAAGTAACAAATTCTTTCTTGAAGTCACCTCTTGGATAAAAACTCTTAATTGTTTTCACGACTTAGATATACGACGTAGAAATTTAATTCAAGAAATTATGAAGAAATTCTCAGTAAGTAACAATTTCTTCCTTGAAGTCAACTCTTGGATACACAATACGGAAATTTCATTCAAGAAATTATGAAAATATTTTTTAGTAAGTAACAAACTCTTTTTTGATTTCACCTCTTGAATATATAGCACAGATAGTTAATTCAAGATATTATGAAAAAATCACAAGTAAGTAAATTTTTTTTCTCTTTATCACAAACAATTTTCACTTAGCTACACGATATAGAAATTTAATTCAAGAAATTATGAAAAAATTCTCAGTAAGTAACAATTTCTTTCTTGAAGTCAACGCTTGGATACACAATATGGAAATTTCATTCAAGAATTTCATGACTTAGATACACGATGTAGAAATTTAATTCAAGAAATTATGAAAAAATTCTCTGTAAGTAACAATTTCTTTCTCGAAGTCAACTCTTGGATACACAATACTAAAATTTCATTTAAGAAACTATGAAAAATTGTAAGCAAGTAACAAACTCTTTCCTGAAATCACCTCTTGGATAAACAATGCAGAAACTTCATTTAAGAAACTATGAAAAAATTGTAAGTAAGTAACAAATTCTTTCTTGAAGTCACCTCTTGGATACACAATACAGAAATTTCATTAAAGAAATTATGAAAAAATTGTAAGTGTGTAGCAAATTCTTTCTTGAATTCATCTGCTGGATAAACGAAAAGACATTTCGTTCAAGAAATTATGACAAAATTCTAAGTAAGTAACAAACTCTTAATTGTTTTCACGACTTAGATATACGACGTAGAAATTTAATTCAAGAAATTATGAAGAAATTCTCAGTAAGTAACAATTTCTTTCTTGAAGTCAACTCTTGGATACACAATACGGAAATTTCATTCAAGAAATTATGAAAATATTTGTAAGTAAGTAACAAACTCTTTTTTTTGATTTCACCTCTTGGATATACAGTACAGATACTTCATTCAAGAAATTATGAAAAAATCGCAAGTAAGTAACTTTTTTTTTCTCTTTATCATTTCTTTCAAGAAATTATGACAAAATTATAAGTAAGTAACAAACTCTTAATTGTTTTCACGACTTAGATATACGATGTAGAAATTTAATTCAAGAAATCATGAAGAAATTCTCAGTAAGTAACAATTTCTTTCTTGAAGTCAACTCTTGGATACACAATACGGAAATTTCATTCAAGAAATTATGAAAATATTTGTAAGTAAGTAGCAAACTCTTTTTTGATTTCACCTCTTGGATATACAGTACAGATACTTCATTCAAGAAATTATGAAAAAATCGCAAGTAACTTTTTTTTTCTCTTTATCACAAACAATTTTCACTTAGCTACACGATATAGAAATTTAATTCAAGAAATTATGAGAAAATTCTCAGTAATTAACAATTTCTTTCTTGAAGTCAACTCTTGGATACACAATATGGAAATTTCATTCAAGAATTTCATGACTTAGATACACGATGAAGAAATTTAATTCAAGAAATTATGAAAAAATTCTCAGTAAGTAACAATTTCTTTCTTGAAGTCAACTCTTGGATACACAATACGGAAATTTCATTTAAGAAATTATGAAAAAATTGTAAGCAAGTAACAAACTCTTTCCTGAAGTCACCTTTTGGATACACAAGGCAGAAACTTCATTTAAGAAACTATGAAAAAATTGTAAGTAAGTAACAAATTCTTTCTTGAAGTCACCTCTTGGATACACAATACAAAAATTTCATTCAAGAAATTATGAAAAAATTGTAAGTAAGTAGCAAATTCTTTCTTGAATTCACCTGCTGGATAAACGAGAAGACATTTCGTTAAAGAAATTATGACCAAATTCTAAGTAAGTAACAAATTCTTAATTGTTTTCACGACTTAGATATACGGCGTAGAAATTTAATTCAAGAAATTATGAAGAAATTCTCAGTAAGTAACAATTTCTTTCTTGAAGTCAACTCTTGGATACACAATACGGAAATTTCATTCAAGAAATTATGAAAAAATTGTAAGCAAGTAATAAACTCTTTTTTTTATTTAACCTCTTGGATATACAGTACAGATACTTCATTCAAGAAATGATGAAAAAATTGCAAGTAAGTAACTTTTTTTTCTCTTTATCATTTCGTTCAAGAAATTATGACAAAATTCTAAGTAAGTAACAAACTCTTAATTGTTTTCACGACTTAGATATACGATGTAGAAATTTAATTCAAGAAATTATGAAGAAATTCTCAGTAAGTAACAATTTCTTTCTTGAAGTCAACTCTTGGATACACAATACGGAAATTTCATTTAAGAAATTATGAAAAAATTGTAAGCAAGTAGCAAACTCTTTCCTGAAGCCTCTTGGATACACAATGCAGAAACTTCATTCAAGAAATTATGAAAAAATCGCAAGTAAGTAACTTTTTTTTTCTCTTTATCACAAACAATTTTCACTTAGCTACACGATATAGAAATTTAATTCAAGAAATTATGAGAAAATTCTCAGTAAGTAGCAATTTCTTTCTTGAACTCAACTCTTGGATACACAATAAGGAAATTTCATTAAAGAATTTCATGACTTAGATACACGATGTAGAAATTTAATTCAAGAAATTATTAAAAAATTCTCAGTAAGTAACAATTTTTTTCTTGAAATCAACTTTTAGATACACAATACGGAAATTTCATTTAAGATATTATGAAAAAAATGTAAGCAAGTAACAAACTCTTTCCTGAAGTCACCTCTTGGATACATGATGCAGAAACTTCATTTAAGAAACTATGAGAAAATTTTAAGTAAGTGACAAATTCTTTCTTGAAGCCACCTCTTGGATACACAATACAGAAATTTAATTAAAGAAATTATGAAAAAATTGTAAGTAAGTAGCAAATTCTTTCTTGAATTCACCTGCTGGATAAACGAAAAGACATTTCGTTCAAGAAATTATGACAAAATTCTAAGTAAGTAACAAACTCTTAATTGCACGACTTAGATATACGGCGTAGAAATTTAATTCAAGAAATTATGAAGAAATTCTCAGTAAGTAACAATTTCTTTCTTGAAGTCAACTCTTGGATAAACAATACGGAAATTTCATTCAAGAAATTATGAAAATATTTGTAAGTAAGTAACAAACTCTTTTTTTTGATTTCACCTCTTGGATATACAGTACAGATACTTCATTCAAGAAATTATGAAAATATTTGTAAGTAAGTAACAAGCTCTTTATTGAATTCACCTCTTGAATATACAGTACAGATACTTCATTCAAGAAACGCGATTAAACACGTTTTTACCATCCAATCTTTTTAACATCAAAACTTAAACGGTCAGAAATAGAGGCTGTTTCCAAAGATTTAGCGAAAAAAACAGTCTGATTGAAAACGTAGAGTTGTCGTACTGTTCACTTTTTTTGCACTGTGTAGAAAGCGGTTGGGAATCCCTTCTCATTTGTAAAGGTGCCAAGCAAAGACATGCAAATAGTGTCTAGTTTTAAAACGTGTTTAATCATATTTCTTGAATAAAGTATCCATACTGTATATCCAAGAGGTGAAATCAATAAAGAGTTTGTTACTTACATACAAATATTTTCATGATTTCTTGAATGAAATTTCCGTATTGTGTATCCAAGAGTAGACTTCAAGAAAGAAATTGTTACTTACTGGGAATTTTTTCATAATTTCTTGAATTTAATTTCTACATCGTATAGCTAAGTGAAAATTGTTTGTGATAAAGAGTAAAAGAAAAAAAGTTATGAAATTTCCGTATTGTGTATCCAAGAGTTGACTTCAAGAAAGAAATTGTTACTTACTGAGAATTTTTTCATAATTTCTTGAATTAAATTTCTACATCGTGTAGCTAAGTGAAAATTGTTTTTGATAAAGAGAAAAAAAAGTTACTTCCTTAAGATTTTTTCATAATTTCTTGAATGAAGTACCTGTACTGTATATCCAAGAGGTGAAATCAAAAAAAGAGTTTGTTACTTACTTACAAATATTTTCATAATTTCTTAAATGAAATTTCCGTATTGTGTATCCAGGAGTTGACTTCAAGAAAGAAATTGTTACTTACTGAGAATTTTTTCATAATTTCTTGAATTAAATTTCTACATCGTGTATCTAAGTCATGAAATTCTTGAATGAAATTTCCATATTGTGTACCCTTTGAGTTGATTTCAAGAAAGAAATTGTTACTTACTGAGAATTTTCTCATAATTTCTTGAATTAAATTTCTATATCGTGTAGCTAAGTGAAAATTGTTTGTGATAAAGAGAAAAAAAAAGTTACTTACTTGCGATTTTTTCATAATTTCTTGAATGAAGTTTCTGCATTGTGTATCCAAGAGGTGACTTCAGGAAAGAGTTTGTTACTTGCTTACAATTTTTTCATAATTTCTTAAATGAAATTTCCGTATTGTGTATCCAAGAGTTGACTTCAAGAAAGAAATTGTTACTTACTGAGAATTTCTTCATAATTTCTTGAATTAAATCTCTACGTCGTATTTCTAAGTCGTGAAAACAATTAAGAGTTTGTTACTTACTTAGAATTTTGTCATAATTTCTTGAACGAAATGATAAAGCGAAAAAAAAAGTTACTTACTTGCGATTTTTTCATAATTTATTGAATGAAGTATCTGTACTGTATATCCAAGAGGTGAAATCAAAAAAAAGAGTTTGTTACTTACAAATATTTTCATAATTTCTTGAATGAAATTTCCGTATTGTGTATCCAAGAGTTGACTTCAAGAAAGAAATTGTTACTTACTGAGAATTTCTTCATAATTTCTTGAATTAAATTTCTTCTTCGTATATCTAAGTCGTGAAAACAATTAAGAGTTTGTTACTTACTTAGAATTTTTTCTTAATTTCTTGAACGAAATGTCTTTTCGTTTATCCAGCAGGTGAATTCAAGAAAGAATTTGCTACTTACTTACAATTTCTTCATAATTTCTTTAATGAAATTTCTGTATTCTTAATCCAAGAGGTGACTTCAAGAAAGAATTTGTTACTTACTTACAATTTTTTCATAGTTTCTTACATTAAGTTTCTGCATTGTGTATCCAAGAGGTGACTTCAGGAAAGAGTTTGTTACTTGATTACAATTTTTACATAATTTCTTAAATGAAATTTCCGTATTGTGTATCCAAGAGTTGACTTCAAGAAAGAAATTGTTACTTACAGAGAATTTTTTCATAATTTCTTGAATTAAATTTCTACATCGTGTATCTAAGTAATGAAACTCTTGAATGAAATTTCCATATTGTATATCCAAGAGTTGAGTTCAAGAAAGAAATTGTTAAATACTGAGAATTTTCTCATAATTTCTTGAATTAAATTTCTATATCGTTTATCTAAGTGAAAATTGTTTGTGATAAAGATAAAAGAAAGTTACTTACTTGTGATTTTGTCATAATTTCTTGAATGAAGTATCTGTACTGTATATCCAAGAGGTGAAATCAAAAAAGAGTTTTTTACTTACTTACAAATATTTTCATAATTTCTTGAACGAAATTTCGTATTGTGTATCCAAGAGTTGACTTCAAGAAAGAAATTGTTACTTACTGAGAATTTCTTCATAATTTCTTGAATTAAATTTCTACATCTTATATCTAAGTCGTGAAAACAATTAAGAGTTTGTATCAAAGAGTTGACTTCAAGAAATAATTTGTTACTTACTTACTTACATTTTTTATAGAGTTTCTTAAATGAAGTTTCTGCATTGTGTACCCAAGAGGTGACTTCGAGAAAGAGTTTGTTACTTACTATGAATTTTGTCATAATTTCTTGAATGAAATGTCTTTTTTATTTATCCAGGAGGTGAATTCAAAAAAAAATTTGCTACTTACTTACAATTTTTGATAATTTCTTAAATGAAATTTCTGCATTGTGTATCCAAGAGATGACTTCAAGAAAGAGTTTGTTACTTACTTACAATTTTTTTTTCATAATTTCCTTAATTAAATTTCTGTATTGTGTATCAAAGAGGTGAATTCAAGAAAGAGTTTGTTACTTACTTACTTACAATTTTTTCATAATCACATATCCAATAACGGATGTTGATAAATAATTTATTCATTCTGATACCAAGATTTTGTCAATGTTATCCCATGTGTCTGACAATAGATGTATGAAAATTCCTTTTCTTACATCTCCGTCGCTTTATTAGACATTATAAACGTTTGATATGCTAGCTTACTCTAAAAATAATGAACACATAACAATGTAATGCATAATATATTTTTAATGAAATAATGCTATGTAGAATATTAATACAAAAAATATATTATGATACATTATTATTATCAATGATTAACTTTGGACATTTTGAATCTGTTCCATAAAATAGTTCACCATGTTCTCTCTTGATATTATAGCTATTGTCTTCTCTTAGTTCGTAATCAGTAGAATAATAATTATTCCATTTTGAGTCATACACAATTTTTACTGGTGTCTCATCAACAGGCTCAATATGCTTTTCGTCTTTGGTATTATTTGGTTCATTGACTATTTGATCAATGGCAGTAACGTTTGCTGGTGCTTTGTTTTTCATCGATTCATCTTTGTATTCCATAGTGATATTTTCAGACAATGCCCTTTTTATTTTTCTGGCAATTTCACTGTCTATTATCACATTATGTTTACACAGGTAACAGTTTCGGCACGTAGACAAGATATTGTTTACGATATTAGTAGAAGAGCAGGCCTTTCTTTTATTGATCTTCCGTTGAATGCTAATACCCGAAAGGTGACGATTGGATGTATCAGTAGGTAATGTGTTACCTGCAACAGCAGCAAGGAGTTGTCCTTTATCATCAATGATTATTTTTATGTTGGCATTCTCTTTGAGTGCAATCATCTCTGGAGATCTCAATCTCGCATAACCACCAACATAAGAGTTGAATTTTTTCGGTATTCCAAAGAAATTTAATTCCTTACTGTCATGACAATGCATGCATACATTTCCAATAGTGCTACCACCTGTACTTGTTTCAAAGTTTTTTAAATTTTAAAATGTATAAGAATTATTTGTTTAACAGAAATCCTAAATTTTGTTTTTAATGGGTATCAAGTAAAGAAAAACCACACGGAATCAGGCAACAGAGTCTCTCAAACCCCGTAAAGTTATTTTAAGAGATACAAGAACTACTTATTTACAACAAAAATTTCGTTTTTAATTAACACCAAGTAAAGAAAAGCCACACCGAATCAGGAAACAGAGTCTCTCAAATCCCTTAAAGATATTTTAAAAGATACAAGAACTAATTATTTAACACAAAAATTTCGTTTTTAATGGTTATCAAGTAAATAAAAACCACACGGAATCAGGCAAAAGAGTCACTCAAACCCCGTAAAGCTCTTTTAAAAGATACAATAACTACTGATTTAACAAAAAAATTTTTTTTTTAATTTTAAATAAGTAAAGAAAAACCACCCGGAATCAGGCAACAAAGTCTCTCAAACCCCTTAAAGCTCTTTTAAAAGATACAATAACTACTTATTTAAAACAAAAATTTCGTTTTTAATGGGCACCAAGTAAAGAAAAACCACGCGGAATCAGGCAACAGAGTCTCTCAAACCCCTTAAAGCTCTTTTAACATATACAAAAACTACTTATTTAAAACAAAAACTTCGTTTTTAATGAGCACTAAGTAAAGAAAAACCACACGGAATCAGGCAACAGAGTCTCTCAAACCCCTTAAAGATCTTTTAAAAGATACAAAAAATAATTATTTAACAAAAAAACTACTATTTTAATTATAAAAATGTAAATAAAAACCACACTGAATCAGGCAACTGAGTCTCTCAAACCCCTTAAAGCTCTTTTAAAAGATACAAAAACTACTTATTTAACACAAAATACAGGCAAGCAAATAACATGGGAATTCCTATGCACGCAAGCAAATAACTGAGTTATTTTTACGTCACAATTTTCAACTTAAAACCATTCTAATTATAGCATCCCATTCCTCATACTTTAATTACTCGTTACGCTTTCTTAACCATCGGAAGTTTAACCTACGTAAATTAAGTTATAGACAATACTGGTTTAGAAAAACTGGAATAAAATAATTGATACAGTTTCAATTGCACATTACCTTTGAATAGGCAATGTGATTATACCCACCTAACCAGATTACCAGATACCCACCAGAAACCTGTTTGGTACAGGGGCGTAAGCAAATTCCATATGCGGTTACTACTTACATGCGCAGAAAGCGCTATCAATAAACTAAGAAATGTGTGGAGGAATCCAGCATACTCCCTACAGCTCAAGCTCTAGCTTTTCAATAGTAACGTCCTCTCCGTACTAATGTACGGCTGCGAATCTTGGGCGTTGACTAAGCGCTGGAAAACCGTATCCAGAGTTTTGAGAACATCTATCTTCGGCGTATCCTTGGTATCCTGTGGACTGATAAGCTCACTAACGCTCTATACGTGAAAAGACAAAGCAGCCGCTCGTGATCGATAGAATTGTGACTAACCGATGGCAATATTGGGGTCACATGGTGAGGATGGGCGAGGGCCGCCTACCTTACGATGTGTGGTGTTGGGTTCCTTCTGGCATCAGAAGACGTGGGCGACAGAAGACAAAACTAGGGAAATGCCTTGACAAGGACGCTGTGCTTTTGGGATCGTCGCTCAAAGAGCTTTGGTCAAAAGAACAAGGGAGGTCGTCATGGAGAGGCACCGTTGTCATCTTATGCGCCAGCCGACGTGGGAAGACCTAAGTCTAAGTAAGTAAGTAGACGGTTGGGCAACAAGGACTATCTCCTAATCATTGGCTATAATCAACCTAACGATGAACTAGTAGCATCTACACTTTAAAAGTGCAGGTCAAGTGCTTTAACATTCATATTTAACAATTATTTAAAAATTGGATTTGCTCAGCTTCTGAAAGGTATCAAATAGTTCGTGGCAACAAACTGTAAGCAAGGAGCAGCTCGGCTCAATAGCAACCCAAACTCTAAAAAAAACTTTTCTGGTGATTCCAAATATATAAGATTCATTAAGTTCAGTGTTTTGCATCAGAAGCTGCGAGCCTGAGAAAATTTGCCTGATTTTTGAGAAAAGGAGGAAACAACAACGGAAAGTCAAAGAATCCTAATGAAAATCAAACCATCAAAATCAGCGTATCAGAAAACCCTGCTATAGAGGTTTTAAGTTCCAATCTGCAGAAATATGGAATTTTGTAAATTTTTTTTTTGCCGGAAGAAAGATCACAGATGGGAGTTTGTTTATTTTTTTCCCACGGGTAATCGCATCGAATCAATGGTCCTAAAATATCGTGACAGGGCTCATTCAAACAGAAGTTAAAAGTTATAGTCCCCTCAGAAGTGATTAAAGGGATTGGAGGGCAACTAGCCCCCTCCCCCACACGTCTTTTCCTCAAAGTAGTCCAATCAAAATTTTGAGATAGCTAATTTGTTCAGCATAATTGAAAGGTCCAATAACTACGCCTTTGGGGATAACACGACTCCCCCACAGCCCCTGGAGAAATCGCTGTAAGTTATGAAATTTGACAATTGTTTACGTATGGTATTTGTTATTGGGAAGTAAACAGGCCTTTTTTCGGGGAAGATTGGAGAATTTTTGCATGGTGGAAAATTCAACAGAGAATTTTCTGTGGGGGTGATTTTCAGGGGGTGAACTTTCCGGAGGAAATTTGCCAATATTTTTATACGAAATTCTTTCTATTTCTCTTACTTTCTCTTTGCCGACTCCATTGTACATGCAGAGAGGTTCCGAGGTAATTGCCCAGCGAATATTTCCAGCAGGGTCGGGATTACCTGGATAATTTTTTCCTTGTGGGGGGGGGGTCCGAGGGACAAATTGTCTATGGGAAAATATTCGGCGAGAGGAATTCTCCATGGGAGAATTTTCCACGGGAGCAACTTTCCGTTGCGGGGGGGGGGGGGGGTAACCGGCATGAGTTAAAAAACGATGAGAAATTAGTCATTTTTCATTTGAAAGTATGGTAAGAAGTATTTTTCAGGCAGAATCGTCCGAGAAAAATTTTCCGGGGGGGATTTTCAGCGAGAGTCGAATTATCCAGGGGGACTGTCAGGGGAGGGGGTATTTTAAGTGGGAGGAGCTTTCCATGAAGGAATTTTCCATGAGGGGAGGGAATCTTCCATGGAGGGGGAGCCGGCATTATTTGAAAAACGATCAGAAATTAAATTGAAGAATTTTGTTCCAACTGAAAGTAAGGAGCAACACTAAAATTTCCGACGTCACATCCTTACCATGAACTTTGGTCTCAAGTGCCTTAATTCTGACTATCATCGACGTTTTCTCCCTCCCTTTAAAGAAAATCCCCCAACCCTTCCTAATACAAGGCGCAATGCTCTTAGAGCTCCAAATACCCAACTGGACCTCTATCCCCAAATGTTGACCATGAGATACAAAAACTCTTTTGTCCCCTATTTTGTTTCCTATTTTAATAATTGATATAACTTTTCCCCTGACATCTGTTTTATTATTGATCCAATTTTTTGTTTTATGTTTATCACATAACATTTGTTTTGTTATGGTAATTCTGACGTGCTTATGCTAGCTTTTGTGCTATTTTAGCCAATAAATCATATTCTATTCTATTCTATAAAATATGAACAAACAGAAATTAGTAACTACATGAAGGGGGTGGCCTTCCCTCAATACCTCGCTCTTTACGCTACAGTTCGAACTTTTGGGCCAATTCTTTAGGAACGACTCCTGAAACACAAGGGCCGTTTAGTCACAAGAAGCTTCGTTATAAGTGCTAAAAACTTTAGTGTAAAGAGCGAGGTATTGAGTAGGGGCAATCCCTCTCACATACGGTATAATTTCAGTCCATTTTAAGTTTTAATGTTGCTCCTTATATTTCAATTTAAAAACCGATAGTAGATAGATTCAAATGGGAAAAGAAAAAAAATGGATTTCTTCTGTCCCATAGAATTACTGTCTTAAGAAAATTTAATCTTTTAGATCTAAAATATAAGATCGAGATAAGATCTTATAGATCTAGTCTCGTATAATGAACCTGTACATTAAGGTAATATTGTCTAATCCTTCAGGAAGGTGGCTGTCGTTTGCTATTTAAAAAAAGGTCTGTATAGTCTGTTCACATATTGATAAAAATAAAACTTTTTGTTTTACTTTATCTAAAAAAAAATAAAAATCCGCCAATCCCTTTTTGAAATTTTGAATGATCTTTAGGTCTTAATTAATTTAAAAAAGCAAAGTGTTTTGAGGGAAGTAAAGAGCGAAATTCAAACTAAAAACGAACAAAGTTTATTGCTTCAGAGTCTATCTAACATACATCAATAAAACTAGTACAAATAAACCAAATAATTATATTTCCCTATGTTTGTAGGATTATAGAAAACTAGCGCTTTACTGAAAACACAGAAACCAAGTATAAAATACAAGAATGTTGGTTTATTAGTTAAAGGTGACTATGTAGCCTGACAACAATAAAATAATCTATAAAGCTTTTCATAGTCTTACACCAGTTGTGATATCAGTAATTTTCAGTAAACAATTAAAATCATCTTAAAAAAATAAGCATAAAAATAAAAAAAAATTCAATAGTCGCAAAGTCATTGAACAGCATTCAGAAATATTGGATTGATTTATCAGGTTGCATTTTGGTCTCGCCAGCTATAATACCAACAGTGAGTAATATACAATATTAAATTGTAAGAAATACACTTTAGTATAACTCAAAATGAAGATCAAATAAGCCATAATATGAAGTCTGGAAGTCCGGTAATTTCTCTCTATACAACAGAAAATTTCAAGTTCAACTATCAAGATGGTTTCACTTCGAACTTATCTACAAACTAATCATGACATGCCCTTTTCAGAACCAAAACGAGAACCAATCATTGGACTGAACCATTGGGCAGAAGTATTACCAAATTAAACGAAAAGAGAAATTAAGCAATAATGCTAAAATGCTTTTTTTATACTGTAAAAAGTGTCCTTAATCGGTTTGCTTTTACTGTACCAAAACTCCTATATTGTTTTGTGTTTTCAGTAAAATGCTAATCTTTTCTAATCCTACAAATATAGCGAAATATGACTATTTGGTTTATTTGTAATAGTGTTATTAATACATGTTAGATAGACTCTAAAACAATAATTTTTTTTCGTTTAAGTTTAAACTTCACTCTTTACTTCCCTAAAAAAACTTTGTTTTTTTATTAATCTTTGCCCGTTTTAATTTAAATTTAATACAGAAGCAACACTGCAATGATCTTTTCAATTTTTTCGAAGGGGGAAGGCCACCCTCGAATACGGAATAATTTCTGTTCGTTTTAAGATTTAATATCGCTCCTTACTTTCAGTTGAAAAAATTATTTCATTCCCGATCGTTTTTCAAATAATTCCGAGAAATCCATGATACAAAAAAGGGCGTATACAATTTTTTGACGGTGGGCAACCTCGGCAGCTAGGAAAGAGTAAATATTTATCTAAAGAAGATTTTTAAGGTTTTCAAAACCTAAGCAAAATGTTGGTATGCCTAACTTATTTCACTAAACATCCCCTCGTCCTGATAAACACCAAAAAAACATTAGACATACAGGTGTGGAATAGCAAAAACCAAGAAAAAGTTGGAAAGTAATCTGACAACCAGAAAAATATCACAGAAAAAAAAATACAAATAGGTTCTTAGCGCTATGATTTCCTTATATACAATACAAATAGTTTTATTCTGTCTATTAAACAGTAAAAAAAGGAAATAATATGAATAAATAAATATAACAATAAGTAATCCTTTGAAGATACAACTTTGAGAGGTTCTAGAACCATGTGCATACACTTCTCCAATCCCTAAGTGGAAAGGGGTTGGGGATCGGGGCGTAATTTGTTCCAAAAATATTGCAGGGAATAGTTCACAATTCACAAAAAAATTAACAAAAATAGTGAATTAGTTGAAAAATAATCATATACAAGGCACAAAACCACGAGTGAAATGAAAATGCCTGAAAAGAACTGAACCTTTCAGTTCTGTCTGTCAGTTCTGAAAAGAACTGAACCCTTGCCATTCTGATTCAAAGTCTAACGCGCTAGTAACTAAACTACGGAGGCTGATGATCGAATTCAATCTATTTGTTCTTGTAGGACCAAGTTGTGTAACTTACAGCCCTTTTCCCAAAGACTATGGAGAGTTATGTCATCACCAAAAGCATAGTTATTGGACCTTATTCAGCAAATACATTTGTAATTGCTATTATAAAACATGGAGCTAATAAAAGCTTCTATTATGTAGATAATTTCGGAGACCACACTGCCTTTCCATGACAATAAATAAAAGTTCAAATAGGGATAAAATCCTTTTAATAGACAGTGACGATGATAACAGTGATAGAAATTCACAAAAATACTGGATATTTCGGTCACATATGCAGTGACCGTTATCAGTAGTAAAACTAGTTTTATTACTGATGACGGTCACTGCACATGTGACCGAAATATCTAATATTTTTGTGAATTTCCATCACCGTTATTATCATCACTGTCTATTAAAAGGATTTTATCCCTATTTGAACTTTTATTTAAAGCTTCTATTATAAAGAGTGAGAGCATTAAACTATATCTCAAGAAGCTGAACTTTTGCGAACAAGAGTAGGGGAGGGGGTACGTCAAAGAATAGTCATTTGAAATTTCAAGATTCAACTATTTGTTCTTCTATGAATTTCTTCCTCTTAAGAACATTCAATATTTTAAAAATCATTTTGCGAGCCTCAACGTCGGCTGACCGTGTTAAAGAGTACATAATGAATTCTCCCAGCGGACTAATGAGACTTACTAAGGGGGAGTATACGGGAGGGGCTCTTGTAAATCTCCAGTTAAGGGTTTTGGACCATAACTATTTATATTTCCAATCTTTACCACTTTAGAAGTGGCACCAAAAGTGCCATTTTTAGCGCTAAATGGTACTTACGGATGATAGAACTGATAAAAAACCCGTCGATATGAGCAATAGCTTTCAAAATGAGCCATTAAATATATCTTTAAGAAGTTCTGGATGCACACTAGCCCCAGCCCCATAGCCCCAGCCACACTTGCCATTTGGCACTTGCAGATGGTGGAAATTATAAAAAGCACGTAGATGTGAGAAATAGCTTTTGAATGAACCATTAAGAGTCTCTCTATGATGTTCTGGTAACCCGCTAGGCCAGAAAAAAAAAAACGGGAGACAGATCGGTGCTACCGATGCAAAAAAGTGATTTTGTTTCTTGTTTAAGTTTGGGGACTGTGATTTCCCTGTATAAGGTTTTCGACTATGCTGATTCCAATGTTACACATTTAATTTTGCTATCTGACGCCATTTCCAAGGGGTTTCATCCTTTTTTTCGAAATCACCACAAATTTCTTTTCGCAATGAAGTTTTACTTTTCAGACGAACCGAAATAATAGTTAATATTCCTGAATCCGTGTCAGATGGCGATTTTTTTTTACACTGCGCAGTTTTTTTTTCTAAGCACGTTTTTAAACATAGGGTTACTATGGGCTGTTGTTCACTCTTTACTAGGTTGCAGCTACTGCTGCAACCATGGTAACTTAGTGAGTTTTTAGTAGTTTTTGCATTTTTTTTTGTATCATGTTAATAGTAGATTTATTTTAGCAATTTTCTTGTAATTTTTAATCATTTGTTTATCCCGCTTCAGTATTTTCTTTTCCCACTATTTCAAAATGTATTAGTAACTGTTAAAATTAAACACGAACTAGTTTCAAAAGCGGAAAACAGGTACTTTGGGCAAAAAACAAAAAAGAACCGAAACTTTAAAGCTCGAGCCTCCCAAGAAATTTACTATTTTTTTATGACTTAAGCAAAATGGACAGACCACACTGGTAGGACTTGGTTTCTAGTTGCTGTGTTTCCCATCGAGTCCTCTTCAATATTGACCTATTAATTCCTTCTCTCTAGCCGATCTTCGGCGGCACAATTGCTAGCACCACAGCAGACATTGAGGTAAGGCTGGTGATACAGTCAAGGGCATTGAGTCAGAACCAAAAGTAAAAGACAAAGCTGGAAGTATTAGGATAGGATTGAGCTTTTAGGCTTGATTAGCACTCTTAGACCAGAGGCATTGAGGTTAGAAAGGAGGTAGAGAATCAGAGGAAGTGGGTTAGAGAAAGAACTGGAGGCAATGCAAATAATTGGAAACATGGGATCACAATAAAATCCCGCAGGTAGAGCTGGAGAACAAAAATAGCTTTAATACCAACAATTAATAAAATAACTAAATGCATAGCTATAATTAGCAATGTGTCGTTTAGTAAAGATAAAAGCAGTCAAACAAGTTGTGAGTCAATGTTTAAGATAAATGTTAGTCACGAAGGTAAACCACTGGTGGTTTAATCATAGCTGTATGCAAGCCTACTACAATTCTATTTTTTTTTATCCTATATTCAGATTTGTCCTGTGTCTACGCAGAAATTTGCGGCTTACTGAGATTCCGCATAAATAGCGACGAATACCACCCTGTCTTTCTATCATAAACAACAAGTAGAACAATAGAGAAATTTTCTCTAAGACAGTGGAATACAACTTTAAATGAATATTTCGGCCCTATGTCCACAGCACGACACAATAAAAGATATATAAAAGAAACCTACATTAAAATGCGACCTTTAAAACTAAAAATACTTTTAAAACACTTTCAACAGCCCTAGTTTTAGCATTTTAATGTTTCTTTTTTATATTTTTGCTTGTGTTGTGCTGAGGACGGCCCTTGGACATAGGGCCGAAATGTTCATTTAAAGTTATATTCCACTGTCTTTTGGCTGCTCAAGATCTTCCAACAGTCAGTGTCCAAGGAAAAGTGCTTTATAGGACGGAAAGGTGTGGTATAGGGTTTTAGGGATAATTTTTCTGATATTTTGGTCTCGGCAGAAGTGCTCCAAATGCTAAATTAAAATCGACAATGGTATGATTTTCTAAATTTTGTTATAAAATAAACTAACCTCATAGTCAGGGTGTGAAAAACTGACTCCTTCAATAGAGACTTTTAACAAAACCATTCTCGAAGTGTCCTTTTTATTTGCATATTTCTTCTTCAACTTTTCTATTGAGCACTTTGTTGATTCTGTACCTTTTAGCTCAATCAGGCGTGTAGTACCCAAATACTAGAAGCAATAAATACCAAAAGTTAATTCACAATTCAGGACAAGAAATGTTAAAGTTTTGTCACTTTCACTTATGATTTAAAGTTAATCCTGGAAAACTTTGTCATTCACAAGTAACTTCTTGCTTTCTAAATCACCCTAAAGACGAGGGCAACGATGTTTCGTAATTTAGAAAAGATAAGTTTTAGAAAATGATTGTTTGAGTTTATCGTGGATTTAGGGGGAATGAAAGCCATATTTTCGTCAACCTAGTCTCGAACAACAAAATTCTTTCTTTTTCAGAATATTTTCGAAAACAAATATAAACATATTTGCAAATAAAATTATGACATTATAATCTGTAATATCAATTATAATTAGATTACAAAAACAGAATAAAAAATATTATCGATTATACAAAAATTAGATCCTATCATATCAGTAATAAAATAAATATCTGTTTACAATGTCCGATTATTACAGTTAAACCATCCTTGAGCTCCAATACTAACTAAGTAACTCAGTTATGTTGTTTGTTGGCTGTTTTCCTTTTCCTTTTTTTTGAAGATAAAGTTTTATATTTATCACTATCTCTGTCTTTGGTGGTTTTTAATACTGTGAGGTATGTACTGTTTCTTCTTATTTTTCATTTTCTTAGCTCCATATTTTTGTTTTGTAAGACGGGTTTCCAACCAAATAAAAATAACAATTACATGATTAACGAAAAAAGAGGGAAATAAAAGAAATAAGATACTCTAAATATATAATATTGGGTTTCAGGTTAAGAAATTAGATTTATCCGAAGGTCACTGTTAAGATTTGAAAAGAAAAGAAACATAGTGGAAAATAAAAAAATGAGAAATAAAGTCATAAAACTTCAACAAAAGAAAAACCAGAAAAGGCAAGATCTGCTACCTTTATTGATGTTAGAACAAACATATACTTACACGACGGTGTACAAGATATTGCCCAAGGCTAAAGACTAGGTTTGCCTTCATTTGAAGAAAACAACAGATACTCTTTAATGGAATAAAGTAGAAACCATGGTTGGTATTTCAACCCCGTACATCACTGGATCAATTAGTATGATCCAACTTCCAGAAGTTCACCTCGTTTACGATACAAGCTATTAATTTTGAAAAATACAACACTTGTTTTTGCTCGCAAGGAAACTTGAAAAATGTAGTCCTTAAGCTCAAAATTCCCTCATCATTTTTTAAAGTCTTAAATTAGATGCTCCTTTAAAAAAAAAAAATATTTGTCACATAGTTAGATAACTTACACGATATTTTAGTTTTCTGGCTATCCTGGACACACAGTAAACAAAATTAATATAAACTTATACTAACAACAAGTACAGAAAAACACAGCATAGCAAATCCGAAATAATAAATGTTACAAAGCGGGGTAGCTGGGTAGTTTTTTTTTACATTTTTTTTTTAAAGAGAAATTTCAGAACCTCTTTTTGGACCCTCTCAGTACCGGCTAAACGTGCATAATTAGCTTCCGGTGGATATTCTGTATACACAAAACTGCAAATACAATCTACTAAACTTTTCAGACAAAGCAGTACTCTTGATTCTAACCATTTTGAGTCAAATGTTGAAAATAAATCAATTATTCGTTGTAGCAGTCAGGGGCAAATAAAAATTTCATTTATTTTTATCGAATGATGATTATCATTAAATGTGGCATATTATATTGATCATTAAATATAACTGAAAACGAATCCCCCTCAAGCCAAATCTAACATAGCTGACACGTCAATTTCTACTATATGACAAATATTATTTTTTTAAAGGAAAAACAAAATCCCGTTAGACCTCAAACCAGAAACGTACGTAAGGGGGGAGGGATCAGGCCAGGGTGGGCCCCTACATCCCATAGTCCCCCAACCTAATTTTGTCAAATAGGATCAAATCTGCTACAAACCCTTTCAACAAAGCACAAACTATTATACAAGCCCCCTCTCCCAATCTTGATTTTTTCCTTCCAGAGAGGATGACACTTGCCACGTTTCGGCTAAATTGGTGAACACGCTTAGGAATGAATAGCAAACAAAGCTTTTTACAGCATATATTAATAAATTATGTTTAGTGGTTAATTGAACCATGTGATTTCCTCGGATAGCAGGATAACGTTCAAGTTTTACCTGTGGATTAAAAAGTTAAAATGTCGAATGATACGTGTCAGTTATGTTAACGGTGCGATGTTTTGACGGTTTTCCTTGGTTTGACGATTAACATTTTTCCTTGATTTGAACGTCAAACTTTAGCACAAAATAGAAAACTTTAAATGGCGAGACATTAGTTGGTAAAGCTTGCATCAACCAAGACCACAGTATTGGCACACCTTAGATAGCATCAAAATTACGCACGGCCACAGGGACAATTATGCACGTCTGCCATAACTTCTCGAGTTGAATGTTGGTCAACTTTCAAGCCTAAATTCTTTGATTAACCAGTCAAGAGTTAAGGTATAATTTTTGAAACTAGAAAAGATGGAAAATTCGGTTTTTCTGTTAAAAAAAGAAAGAAGAAGCTATCGGAATGTTTTGTTAATTTTTTCCGAAATGTAGGGGACAAAAGATTTCGCATATCTAAAGATGAAGTAGCAAAAGGCGGGCAAGATAGGAAAGGGCTCAGAAACGACCCGAGGCAGACTGAATCGGTATGAGAAGTGTCTTTTAGGGAATTTTTTCCTTGCAAGGGTTCGTTTTTTCAGAATGATTTGAACAATGTGACCAAAGCAAACCTTTACCATGCTTGAAATAAAGAGGCATATCCCGTTTCAAATTTTTTTGTCATTTAAGTACTTTAACTTCGGAATAGGTAAATCAACCCTAAACTGAAACAGAACAGCCATACTTCACATAATAAAAAAAAAAAAAAAAAAAAAAAAAAAAAAAAAAAAAAGCCTATTAAAAGGTTGCTTCATCCAGGTGAATCCCCACTTATATTTGTGCAACATTTTGTTAAGAGATGTGTAATACTTGCTTGTCCCCCATTGGCCATCGAAATAACGATACCCTGCAAGAAACAGTGGAAAAATAGTCAGTCAATGACTTTCTAATGTCGAAAGAGTCTAAGACCACTTAACAATGGTAATTCGGTTTATTTTGATACATCCTTCTGTGAAAAGTAATAAGATGGGCAGGTTTATATTTTGATAGGTTTTTGTTTATGAAAGTTCCTACAGTCGCAAACTTGCCCCTGCAGGGCAGGGATGTAATTTCGTCGAAACCAGGGGGGGGGGAAGTTGCAGCAAATTTTCACAAGTGAAATGAAGATGACCAAGTGAAAAATGAGCCATAATGTACCATAAAGGAAAAGGTATACTGAAGAAAACTGATCTGTTTCTGTGGATGATTGAAATACGTAGGCTTTTCTTAGTTTTGACAAGCTTTTGACGACACTAAATTTCAGCGGGGGGGATTTGGGTCAGGGAGTGTGTGTGGGGAGGGGGAGGGGGTGTTGTTACCCACCCTGCTTCATAGCAAAGAACACCCCTGATGCAAGGCCACACCTATCGTTTTTATTTGCATAACAGAAACGTGAACTTGACGTAAACTATGGAAATGAAGCACAAAAATTGAGAGGGGTTCTGACGCTAGCTGAAGATAACCGAGTGATTTTCTTACCTATTTTTAAAGCGAGTTTTTTCTTAAGCTGTCAATCAGCTCGTGTTAAAGCAATAAAAAGTTGTTGCATTTCCAAAACGTATAACAAGGGAGAAAGAATTCTTCTGGTGGGTTTTTATCTACCTGTGTGAGGCTCGTTTACTTCATAAGAGGTCGTAGATAGCATCCAGCATGATTAGGACAAAATTTTCACTGCTTCTAGCTTATAGCCTATGAACACAAATTTTCTGCCCAATATTATAAAATGAAGTTGCAATTTTCAGCTGTACAGTGTATATGATAAAAAATAGAATCCCCGAAGGTCGCGTGAGAAATTTAAATATCATGTTTCCACTTCCCCCGGGGGAGGGAGAATCCTATTAAAATGTACAAAAAATACGAAAATCAGAAATAGTACCATTTAAATCATGGTAAAAACAAAACTCCTAGTAGCGCCTTTCCTCATCCTTGGGAAAATTCTTGTTGGTGCTCACGTTTGTTCTACATAGAAATAAGAACAATAATAATTCATTCTGGTTATGACGACATGCTCTTTACAATCTGATAGCTAAAATATAACTGTTTAGAAAAACTGTAGCCTACTATCTTACATATGACAAAAGATTCAAGAAACATTTTTTACCTCAACTAGATACCGCGGTTCTCCTTTTACAATCGAAGACACTGAATGTTTCCATTCTGAGATTCCTGGAGCCGAAAACCCAATTAATAAATCCTTTGGACCACGTATAGTTAGCTCATCTATATTCAAGCTTTCATGATCCTTTTTTCCAGGATCGACCGGTGGCAGGGGAGCCGGACGGTTTTTCCTTCTCCCCAAGGTGTTTCTTCCCAAGGTGCCAAAAGATTTCCTTGATGTCTCTTCTGGCAGCCTCTTGGTTATCTCATCTTTGAGCTTTTCAACACTCAAGCCCTGGGAAGATAAAAAGAGACACTATTTAAAGACATCACTTTTTCGTCCTATTAAGAGGGACAGAGTACAAAATCAAAAATATGATAAAAAAACAGGTAATGATACAATTAATAATTATGAACAAAATATTAGTAAAGTGCAGCCAGGAATCTAAATAAGGCTAAAATCTTATGACACCTTCAGAAATAAAAGATATAGAGCAAGTCGCCCTGTTTAAACCGTAAGTTACTCTCCCCCGAAATAATTCCCTATTATTCTAGGATCCCATAGAAGCATCCAATAGAAACAGTAGATAAGAATACAGGACGGGAACTTGTTTAGGCGACATAAATTATAATATTATTCTTCTTTTTTTTCTTTTTTTTTTGGGGGGGGGGGGAAAACTTTCACTCTTATCCTTCACGACACATTAAAAGAAAGGACCGTATTCCCCCGACTCGTATAATAGTTGCAAAACTGGAAGTAAAACGACTATACAATCGAAATACAAAAAATATTTTCTGAATCGTAATTGGTCTTAAGACACAGGTAAAAACCCTCAAATCCCACACCCAACAAAGTATCCCCCCCAAAAAAAAACTTTTGGGATTCCACCCCTTTGAATAATTATCCTGGACACGGCCCTGCTACACGATACAGATGCATAACATGCCATAATAGTGAGCAGGGGCGTCCCGAGGGGGGCGGGGAGGGGCACGCCGCCCCTCCAACAGTTTTGGCATCCGTTAAAATTTTCACCGAAGGCAAAAATTTTGGCAGAAATTTTGCAAAATTGCCCGAAATTTAGCAAAATTCTTGATTTCTGCAGAAAATTCGGCATAAATCAGGTAGCGATTCGGTAAAATTTACGAAGATCACCCCTACAATGAAATGAGTCTCGGGACGCCCCTGATAGTGAGTACATATTACGGTGATTTTGAAGCTTGTGCATATAAAATGGTTTATAATTGATCAGCTAAAATAACCATCCATCATGAACAAGTTCACAAAATTGAGCTCCGTAGCATAATTTTACGTTGCACTGTAAAGCCACTCTTAAACTAGGCTATGGGCGGCTAAGGATAGAGGGGGGGGGGTAGTAGATGATTCCTAAAAGAATATATACCCACCCAGTCCTCCTATGCACAGAACTGAACTGACAAATGTTATTAGGCTAGTTGTTAGAAACTACCGTGAATGTCCAAATCTGGTTAATGTCGACATTCACCGGAGAATGTCCGAAATTCCTTTTTCTGTGCTTGGATTCAATTAACTTTGCGAGTCAGCTTTTTCAGTCTTTTGCAAGCAATCATGATACAAGTTAAAGTAAGGTTAGATTATGTTAGTTTAGGTTATATTTGGTTATAAATATCAGAAATGGATTAAAAACCTTACCCAAGCTACCTAACTCAACCTAACCAAACCTAACCAAACCTAACCTGTCACCGTTAAACCTTGCATTAAACTGAAAAAGTTGCCTTGAATTGCACAGTCAATTTTGAAGAGAGGATTGGATATATCATATCGAACAAGGGGCTTTTTTTTAGCCATTTGGTCGCAACAAATGGTGTCCAAACAAAGCCGGAATATTGGTAAAAATTTCTAACAGCATAACAATTTTTTATATATAGGAATTTAATTAATAACATCGATAAATTAAGAATATATTATTGGCTTTCTCAAAAAGAAGAAGAAACGATCATCATACATGGCACATTTATACCGGAATCTTTCTTGTGGAAGGGGGGGGGTTCATTGATTTTGGATGGGCTATTTCACTTTAGGACTAACCCATAAAATGTTTTACAGGAAATAATAATACACAACTCTAATCCATAAAAAATGTATTGAATATACCTACCAATTCTGACAGTCCACTATCGGAAATCCTCTGGTTTGTATCGTTATTCAGCGACGTTTTATTTTTCAGAACTTTAAATTGAAATCGATTTTGAGAGTCCAAACTAAACAATATCCTTCGTATATGACCATATTTCACAATTTCCAAGACAGTCACTAATTCTATTTCCCATAACTTTACTACCTTGTCCATATCACAGCAAAAATTCTTTTTAAAATTATCAATATACTGACTCAGATTTAAAGAGGCAAGCCATTGTTCAACTGACGACGGTAGAGGTTTAATAAAATCTGCTGTAAGCTGCGATGCTGCACTTGCAATAGCATGGCGATGTGCAGAGTTAACTACACCAATTTCTAATAGCACATCTTCCGGTAGCAGGCCAGAGCCCTATGGGAAAAATTAAAAGCTTTAAGCAGAAACACTACAAATGCTACAAATTGGTAAGCGATAAGGTACAGAAACACGCTGATAGAAAAAAGTTACAAATCATAATAAGGCACTGTCAAATAAAAGTAGAGAAAAACTACCCAAAGGAAGCAGCCGAGATTTTTCATGTACACCAATTCAACCGGGGATAGGGAGAAAGATTACCCCCCCCCAAGGAAGAACAGTTTGGTAACCCCTTTACCTATGTGAAACACATACCTGTTAGCATCTTTGCTAATAAAAATAACTTTCACCACAAATTCGTGGTTAACTTCCAAGAAATTTATTACATTATCAAAAAATTAGTAGACAGTTACTGGAAATACTAAATGTAATAAATAAGAATCAGTAAATTAATAATAGTAAGGTATCCTTACCCTTCAAGTTTAATCAAAATTGGAACTATACAAATACTTGTCTGATGAAAACAAAATTCTATCAGACTACATCACTATTCTTCTTCATTGTTTTCTCAACAATTAAGAAAAAAGTCAATAAGGAATAGCGAGAAAGGAAAAGGATTAAAAGCAATAAACCAGGACTAGTAGATATAGAATAGTAAAAAACATATTTCTAGCTTCAGGTAGTTTAAGAACAGAAAATATCTATAGAAAAATCAAAAACAAGTCTCTTATGTGCCACCCCTAAATAAAATTACATCAGATATACACCAAGATTACATAAACGGCAAGTAGGCCCTGGTCCAGCCTCCAATTCTTGGATACATAAATTTGCCTTCATTGAATGACTAGATACACTATGTGTATTATATAGACAGAATAAGACAGAACTTTTCATATCATTCACGATTCTGTTCTGGGCCGTTAGTTGGGGGGGGGGGGGGATCGAACCCCAAATTTTGTTTCCCCGCCATATTTAAAAAAAAATTCAATATCCTTATTGATTTTTTTTTGTATTTTCAACAAAAACAAAACAAAAGAAATTCTCCGCGCCCCCCCCCCTAGATTTTAAAAAATACATCCCCTTCACTACATTTTCACGAACTGACTCGGTTTGATAAAAGATTCCTCCAACATGCACAGTCGCTAAAACTTTTTATTTACAAAATTAATGTTTGCGTTAGTGTACTGTTTATTTTCATACTGTGGAAAGATTCAGTCACAGGAACAAAATGGTGCTTATAGTTGTACTCGTATATGTTAATATTTTAGTTCTAATTAGTAAGCAAGAAAATTTTGAACGCCAAAGAGCCACATTGGCATTATTTACGAGATACACAGGTATCAAAATTCTTAGAAGAATGAAATAAAGATGACGTGAGATGAACAAAAGCGCGCTCCGAAAGCGGACTGAGCAAAAAGCAAAGAACAAAAACACGATTACTTTCTAAATTGTTGGAGTTTATAAAATAAGCATATGTATTGTTTTTCGTTTCTTTTTTGTTATTAGCAAAATTGTAGAAAAAAAAAATACTTGTTTGAACTTAGGTTCGAGTTTTTTAAAATGACGGTAAATCATGAACCCTTAAAATTTTCCCCTCAGATGAGAACTCAACTCACCTCCATTAGTTCATTTGATATTTTTCCTTTACTTCTTTTTTGGATTAGTATGGAGACGCTTTCGCGCAATCTCGACACCGGAATCAGAATCAGAACCATGCAGTGCATTGCTAAATCTGAGTTCGAACACGGGTCCGGGTCCCGTATTAGCAACAGTGAGATCAATCCCACTGTGCCGCTACTACTACTACTACTAACTGCTCACCGCAGCACCAAGCCACCTGAGGCCAACACAGCTACGCAAGCTCCTCCACCATCCCAATAGATTCAAAGCCTTCCTCTTTACACCCTCCTGGGAATTTCCCATTTCTCTTAAATCTTTCTTTATGATATCCTCCCATCCCAACCGCAGACGAAATGCTTTCTGTTAAAGCCCTAGATGGTTGACCGAAAAGTACAATCTTTCGCAATCCGCCATCTTTCATCCGCAGAACATGTCCTAGCCATCTCAACCTGACTCTCATTATAGCCCTAGAAAGCGGGACTGAACCACACCTTTCGTACAGCCCACTGTTTAAAATACGGTCAGTAAGCCGGGTTCCCAGAACAATCCGTAGAAAGTTTCTCTGGAAGACATCTAGCAAATCTTCTTCTGTTTTTCGCAGCGCCCATGCTTCAGAACTACATTTGACCACTGTCATCACTGTAACTTCTAATATTCTAATCTTGGTTTGCAGACTTATCTCGTAATCTTCCAATTTTTTTTCAACTATGGAAAAACACCCTAAGCCGGCTCACCCCCTGAGCCTTGGCTATTCTACTTTTAACATCTTTACAGCTCCCACCGTCCATGCTAATAATACTACCTAGGTAAGTAAAGCTGTCCACCTGATCAATCTTTTCGTTACCCAACGTCACCTTTTCATCTTCACTTATTATTAGCCTTAGCGATGTAGTCTTCTTTATATTAATTTTCAAACCTATTCTAGGACCATGAACTCGTAAAACCTCTAAAAGTTTATTCATTTGCTCAAACTTTCACCTAGGATGTTTAAATAATCAGCATAATCTAAGTCTAGGAAAGGTTTTTCTCCCCATTTGATTCCATGTTCTCCCGTTGCCTTCCTTATGCTCCTTAACACAAAGTCCATCAAAATTATCAATATAAAGGGGAATAAAACACAACCCTGTTTAACTTCTGATTTAATACGAAACCAGCTGCTAACCTCATTTCCTACCTTAACCGCAGTAGTGTTATTCTTGTATATAGCACTAATCACTTTAATGTATTCGTCTGGTATACCATACAAGGATAAAACCTTCGCTAAAGCTCTTTTATCAACAGAATCGAACGTTTACCTATAATCTATAAAACTGAGGACTGAAGATGTTTAATAACTCAGGCACTTCTCGATTATTAACCTAAAAACGAAAATTTGGTCGACACATCCTCTACCCTTTCGTAAACCGCACTGTTCTTCCCTTATAACTTTGTCTACAGCGTCTCTCAGTCTAAAAAGTATCACACTACTAAGTAATTTGCTACCTACAGAGACCAGGCTATTGCCTCGATAAATACCACACCCAGTCTTATCACCTTTCTTATAGAGGGGTTTAATTAGAGTTTTCCTAAAATCGCTACGTACTTCCCCTTTTCCAAAAATCGTGTTCATAATCTTCAGTAACTAATTTCTAGCCTCAGAGCCACCTTATTTAAGAAACTCGTTTACCACACTATCTGCACCTAGGTCTTATTATTTTTTGAACCTCTTAGTACTGTCGTTAATTCTTCCTCACAAAGCAAATCTTCCTTCACATTCAGATTTAGCACATTTTCAAAATGTTCTTTAACTCTTTCCTTATCACTAATTGTAGCCCCATTCCAAGCTTCAACTGGAACAAGTCCGGACTGACTACTCCCTCTCAATTTATTAACACACCAGTACAATATTTTACTATTATGCTGTCTAGCTGCATTTTCCAGATCTTCAGCAATTGTTTCCATGGCCTCCACTTCACATTTCCTTAGTTCGTATTTCAATGATTTCAACACTTTCTTTACATTCCTCTTATTTTCGTATGATTATCACTTAGATAATTCTTGTACAAGCCCCTTCTCTTCTTTATTTAAAATAAAGCTTTTTCACTAATATTCCTAGAATATTTAATAGCTTCCTTCCCTAAGACACCATCAGCAACTTCACAAATTACTTTCCTAAAATTATTCCATCATCTTCTACATTGTTAAATTTTGAACTCTCCACATTAGTATTCATCTGTTCCTGACAAGATCCTCTTAACTTTTCATCCTGGAGTCTACCAACATCACAATTTCCTGGGAGGTAGTTACCCTTCCGGAATTTCAGCTTTAAATTAACCTTAGACACTACTAGATGGTGATATTTACTTTTAACATCAATAACAGCACTCCTGCCGTTATTGCTTCAATTACGTTATTGCACTCAGCTTTAGATATACCCTAGCATCTTGTATTGATCCTGCCAGTATTCGGTTTACAATAACATAATCAATAAGGTTTGCTGTCTTACCATCACGTGAATACCACGTTAGCTTATGGGCCGTTTTGTGACCAAATATCGTATTGGTTATAACTAGATTGCTATACCTACAAAATTGCATCAGTCTGTAGCTATTACTGTTTTCTTTTCCTGCACCAAATTTACCTAGACTACGATATCTTCCATCCCTATTTTAACTGACCTGGGCCTTAAAATCTCCTAATAAAAACAACGCATTTCCACCTACGACCCAGTCTATTTGTTCTTGTAACTGTAAATAAAATTCATCAGAGTCGCTAGTATCTCCGTCAGTCAGTTCTACAAGAGCATATACTACCATAACTGATACCCTGAACTTTTTAGTCACAAAATGACCAATCAGTATTCTATGATTAATATATTCCCAGCTCAAACAAAATTTAGCAGCTTCCTTATTCATCATGAGCCCTACTCCCTGTCTGTGTATCCCATCCTACCTGCCTGAGTAAATAAATTCTTTATTCTGCACTTTATAGTTGCAATCAAAAATTTTAAAATGTCACTTCAACTCTTTGATTTACTTACTGCTTTTCTTGGCATTAGTGGGGTTGATATAACAAGAGGGATGCTTTCTAGACCAGATGATCATGATACCTAGTATCCAGGTGTGATACGAGATGAAAAACTCTCTTTTAAAGACAATGTTTCTACTGTTAACCTGGATATTCCACTCAAGCTTGGTATATTGTATAAATAAAAGCATTCTTGTTCGTACTGTTCGCTGGCATTGCATTCCTTCTTGAAAAGTATGAGCTAGTGAACAGTAAAGTTTAAACGTTGGTCTGTTTAAATTCATTTGGTTTATTTTTACAACAAGATATCCCTTTCTTTCCTTATGTTACATTTGTTTTGTTTTATTTTGTATTTGCAGCTTCCAAGATGTTCTAAATTTGTCTTTGTCTAGTGTCAGATAGACAGATGGAAAAGACGAGACAAAAGCACTCTGTTCAATATTCTAAAGGTCCCTACCAATCGATCAGATCCATCAATTTTTACAACCACTTTTTTTACTTTTTTTTTACTTTTTTTTTACTTTTTTTTTACCACTTTCTTACAACCACTTACAGCCACAATTCTTACAGCGCGGAATTCATTGCCTCAGAAACTAATGTGCAAAAAAACGTCAGATATTAGAAAAAAAAATTAAATATGAAAACAAAAGGGATATAGGTAAGTAGACTTGTGCTTATATATTTGCATGTACAGTTTTCCTAAGTGGCCAGGACACCTTTCTCTCCGAGGTGAGTAATATTATAATATGAGAAGAATTTAACGCTTAACGGTAGCCGGTGTTACATGATCTTAAGTCGGGTGGTCAGGGGGAATGGGGAGGGAGGGGTGTTCCCCCATTAACAAGCTTACCATTGTCTCTTCAATCCATAAACCCAGCTATCGTTATTTTCCCATGTTAAACTGCAATTTCTGAACATAAGTTTCTTAGCTTTTCCTCATTTATTTCTTGGAACATTTCCATAAAACTTCAGGAAAAAAAATTTTTTATGATAAAAATAAGCGTTTGTGATGTTTGCTTGGGGAACAAATATAATAACAAGCGTTCGAAACACAATACCCGACCTTTTTTTAATAGCGCAGTTTGAGAACCCGTTTTAAGCTTTTAAAATGCAAAATAATTGCTCAAACGGAGGAAATCTAAAAACTTACCAAAAAACGCAAATCATCGAATCCATTCTGAACAAGAAGTTCTTCGTATTCTTTAAGCCCAAGGTCCTTCAGCCATGATCCAACTTCAGTTGAGGGCTTTTGGTTTTCATCACAGTCATCAGATACACCTGTGACAACAAAACATTGACACATAATTAAAAAATGTAATCATGAAAGAGAAAGACTATGCATATCCAATTTATCTTAATAATGATAAATGCGTAAAAAGTTAAGCCATAGATGGGTTTTTTATTTTTGTTAATAATTGGAGGGACACTTTACACTTGCAGGGAATAAAAAAAGCTGCTCGCAGACCCCTATTCATGGGGCAGAGGTTACAACTCCAGAAACTCAAGAAACTCAAATAGAAAAATTTTGGGATTCAACTGTCTTCTACTTTCGAATTCTGCGACAAAAATGAACCACATTTGGTCGAATTTTGTGTGTGAAAATCCTCCAGTCAAAAGCTACAAGAAACTGAAAGGAAGTATAAATCACCCAAGGTTTCATCAGCGGTCATTTATATATATATATATATATATATATATATATATATATATATATATATATATATATATATATATATAAACTTATAGAAAATCAATGGAATAAGTTGCATTTTTTTTAGAGGCTCTCTGCACTTGTAGCGAATTTAAAGACCAAAAATTTTTAGTATCACAGACATCATAGTTTTGATGTAGCGAGACTGTTTAGTAGAACATAGAACACTAACTGATATTATTAATGAAAATTTAACAAATAGAAAAAAAATATGAACAATGAGAATACACTTAGAACGAACCTAAATAGCATAAAATACCGATGCTATTTTTGCTCTTTTAAACCCATAAAGGGCTACATTGTCATTTGTTTTCCTTTTTTATTATAACATCAGTATATTGGTAATTGTTAATTTAGTGATCTGGTCTAACCTTTAATACATTTTTATAAGCTCTTTTTCCTTTAAAATATATTGGAAACCAATCGGCTAAATTAAACATTCAATAAACCTATTTATAAAGTTTTCAGTAAAGTAGAAATAATGCAGTAAATCAGAATCTATCGGGGAATTCGAGGGGCGGAAAATATACGTTTATTTATGGTGTATATTTTTCAAAATAAAACATCAATGATAATTCTTTTAAGTTAATTGTTTTTGAATTATCATATTTTCATCACCGTTTCCAAGACTTCAAATTTTATTTATTTTTGGTAATGACATTCTAAGCTTTTGGAGGGTGGCATACCTACCATTATTGGCGGTAATGCGTTATCCACTTCCATTTGGGCTCGTTTTAAGTTTTATTTCTTCCTCCATATATATTTCTGTTAGTGTCAAGTTTCTAATTCGCTCTTTAGTTTTCATGATTATTTTTCTACTTAATCGCTAAGAAAAAGCTTTTATACAGGAAAAAAAAAAAAAAAAAAAAAACTGTGACTCATATTTTAGAATATAGGCTTAAATCCAAGTTACAACGGGGATTTATAAAGACAAAGATAAATTGCAAAAATTACCTTGCACCTTTCAAGTACTAAAGTGTCAAATACAAGTGAGAAAAAACTTTGTTCAAAGCAAAACTTTTGAACTCAGACAACCCCCCTCTTATCAGGCACACTGTGCTGGACAAAACCTAATAAACATGGGTGGGTGGTGGTTAATTCCAAGAGAATTGACTAAAAATAAGGTCTATATTGTTTGTTTTGATAATTTAAGAAAATTTGAGGGAACATTACAAAAAACTAATTATTGTCTTTTTTTTTCATTTTACGTTTAAAAAAAGCTTAAGGTTTATGTTCTCCGCGCAAGTATTTGACATGTTATTTTTCTGCAGTTCTACGATTTTAATGCTTCAAAGACTAAAGTTTTGCTATCACTCGATACCTGAAATTCAGCTTTATCAATCTACCCAATTGAATGTTGAAATTTACCTTGTATTTTTTTTAGACTGAAAAATATAGTTAAAACTACTTGAAAATCATTGAAAAGGGAAACTTTCCTATTTTTATGCAATTAAGGATCATTCTCAAAGAAAAAGTCGAAGTAGTGTTATAGTTCCAACTTCGTGATGTTAAACCAATAAGTCCAACGATGCGAGTGTCTTGTCCTTTCAGAGAAATTTAAAGCTGTAGGTTTGTCGCAAAAGTATGTATTTCACTGGGTCTGAATATTTTACATTACGAAGTAAAGCCACCTAAGAAAAGGCAGTTGACATCAATGTAAATATTACTTACCCAGTCTATCCTGAAATTCTTTCTGGATGTCCTTCAAAAGGAGCGAATCTCTTCCAAGCTTTTCCCCAAACGTTCCTAGAATTTCGGTAATTTTAGCCCATTCATCCTGTTCATCAAAGGGACTGAGTATGGTCAAACTATTGTCCCGGTTCAGTTTCGATCGCCGCGACAGGTCAGTATTCGTCCCAGATTCAACTTTTGATGGAGAATGAGACATACCAGACGGAGTTGGGAACGATAAAGTGTCTGCAATACTTTCTATTCGTCCAATTGAACAACGTACTAAACCTAGAAACAGAATACATAGAGTAAATGAATGATAGAGACTTATAACTAGATAACATCTTTCATATCTCACAAAGCTATCAAATCGACATTTCGAAGCCATTGAGAAAAAGGGTAACAAACGCCCAACACAATTATTCGGGCAATTTCAACTGAGCATTTCGAGTTAATTGTCTATTAGAAGTTAATAGTACAACAAACATTATTATTGCAATAACTGATTTGTCAATAAAACATTTTTTTTGGTTTCTGGAGAATTTGGCACTATGGAATATCATCCTTTAAGATTCAACTCTATTTCAATCGCAAAAACAAAACCGATTTTCCAATATTGAATTCAACCCATTTCGAAAACTGATATTAACTGACGTTAGTTTTCAGATTTTACCATTTACAATGTATGATTTAAACAATGAAATCAATTAATACAATAATTATCCCATGTATTGTCAGTAGGAACCCATTATTGACTCCAGGGCTAAGTTTACAACATTGCCAGATAAGAGCGAGTCTAACGGGACAAGATCACGTGTCTCTTTCTAGGCCTGTTTGATGATTATGTTAATGTTGTTTCATGGTTATGTTCTGTTTGTTGATGGTTATGTTTCATAGATGTTTCTAAGCAAGGCCGTATCCAGGGGGGGTTACCGGTTTGAACCCCCCCCCCCCCGAAATTTTTGACCGAGTCGAAAATAAGTCGAAAATTAATAAAACCTAGGTAAAAATCAGTAAAATTAGTCAAAAACTGAGTCAAAATTAGTAACCCCCCCCCGAAAAAATCCTGGATCCGCCCTTGTTTCTAAGCCTATTGAATACGGGGCTAAGTTTACATCACTGCCACATAAGAGCGAGTCTAACTGTTCAAGATCAGGCCTCTTTCTAGGCCTGTTTGCTGGTTATGTTAATGTTGTTTCTTAGTTCTGTTCTGTTTGTTGATGCTTATGTGGTTTGATGTTTTATAGATGTTTCTAAGCCTATTGAATACAGGGCTAAGTTTACATCATTGCCAGATAAGAGCGTCTATGGTTATGTGGTTTGATGTTGTTTCTTAGTTCTGTTATGTTTGTTGATAGTTATGTGGTTTGATGTTTCTATTGAATACAAACAGAAGTTTACAACATTGCCAGATAAGAGAGTTTATGCTATATTGATGATGTTTCATGGTTATGTGGTTTGATGGTTATGTGGTTTGATTTTTCATAGATGTTTCTATTGAATACAGACAGAAGTTTACATCATTGCCAGATAAGAGCGTCTATGGTTATGTGGTTTGATGTTGTTTCTTAGTTCTGTTCTGTTTGATGATGGTTATGTGGTTTGATGTTTCATAGATGTTTCTAAGCCTAATGGATACAGGGAGAAGTTTACACCATTGCCAGATAAGAGCGTCTAGCGGGAACAAGATCACGTGTCTCTTTCTAGGCTAATGGATTTACGTAAGGTTTCTCTTACATCACAATTCAACCTTGAGATTTTGTCTACAATGAACACACTTTGTGGTTAAAGTAACATATCGTTTCATGACATAATGGAGCAAACAACGAATACTGTGAATTTAGAAGTTTTAGCTACACAGATAAAATCATTTTTTGTAGTCCCCCACCCCCTCCAATTTATTCAAATTCATTGTATACCCCCCCCCCAAAAAAAATCTTTATGCTTTGTTTCAAAATATACTCTTTTTTCCACTATGTAAAAACCCACACACCCCCTCCCTCCCTCCCACCATTCGTCACCAATTAATTGTTTCAATTGAAGATATTACTCAAAAGGTGACATTTTCACATGTATTTAAAAACATCACAATCTTCACGCTTGCGATTTAACCTAACCTGTGTGTGAATATGTCTCAAAAGGGGTGATTTCGTAAACATATCTTTTCGCACCTGCATTATCTAAATTAAAAAAAAAAACAAGGGTGGTAGCTAGACAATGAAATGATTAAGGCTACAGGCTTTGCGTAATTCTAGACGGTTTCTTTTATATTCTCAGGGGGGAGGGAGCGTGAAAACTATGGTTTTAACTCTGATAGTATTAGGCTAGAAAGAAAAGTCTTTAGGAGTTGCATGAGGACTTTATGAAGTGTAAATTGGCTAGCATTTTTACCTCTGATCGCAAATTTTAGGCCTATTTGCTGGGTTAACGATCTTTTATATCTAATTTAAAGCATATATCTAAATACCCCCTGTTTCTTGAGCTTGTAACACTTCGAAAGTTATGCTATGGGTTTGAAGCCTATGTAACTATCTAAATTTGATAATTTATCCCCCTTAATTGGGGGTTTTAGCATTTTTATTGGCCCTGGTTTTTTAGAAACATGATTGTTTGGTTTTTCACAACACTTTTTCATTAGCTACAAAAAAAATATAATTTAATTTCTTTTAAGGACAATTTTGAACATTGCTCCCCTCATGAAAAGAGGGCTAGGGGCACCGACCCAACCCCCGTGCAGCGTTTGGAGATAGCTGGCACATCCAGGAGCGTTCTCTCCCAGTCCCCTCTCCCTTTTCAATTTACTGCGCTCTCAATGAGATCTCACCCTAGGATATTCAAGATTACAGTAGGAGTACCAAGGAGACATCGACTAGCCTTAGCATGAGATGAATATACCCATGATCTATTAAATGAAATTGAGAACAAGAAGGAGTCCACTAATATCTCCAAGGAAATTAAAGACATTGTGTTATAGATTTCAGAAATAAGGTTTCATATATTTATTATTATTTTCTTAGGCTTAAGGGTCGAGGTTTGAGAATTTTAAGAGACTATTTTCCCTATTTTAATATATTTATCCAGATGACTGCTGACTCAATATGGGTACAACCTCATAACCATAATTCAGTATTTGTTATCGACCAGAAACTTCACAGAAAATAGGCACCTTTCCTCCTACTGGTAAAGGTTAGGTTAGATCGTTTTCAGACAGGACAATGCAAATGGGAAAAACATGAAATGGGTTATAAAAGAATAAAATAAAAAACAATACCACGTGCGATTTAAGGAAAATGCGAAGAAAGGACTTCTGGGGGGTGGGAGCGTCTTTGGTGGATGGAGTGTCATTTTTGGTAAGCAACTCATCAGTACCTTTTTTACACTGTTTTATTTATAATTTGATTTTCGTTGCGCAAAGCAGTAATTTTCAAGTGTAGATTTAATGTTATACAGCCTCCTTAAGTGAAAATGAATTATTCTAAGCAAGTGAGCTGTATTTGTTTGAGTGTCAGAAACATTACATATTTATTTAATTTAAGCCCTTTTTCAGCTATAGTAATGGTTGGTATGATTGACACAGAGTCTATTGGTCTCAAATATTCTTCAACTGGCATTATTTTCAAAACAGCTTTCTTACTGCTAGACGAACAACGGCGTGAAATTATTAGCTATAAATGGAACGTCAGATACAATATGTAAAAATACGAGAAAAACAGATGGAGTCCTACATTAAATTTTAAAAATCGAAACGGCTTTTACGTTAAAACCATAAAACCACGTAATGAAAATGACTATGAAATAAAACATGTACAAGAGGAAATTCAGAAAAGATGCAGTTTTTTTGGTGTGCAAGCAGTTTATGTTAAGGGTAACGTGCCAACTGATAAAGTTTTTCTAGAAAAATGTGATAAAGACATAGTATTATTCAACTTAGAAGATTTCAAATGTGAGAAATACCTACAATCAGTACATGATCCGGAAGATGAAGTTAGATATTTCACTCAATACGTGCCGGAAAAGATACCTGACATGGAAAAATGCATCAGATATCCGAAGACCTAAACTCATGCTTCTCCTCATATCAAATGGATTATGCTATTTTTTAAATATGTCAATATGTATATATTACAAATATTTTTTGTTTGTTGAATATATTTTTAAGCAATAAACATGTCTTAGCTTACTTTACTTTAAGTACTATTTTTATATAAATATGTATTTTTTCAAAATGTTTTTTAATATGTCTAAGCAATAAACATCTTAAGCTTCAGCCGTCTTTATTCTTTAGAATATTTCATCGCCATGAAAATTATACTTTCAGATTCAGCATGTCAGGGAACACACTTTCAGGTTCAGCATGTTGGAGAACCCTAAATGGTAATCCCTAAAAAGGTAAGTTAACCCTAAAAGGCTAAAGAATTTCTCTGAAATCACACTTTCAGATTCAGCATGTCAGAGAAAAAACTTTCAGGTTCAGCATGTTGGAGAACCGTAGATGATCATCCCTAAAAAGGTAAGTTAACCCTAAATGGTTAAAGAATTTCTCTGAAATTACACTTTCAGATCCAGCATGCCGGAGAACACCAAATTTCCGCAATGAAAAAGAAATATGTTACAGATCAATTCTAATTTTTTTCCTGAGAAAATAAAAAGGTTCCACTTCAGTTCCAAATCTATCATAGAAGATAGAAAAAGTTATTCTTTGTTCGTGAATATTCGCCATGAAGATAAGGAGCTCTACTTTAATTCTGAGTTTTCTCGAAGAAGCGCAAAAATGTTCAAGTTCTCTTCTGAACTTTCTTAAAGAAGAGAAAAAGTTAGCTAAATTCTGAATTTTACAAAAGAAAATGAAAAAAAGATTCCACTTCAGCTCTTAATTTCTCAAAGACATAAACAAAAATTCAAAGCTAGGTTCTAAACTTTTCCATCGAAGATAGGATAAGACATACTAATATTCTTAATATTTACCAGTGAAGATAAAACGCTTTATCTGAAATCTAAGTCTTCTTAAATTCAGTTCCGATTTTTCTCAAAGAGATGAAAATATTAAAAGTTATGTTCCAGATTTTTCATAGAGGATAGAAAAAAGTTATACTATGATCGAGAGTATTCACCATGAAGATAAGGAGCTCCAATTTTATTCTGAGTTTTCTCGAAGAAGTGCAAAATGTTCAAGGTCGCTCCTGAATTTTCTTAAAGAAGAGAAAAAGTTAGCTCAATTCTGAAATTTACCAAAGAAAATGAAAAAAAGCTTCCAATTCAGTTCTTAATTTCTCAAAGACATAAAAAATTTTAAGTTCTGTTCTAAAATTTTCCATAGAAGATAGGAAGTTGTACTATGATTGTGAATATTTTCCATGAAGATAAAAAGCTTCACATTAATTGCAAATTTTCTCAACGAAGCGAAGAAAAGTTCAAGTTCTCTGCTGAATTTTCTCAATGAAAAACAAATAAATTACTGATCAATTCTAATTTTTTCCATGAAAATAAAATGGTTCCACTTCAATTTTGATTTTTCTCAAAGAGATGAAACAATTTAAAGATATGTTCTAAATTTTTCCATAGAAGATAGAAAAAGTTTTACCGTAGTTGTGAATATTTTCAATGAAGATAAAAAGTTCCACTTTAATTCTAAATTTTCTCAATGAAGTGATTCAAGCTCTCTTCTGAATTTTCTCAATGAAAAAGAAATTAGTTACAAATCAATTCTATTTTTTCCAAGAAAAAAAAAGCTTCCACTTCAGTTCTGATTTTTCTCAAAGGGATGAAAAAATTTAAAGTTCTGTTCTAAATTTTACCATGGATATTTCGATTCTGAATTCTTCCTCCAAGAAGAGAAAAAGTTCTGCTTTAATTCTATATTTTCAAAAAGAAGTGAAGAAAAGTTCAAGTTCTTCTGAATGTTTGCCCTGAGAAGAGAAAAGGTTCCACTTTAATTCTGAGTTTTCACAGCGAAGTGAAGAAAAGTTCAAGTTCTCTTCTGAATTTTCTCCAAGAAAAGAAAAAAATTATAGTCCAATTCTAATTTCTTCAAAGAAAATAAAAAATTTATGACTGTTTTATTAACATTCTAAGTGTTTGAAATGCTAATGTATCCTAAAATAACAGAAATATAACAAAGTAATGCATTAAATATTTTTATTGAAATAACAACATGTAAAATATTAACATAAAAATATGTTACAGACATTATTATACATAATTAACATCATTGAACAACTTTGGACATTTTGAATCAGTTTCCTAAAATCATTTATCATGTTCTCTCTTGATACTAGAGTTACTTGCGTCTCTTAGTTCATAACCACTAGAATAATCATTCATCCATTCTGAGTCATATACAATTTTTACTTGGATGTCACATACAGATTCAATACACGTTTCATCCTCGGTATTATTTGATTCATTGGCTACATGATCATTATTAGTAATAATGTTAACTTGTGCTTCATTTTCCATCAATTTATCACTATATTCATTAGTGATATTGTCTGCCAATGCTCTTTTTATTTTTCCGTAAATTTCACTGTCTGTTAACACAGTTTTTTACAGAGGTAACAGTTCCGGCACGTTGACAAGACATTATTTATGATGTTGGTGCAGCAGTAGGCCTTTCTCTTCCTCTTTGCTTTCATTCGAATGCTAACACCGGAAAGATGGCAATAAGATCTATCAACGGCTAACATGTTACCACAACCATTAGCTAGAAGTTGCCCCTCTTCATCAACTATTATTTTTATGTTGGCATTCTCTTTGAGTACTAGCTTCTCTGGAAATGTAACTTTCACATATCCACCTTTTGAATGATGGAAATTCTTGAGTACTCCAAAGGAATTTAACTCCTCACTGTCATGACAATGTAGGCATACATTCCCAATAAGATCTCCACTACTACTTGTTTCATAGTTCAAATATATCTATTTGTCAGCATTCAAGGCAACAATGACTTTATCATGTGTACACACTTTCCTCGAATAATTCATTTTCGCTTCTTTTTTTTAAAATATGATGTCGGTGTTTATCCCTCCTATGGGTAAAAATTACTGATTTAATACAAAAATAAACTAGATAGTCTCGAAAACCTACCATGGAGTACCAATGGGAAAGCCGCTTCCAATGTAAGAGCAACTATAGAGTACGTTTGCTACAGCCGCAAGCATACATAGTGAGAGAGACAGGCAAAGTCGAAATAGATGATTAATAAAAAAAAGTTCTAATCAGGCATAATCCTTCTTCTGGCAAAAAATACAATTTTTCGAATGAACACTATGTGATATTCTAGGACCACTGGGTCGATTCTATAACGACCCTTGTGTTTCAGGAGTCGTTCTTAAAGAATTAGGACAGAATTCGAACATCAACGTAAGGAGCTAGGTGTTTAGGTGGGGACAATAGATATAGATGACAGTACACAATTGAAACATCAAATACAATTTTCCACATTTTTGCACGGAAATACAAAACCATAGGTTAGGTTATGCTAGCTTACGTGTGCCCTAGAGTGTGTTGCTACAACTGAATCCGAACTCTGGATCCCGTATTACCAAGCTGAGATCAAACCAACTGCACCAATAAAGAACAAAAAAAAACTTGTTTCTTTACTGGCGGTTGGGGTTACTCAACCCATTTCATTTATATGTTAAAAAAAGAAATAAGTTTTTCAAACGAAAATAAGAAGAATATCAAAACTGAAAATGAACAAAAATAATGCTCCTGAAAGTTATCCTAGACTGCAACAACTGCTGCAACCATGATTATATATTTCTTGATAGCACACAGGAGAAAGCCTATGGCTTTTCTTACTTGAAATAGTAAAAGACGAATCACAGAGAATCAGGCAGCGAAATCAGTCCAAAATCCAGTTTTTTTCTAAAAAATTGATTTTATTCTAAAAGTTATATTATATTAATTACAAAAGCAAGTATATATCAAAATTCCTTACATCTCTCTATGATGTTCTGATAGCTCGCTAGCCCAGGAGCAAAAAATAAGAAGAAAAAACATGAGACATCAGCGCTACAAACGGAAAAAAGTGGTTTTCCTTGTTGTTCAAGGCGGGGGACTGTAATTCTCCTACTTGAGGTTTTCGACTACGCTGATTTCAATGGTGCGCTTTTCATTTCGATAAGAAATCCTTTTCTAGGAATTTCAGTTTTTTTTAAATCTCCATAAATTTCTTTCCGTTATAAACTATTACTTTTAAGATTAACCGGAATAAAAGTTACCATTCCTGAATCAGTGTCAGAGAGCAATATTTTCCCATTAGGCAGTCTTTTTTCAAAACACATTTTTTAACTTTTGGTTACTATGAACAGCAGTTCACCTTTTACTAGATTGCAGCTACAGCTGCAAGCATGATATGTCAACTGCATATTCAACCCTTTCCCCAGGGAACTTACAGCCCTTTCCCAAGGATTATGGTGGCGGGGGTCATGTAATCCCCAAAGGAATAGTTATTGAACCTTTCAACTATGATGAATAACATAGCTATCTCAAAATTGATTGGATACGTTTGGGAAAAAAGGGGCGTGGGAAGGGGCTAATTGTCCTCCAATCTTTTCAGTGACTTGAAAACGGCAATAAAAGTTTTGATTTCCGTTCAAATAAGCACCCTCCTGATCTTCTAGGACCGTTGGTTCGATACGATTACCCTTGGAAAAAATAATAAATAGAAAAACACTGATCCGTGATCTTTCTCTGGGCAATTTTTTTTTTTTACAAAATTCCACATTTTTGCAGATATGAGAGTAGAGATGCCTCAGGAGGTCGTGACGGGCACCCCTGCTGCCACCTACAACTTTTTTAACACCAAATATGGGCATAGCCTCCCTAGGGAGAACACGTGGTTAATGGGGTCAATGACCTCTTTCTCCATGGTCTCTTTCTCCAGGTGTGTTTTTGGCCAAGTGCATAGAGTCATTAGGGAGAACACGTGGTTAATTAAAGCGATTGGGAATTTTGAACACCTGTGCTGTCAGTCATTAATCAAATTGTTTCCGGTCAAAGTTTAATAATGTCTGACAGGTACTGTCAATCATTATTCAAATTGTTTCCAGGCGAAGTTTAATAATGTCTGACAGGTGATGTCAAGATTGATTGATATGTCACGAAATGGGAATTAATTTGTTGTTTCTAAGGGGAATTATTGATTCACGAAAGGGGAATTAATTTGATGTTTCTAAGGGGAAGGTGGGGAAGAGATATATTGATTGCGTAATCGAAGGGAGAGAATTCCCGAGAAATTGATTACATAATCGGTAGAACCCTATAAGGAGCTCGTGACGGGAATCCATCTATGGGCATAGAATGACGTAATCAACTAGGATAAATGGATTTCTGAGAAATTGATTACATAATCGGTAGAACCCTATCAGAAGGTCATGACGGGGATCCATTTATGGGCATAGAATGCCGTAATCAACAAGGACAAATGGATTTCTGAGAAATTGATTACATAATCGGTAGAACCCTATCAGAAGGTCATGACGGGAATCCATTTATGGGCATAGAATGACATAATCAACTAGGACAAATGGTTTTCTGAGAAATTGATTACATAATCGGTAGAACCCTATCAGAAGATCATGACGGGAATTCATTTATGGGCATAGAATGACGTATTCGACTAAGACAGTTGGATTTCTGAGAAATTGATTACGTAATCGGTAGAAACCTATCAGGAGGTCATGACGGGAATCCATTTATGGGCATAGAATTACGTAATCGACTAAGACAAGCAAGTTCTTTTCTTAATGTCCCTCCTAAACCCATTTTACAAGTTGAAGTACTTATCTTTTTCACCCACAACTATACTTTACAGCTTTTTGGATACCTCAACACCAAGAAATAATTTTCAAAGGCCATTTCAGATCAAATTAATTTCTTAATGTCCCTCCTAAACCCATCTTCCAACTTGCAGTACTTATCTTTTTCACCCACAACTATACTTTACAGCTTTTTGGATACCTCAACACCAAGAAATACCTTTCAAAGACCATTTCAGAGCAAGCTTAGAGTTTTTGTTAGAGTTCTAGTTTAGTTTGTTTTAGTTTTATTTTAGTGTTTTTTTTTTAGCTTAGAGTCTTAGCTTAGAGTTTTTATTAGAGTTCTAGTTTACTTCATTTTTATTTAATAGTTTATAGTTTTTAGCTTATATTAGTAGCTTATATTTTTATTAATATTTATAGGTTATTTTATTTTATTTAAATTTAAGAATTTATATTTTTATCTTATAGTAATAGCTTATAATTTTACTTAAAATTGTAGTTTGGTTAAGTTTTAGTTAAGAGTTTCGAGTTTTAGCTTAGAGTCTTAGCTTAGAGTTTTTGTTAGAATTGAAGTTTAGTTTAATTTTAGTTAAGAATTTGATGTTTTACCTTTGAGTTTCAGTTAGAGTTCTAGTTTAGTTTACTTTTAGTTATGAGTTTAGAGTTTTTAGCTTAGAGTCTTAGCTTAAAGTTTTAGTTTGGTTTAGTTTTAGTTAAAAGTTTAGAGTTTTTTTTTTGGTTAGAGTCTTAGCTTAGAGTTTTTTTTAGATTTCTAGTTTATTTTAGTTTTAGTTAAGAGTTTAGAGTTTTTAGATTATAGTATTAGCTTAGAGTTTTATAAAGAGTTCTAGTTTAGTTTAGTTACAGTTAAGAGTTTAGAGTTTTTAGCTTAGAGTCTTAGCTTATAATTTTACTTAAGTTGTAGTTTGGTTAAGTTTTAGTTAAGAGTTTCGAGTTTTAGCTTAGAGTCTTAGCTCAGAGTTTTTGTTAGAATTATAGTTTAGTTTAGTTTTAGTTAAGAGTTTAGAGTTTTAGCTTAGAGTCTTAGCTTAGAGTTTTAGTTAGATTTGAAGTTTAGTTTAGTTACAGTTAAGAATTTAGAGTTTTAGCTTAGAGTTTTACTTAAAGTTTTAGTTTGACTAAGTTTTAGTTAAGAGTTTCGAGTTTTAGCTTAGAGTCTTAGCTTAGAGTTTTTTTTTAGAGTTCTAGTTTAGTTTAATTTTAGTTAAGAGTTTGATGTTTTACCTTTGAGTTTCAGTTAAAGTTCTAGTTTATTTTAGTTTTAGTTATGTGTTTGGTGTTTTACCTTAGAGTCTTAGCTTAGAGTTCTAGTTTAGTTTAGTTTTACTTAAGAGTTTAGAGTTTTAGCTTAGAGTCTCAGCTTAGAGTTTTTGTTAGAGTTCTAGTTTATTTTAGTTTTAGTTAAGAGTTTAGTGCTTTTAGCTTAGAGTCTTAGCTTAGAGTTTATGTTGAAGTTCTAGTATAGTTTAGTTTTAGTTTAGAGTTTTAGCTTATAGTCTTAGCTTAGAGTTTTTGTTAGAGTTGTAGTTTAGTTTAGTTTTAGTTAAGATTTTATAGTTTTTTTTGTTAGAGTTCTAGTTTAGTTTAATTTTAGTTAAGAGTTTGATTTTTTACCTTTGAGTTTAAGTTAGAGTTTTAGTTTAGTTTAGTTTTAGTTAAGAGTTTAGTGTTTTTTAGCTTAGAGTCTTAGCTTAGAGTTTTTGTTAGAGTTCTAGTTTAGTTTAGTTTTAGTTACAGTTCAGAATTTATAGTTTTAGCTTAGAGTCATAGCTTAGAGTTTTACTTAAAGTTATAGGTTGGGTAAGTTATAGTTAAGGGTTTAGAGTTTCAGCTTAGAGTTTTTGTTGAAGTTCTAGATTAGTTTACTTTTTGTTAAGAGTTTAGATTTTTACCTTAGAGTATTAGCCTATAGTTTGAGTTAGAGTTCTAGTTTATTTTAGTTATATTTAATAGTCTCGAGCTTTTAGCTTAGATTATTAGCTTAAAGTTTTAGTTTGGTTTAGTTTTAGTTAAGATTTTTTTTTATATTAGATTATTATCTTAGAGTTTTTGTTAGAGTTCTAGTTCAGTTTAGCTTTAGTTAATAGTTTAGAGTTTGTAGCTTAGAGTCGTAGCTTAGAGTTTTATTCAGAGTTCTAATTTAGTTTAGTTTAGTTAAAGTTCAGAATTTATAGTTTTAGCTTAGAGTCTTAGATTAAAGTTTTAGTTTGGTTTAGTTTTAGTTAAAAGTTTAGAGTTTTTTTTTTCCTTAGAGTCTTATCTTGGAGTTTTATTTAGAGTTCTAGTTTATTTTAGTTTTAGTTAAGAGTTTAGAGTTTTTATCTTAGAGTCTTAGCTTAGAGTTTTATTCAGAGTTCTAGTTTAGTTTAGTTACAGTTCATAATTTATAGTTTTAGATTAGAGTCATAGCTTATAATTTTACTTAAAGTTGTAGTTTGGTTAAGTTTTAGTTAAGAGTTTCGAGTTTTAGCTTAGAGTCTTAGCTTAGAGTTTTTGTTAGAGTTCTATTTTAGTTTAGTTTTAGTTAAGATTTTAGAGTTTTACCTTATAGTCTTAACTTAGAGTTTTAGTTAGAGTTGAATTTTAGTTTAGTTATAGTTAATCATTTAGAGTTTTATCTTAGAGTAATATCTTAGAGTTTTAATTAAAGTTTTAGTTTGGCTAAGTTTTTGTTAAGAGTTTAGAGTTTTAGCTTAGAGTATTAGCTTAGAGTTTTTGTTAGAGTTCTAGTTTATTTTAGTTTTAGTTAAGAGTTTAGAGTTTTTGGCTTAGAGTCCTTTGCTTAGAGTTTTTGTTGAAGTTCTAGTTTAGTTTAGGTTAAGTTAATAGTTTAGAGTTTTAGCTTAGAGTTGTACCATTGAGTCTTTGTTAGAGTTCTAGTTTAGTTCCGATATATTTAATCGTCTGGAGTTTTACCATCGAGACTGAGTGTAGAGTTTTATTTTAGTTTAGTTTTAGTTAAGAGTTTAGAGTTTTAGCTTAGTCTTAGCTTAGAGTTATAGTTAGAGTTTTAGTTTAGTTTAGTTATAGTTAAGAGTTTAGAGTTTTTAGCTTAGAGTCGTAGTTTAGAGTCTTTGTTAGAGTTCTAGTTTAGTTTACTTAAGAGTTTAGACTTTTATCATATAATAATAGCTTAGAGTTTTTGTTGAAGTTTTATTTTAGTTTATTTTTAGTTAAGAGTTTAGAGTTTTTTATCTTGTAGTCATAGATTAGAGTTTTTGTTAGATTTCTATTTTAGTTTAGTTTTAGTTAAGTGTTTGGTGTTTTACCTTAGAGTCATAGCTTAGAGTTTTAGTTAGAGTTCTAGTTTAGTTTAGTTTTAGTTAAGAGTTTAGAATTTTAGCTTAGAGTTTTCGTTAGAGTTCTAGTTTAGTTTTATTTAAGAGTTTAGATCTTGGAGTCTTAGCTTTTAGTTTTTGTTGAAGTTCTAGTTTAGTTTTAGTTAAGAGTTTAGATTTTTAGATTAGAGTCTTAGCTTATTGTTTTTTTTAGAATTTTAGTTTAGTTTAGTTTTAGTTAAAAGTTTTGAGTTTTACCTTAAAGTCTTAGATTAGAGTTTTAGTTAGGGTTGAAGTTTCGTTTAGTTTAGTTATAGTTAATAGTTTATAGTTTTAGCTTAGAGTTTTATTTAGAGTTATTGTTTATTTTAGTTTACTTAAGAGTTATAGTTTAGAGGTTTAGCCAAAAATCTTAGCTTAGAGAATTAGTTAGAGTTGAAGTTTAGTCCAAACTAGCATAACCACAAAATTACACAATATTGCATAGAAATACCAACACCATAGGTTAGATTAGGTTTGGTTAGGTTAGAGGTTTGGTTTCTCCACGTTTATGTTAGTCTATATTAGGTTAGCTTAGCACGAGCGCTCAGGATACGCTAACCTAATCTAACCTTTTCCGGCGAGTATGTTTAGGTTAGTTTAGGCTAGATTAAGTTAGGTTAGATTAGGTTAGGTTAAGTTAGGTTAGCCCACGTACGCTTCACTTAGATTAGCTTAGGTTAGGTGAGAGACAGGCAAAAAGTTAGGTGTATGATTAGGTTAGGTTAGATTAAGTTAGGTTAAGTTAGGTTAGGCTAGGTTAGAGGTTAGGTTTCTCCACGTTTAAGTTAGAGGTTAGGTTTCTCCACGTTTAAGTTAGGTTTGATTAGGTTAGCTTATCATGAGCACTCATGATAATCTAACCTAATCTAACTGGTACAAAGTCGACATGGGGGGATAGATAGCTTTTTGCACCGCGGGACCCGGGAAGCTCCGTTGGGCCCGGGAAGCGCCGCGGGAAGCGCCGTGAGATTAGGTTAGGTTAAGTCAGGTTAGGTAAGTTAGGTTAGGTTAGCTAAGTTAGGTTAGGTTAATTTAGAGTTTTAGCTTAGTGTCATAGCTTAGATTTTTACTTAAAGTTTCGAGTTTTAGCTGAGTCTTAGCTTAGAGTTTTTGTTAGGGTTCTAGTTTAGTTTAGTTTTAGTTAAGAGTTTAGAGTTTTAGCTTAGAGTCTTAGTTTAGAGTTTTTGTTGAAGTTCTAGTTTAGTTTAGTTTTAGTTAATAGTTTAGAGTTTTACCTTAGAGTCTTAGCTTTGAGTTTTTGTTAGAGTTCTAGTTTAGTTTAGTTTTAGTTAAGAGTTTAGAGTTTTTAGATTAGAGTCTTAGCTTAAAGTTTTAGTTTGGTTTGGTTTTAGTTAAGAGTTTTTTTAGCTTAGAGTCTTAGCTTAGAGTTTTTGTTAGAGTTCTAGTTTAGTTTAGTTTTAGTTAAGAGTTTAGAGTTTTTAGCTTAGAGTCTTAGCTTAGAGTTTTATTCAGAGTTCTAGTTTATTTTAGTTACAGTTAAGAATTTAGAGTTTTAGCTTAGAGTCATAGCTTAAAGTTTTAGTTTTGTTTAGTTTTAGTTAAAAGTTTGGAGTTTTTTTTTTGCTTAGAGTCTTAGCTTAGAGTTTTTGTTAGAGTTATAGTTTAGTTTAGTTTTAGTTAAGAGTTTAGAGTTTTTAGCTTAGATTCTTAGCTTAGAGTTTTATTAAGAGTTCTAGTTTAGTTTAGTTAAAGTTCAGAATTTATAGTTTTAGCTTAGAGTCATAGCTTATAATTTTACTTAAAGTTATTGTTTGGTTAAGTTTTAGTTAATAGTTTCGAGTTTTAGCTTAGAGTCTTAGCTAAGAGTTTTTGCTAGAGTTATAGTCTATTTTAGTTTTAGTTAAGATTTTAGAGTTTTACCTTAGAGTCTTATCTGAGAGTTTTAGTTAGAGTTGAAGTTTAGTTTAGTTACAGTTAAGAATTTAGAATTTTAGCTTAGAGTCATAGCTTAGAGTCTTACTTAAAGTTTTAGTTTGACTAAGTTTTAGTTAAGAGTTTCGAGTTTTAGCTTAGAGTCTTAGCTTAGAGTTTTTGTTAGAGTTCTAGTTTATTTTAGTTTTAGTTATGAGTTTAGAGTTTTTGGCTTAGAGTCCTTTGCTTAGAGTTTTTGTTGAAGTTCTAGTTTAGTTTAGGTTTAGTTAATAGTTTAGAGTTTTAGCTTAGAGTCGTAGCTTAGAGTTTTTGTTAGAGTTCCAGTTTAATTTAGATATAGTTAAGCGTCTGGAGTTTTACCTTCGAGACTTAGCGTAGAGTTTTAGTTTAGTTTAGTTTTAGTTAAAAGTTTAGAGTTTTAGCTTAGTCTTAGCTTAGAGTTATAGTTAGAGTTGAAGTTTAGTTTAGTTATAGTTAAGAGTTTAGAGTTTTTAGCTTAGAGTCGTAGTTTAGAGTCTTTGTTAGAGTTCTAGTTTAGTTTACTTAAGAGTTTAGACTTTTATCATAGAATCATAGCTTAGAGTTTTTGTTGAAGTTTTAGTTTAGTTTAGTTTTAGTTAAGAGTTTAGAGTTTTTTAGCTTAGAGTCCTAGCTTAGAGTTCTAGTTTAGTTTAGTTAAGAGTTTGGTGTTTTACCTTAGAGTTTTAGTTAGAGTTCTAGTTTTGATTAGTTTTAGTTAAGAGTTTGGAATTTTAGCTTAGAGTTTTAGATTATAGTTTTAGTTAGATTTCTAGTTTAGTTTAGTTTTAGTTAATACTTAATATTTTTTAGATTATATTATTATATTATATTTTTTTTTGTAGATATAGTTTAGTTTAGACTTATTTAATATTTTATAGTTTTATATTAGATTCCTAGATTAGAGTTTTTTTTAGAATTTTAGTTTAGTTTAGTTTTAGTTAAGAGTTTTGAGTTTTACCTTAAAGTCTTAGATTAGAGTTTTAGTTAAGGTTGAAGTTTCGTTTAGTTTAGTTATAGTTAAGAGTTTATAGTTTTAGCTTAGAGTCTTAGCTTAGAGTTTTAGCTAGAGTTATTGTTTATTTTTGTTTTACTTAAAAGTTATAGCTTAGAGGTTTAGCCTAGAATCTTAGCTTAGAGATTTAGTTAGAGTAGAAGTTTAGTCCAAACTAGCATAACCACAAAATTACAAAATATTGCATAGAAATACCAAAACCATAGGTTAGATTAGGTTAGGTTAGAGGTTAGGTTTCTCCACGTTTAAGTTAGGTTAGATTAGGTTAGCTTATCATGCGCGCTCCGGATAAGCTAACCTAATCTAACCTTTTCCGGCGAGTATGGGTAGGGTAGTTAAGGCTAGATTAAGTTAGGTTAGATTAGGTGAGGTTAAGTTAGGTTAGCCCACGTACGCTTCACTTAGATTAGCTTAGGTTAGGTGAGAGACAGGCAAAAAGTTAGGTGTATGATTAGGTTAGGTTAGATTAAGTTAGGTTAGGTTAAGTTAGGTTAGGCTAGGTTAGAGGTTAGGTTTCTCCACGTTTAAGTTAGAGGTTAGGTTTCTCCACGTTTAAGTTAGGTTAGATTAGGTTAGCTTATCATGAGCACTCATGATAATCTAACCTAATCTAACTGGTACAAAGTCGACATGGGGGGATAGATAGCTTTTTGCACCGCGGGACCCGGGAAGCTCCGTTGGGCCCGGGAAGCGCCGCGGGAAGCGCCGTGAGATTAGGTTATGTTAAGTCAGGTTAGGTTAGCTAAGTTAGGTTAGGTTAGCTAGTAAACATCTCTCCATGTTTAAGTTAGGTTAGGTTAAGCTAGATTAAGTTATGTTAGGTTAGGTTAAGTTAGCCTACGTACGCGCGCGTACGTAGGCTAACCTAACATTACCTAACCTAACATAACTTAATCTAGCATAACCTAACCTAACCTAACTTAAACATGGAGAGATGTTTACTAGCTAACCTAACCTAACTTAGCTAACCTAACCTATGGTTTTGGTATTTCTATGCAATATTGTGGAATTTTGTGGTTATGCTAGTTTAGACTAAACTTCAACTCTAACTAAATCTCTAAGCTAAGATTCTAGGCTAAACCTCTAAGCTATAACTCTTAACAAAAACTAAACTAAACAATAACTCTAACTAAAACTCTAAGCTACGACTCTAATATAAAACTATAAACTCTTAACTATAACTAAACTAAACGAAACTTCAACCCTAACTAAAACTCTAATCTAAGACTTTAAGGTAAAACTTAAAACTCTTAACTAAAACTAAACTAAACTAGAACTCTAACTAAAACTCTAAGCTAAGACTTTAAGGTAAAACTCTAAACTCTTAACTAAAACTAAACTAAGATAGAACTCTAACTAAATCTCTAAGCTAAGACTCCAAGCTAAAACTCTAAACCCTTAACTATAACTTAAATAAACTTCAACTCTAAGTAAAACTCTAAGGTAGAACTCTAAACTCTTAACTAAACTAAACTAGAACTTCAACAAAAACTCAGAGCTAAGACTCTAAGATAAAACTCTAAACTCTTAACTAAAACTAAACTAAACTAGAGCTCTAAGTAAAACTCTAAGCTAAGACTCTAAGCTAAAAACTCTAAATTCTTAACTGTGACTAAAATAAACTTCAACTTCAACAAAAACTCTAAGCTATGGCTCTATGATAAAACTCTAAAGTCTTAACTAAACTAAACTAAACTTCAAGTCTAACAAAAACTCTAAGCTAAGACTCTAAACTATTAACTAAAACTAAACTAAACTAGAACTTAAAAATAAACTATAATCTAAGAATATAATCTAAAAACTCTAAACTCTTAGATAAAAATAAAATAAACTAGAAATATAAAAAAAAATATAATCTAATAATATAACATAAAATTAAAAAACTCTTAAATAAAAATAAACTAAACTATAACTCTAACTAAAACTCTAAGATAATACTCTAAGGTAAAACACCAAACTCTTAAATAAAACTAAACTAAACTAGAACTCTAACTGAAACTCAAAGGTAAAACATCAAATTCTTAACTAAAATTAAACTAAACTATAACTATAAAAAAACTCTAGGCTAAGACTCTAAGGTAAAACTCTAAACTCTTAACTAAAACTAAACTAAGCTAGAACTCTAACAAAAACTCTAAGCTAAGACTCTAAGGTAAAAAACTAAACTCTTAACTAAAAGTAAACTAAACTAGAACTCTAACTGAAACTCAAAGGTAAAACATCAAATTCTTAACTAAAATTAAACTAAAATAGAACTCTAACAAAAACTCTAAGCTAAGACTCTAAGTTAAAACTCTAAACTCTTAACTAAAACTAAACTAGAACTCTAACAAAAACTCTAAGCTAAGACTCAGCTAAAAATCTAAACTCTTAACTAAAACTTAACCAAGCTATAACTTTAAGTAAAACTCTAAGCTATGACTCTAAGCTAAAAATCTGAATTCTTAACTGTAACTAAAGTAAATTTTTAACTCTAACTAAAACTCTAAGCTAAGACTTTCTGGTAAAACTATAAACTCTTAACTAAAACTAAATTAAACTAGAACTATAAATAAAACTAAGATAAGACTATAAGATAAAAACTATAAACTCTTAACTAAAACTAAACCAAACTAGAACTCTAAATGAAACTCTAAGTCTAAGCTAAAACTCTAAAATAAAACTAAACTAAACTAGAACTTCAAAAAAAACTCTAAACTAAGACTCTAAGCTAAAACTATAAACTTTTAAATAAAACTAAACTAAACTAGAACTCTAACAAAAACTCTAAGCTAAGACTCAGCTAAAACTCGAAACTCTTAACTAAAACTTAACCAAACTATAACTTTAAGTAAAAATCTAAGCTATGACACTAAGCTAAAACTCTAAATTAACCTAACCTAACTTAGCTAACCTAACCTAACTTACCTAACCTGACTTAACCTAACCTAATCTCACGGCGCTTCCCGCGGCGCTTCCCGGGCCCAACGGAGCTTCCCGGGTCCCGCGGTGCAAAAAGCTATCTAACCCCCCATGTCGACTTTGTACCAGTTAGATTAGGTTAGATTATCATGAGTGCTCTTGATAAGCTAACCTAATCTAACCTAACTTAAACGTGGAGAAACCTAACCTCTAACTGAAACGTGGAGAAACCTAACCTCTAACCTAGCCTAACCTAACCTAACCTAACCTAACTTAATCTAACCTAACCTAATCATACACCTAACTTTTTGCCTGTCTCTCACCTAACCTAAGCTAATCTAAGTGAAGCGTACGTGGGCTAACCTAACCTAACTTAACCTAACCTAATCTAACCTAACTTAATCTAGCCTAACCTAACCTAACCATACTCGCCAGAAAAGGTTAGATTAGGTTAGCTTATACTGAGCGCTCATGATAAGCTAACCTAATATAACCTAACTTAAACGTGGAGAAACCTAGCCTCTAACCTAACCTAATCTAACCTATGTTTTTGGTATTTCTATGCAATATTTTGTAATTTTGTGGTTATGCTAGTTTGGACTAAACTTCAACTCTAACTAAATCTCTAAGCTAAGACTCTAGGCTAAACCTCTAAGCTATAACTCTTAAGTAAAACTAAAATAAACAATAACTCTAACTAAAACTCTAAGCTAAGACTCTAAGCTAAAACTATAAACTCTTAACAATAACAAAACTAAACGAAACTACAACACTAACTAGAACTATTATCTAGAACTTTAATGTATAACTAAAAACTCTTAGCTAAAACTAAACTAAAACTCTAACAAAAACTTTTAGCTAAGACTTTAAGCTAAAACTCTAAACTCTTAACTAAAACTAAAGTAAAATAGAGCTTAAACAAAAACTCTAAGATAAGAATCTAAGATAAAAACTCTAAACTCTTAACTAAAACTAAACTAAACTTTAACTCTAACAAAAACTCTAAGCTAAGACTCTAAGCTAAAATTCTAAACTCTTAACTAAAACTAAACTAAACTAGAACTCTAACTGAAACTATAAGCTATAACTCTAAGGTAAAACACCAAACTCTTAACTAAAAATAAACTAAACTAGAACTCTAACAAAAACTATAAGATATTACTCTAAGATAAAAAACTCTAAACTTTTAACTAAAACAAAACTAAACTAAAACTTCAACAAAAACTCTAAGCTATGATTCTATGATAAAACTCTAAACTCTTAACTAAACTGAACTATAACTCTAACAAAGACTCTAAACTACGACTCTAAGCTAAAAACTCTAAACTCTTAACTATAACTAAACTAAACTAAAACTCTAACTATAACTCTAAGCTAAGACTAAGCTAAAACTCTAAACTCTTAACTAAAACTAAACTAAACTAAAACTCTACGCTAAGTCTCGAAGGTAAAACTCCAGACGCTTAACTATATCTAAACTAAACTAGAACTCTAGAAAAAACTCTAAGCTAAGACTCTAAGCTAAAAACTCTAAACTCTTAACTAAAACTAAACTAAAATAGAACTCTAACAAAAACTCTAAGCTAAGACTCTAAGCTAAAATTCTAAACTCTTAACTAAAAATAAAATAAACTAGAACTCTAACTAAAACTCTAAGCTAAGACTCTAAGCTAAAACTCGAAACTCTTAACAAAAACTTAGTCAAACTAAAACTTTAAGTAAAACTCTAAGCTATGACTCTAAGCTAAAACTCTAAATGCTTAACTGTAACTAAACTAAACTTCAAATCTAACTAAAACTCTAAGCTAAGACTCTAAGGTAAAACTCTGAACTCTTAACTAAAACTAAACTAAACTAGAACTCTAACAAAAACTCTGAGATAAGGCTCTAAGCTAAAACTCGAAACTCTTAACTAAAACTTAAACAAACTATAACTGTAATTAAATTTAATAAATAAGACTATAATATAATTCACTAAATTCTGAACTGTATAAAAACAAAACTAAAATATAACACCTAATAAAAACTCGAGCTAAGATTCTAAGCTAGCAAATCCAAGCTCTTAACTAAAAATAAAATATACTAGAACCCTCAAAAAATCTCTAAGCTGAGACTCGAAGCAAAAAAAACTCTTATCTCTTAAATAAATCTAAACAAAACTAAAACTTTAAGCTAAGACTCTAAGCTAAAACTCTAAACTCTTAACTGTAACTAAACTAAACTAAATTAGAACTCGGAATAAAACTCTAAGCTACGACTCTAAGCTAAAAACTCTAAACTCTTAACTAAAACTAAACTAAACTAGAACTCTAATAAAAACTATAAGCTAAGACTCTAAGCTAAAAAAAACTCTTAAATAAAACTAAACCAAACTGAAACTTTAAGCTAAGACTCTAAGATAATAACTCTAAACTCTTAACTAAAACTAAACTAAACTAGAACTCTAACAAAAACTCTAAGCTAAGACTCTAAGCTAAAACTCTAAACTATTAACTAAAACTAAACTAAACTAGAACTTCAATAAAAACTCTAAGCTAAAAACTCTAAACTCTTAAATAAAAATTAACCAAACTATAACTTTAAGTAAAACTATAAGCTATGAATATAAGATAAAACTCTAAATTATTAAATTTAAATAAACCTACACTAAAATAGAACTATAACTAAAACTCTAAGCTAAGAATATATGGTAAACTATAAACTATTAAATAAAACTAAACTAAACTAGAACTCTAACTGAAACTCAAAGTTAAAAAATAAAACTCTTAACTAAAATTAAACTAAACTAGAACTCAAAAGAAAAACTCTAAACTCTTAACTAAAACTAAACTAAACTTCAACTCTAAAAAAACCCTAAGCTAAGACTCTAAGTTAAAACTCTAAACTAAAACTAAACTATGCTATAACTTCAACATACACTCTAAGCTAAGACTCTAAGCTAAAAACACTAAACTCTTAACTAAAACTAAATAAACTAGAACTCTAACAAAAACACTAAACTGAGACTCTAAGCTAAAACTCTAAACTCTTAAGTAAAACTAAACTAAACTAGAACTCTAAGCTAAGACTATAAGGTAAAACACCAACTCATAACTAAAAGTAAACTAAGCTAGAACTCTAACTGAAACTCAAAGGTAAAACATCAAACGCTTAACTAAAATTAAACTAAACTAGAACTCTAACAAAAAACCCTAAGCTAAAACTCTAAGCTAAAACTCTAAACTCTTAACTAAAACTTAGTCAAACTAAAACTAAGTAAAACTCTAAGCTATGACTCTAAGCTAAAACTCTAAATTCTTAACTATAACTAAACTAAACTTCAACTCTAACAAAAACTCTAAGCTAAGACTGTAAGGTAAAACTCTAAACTCTTAACTAAAACTAAACGAAACTAGAACTTTAAAAAAAACTCTAAGCTAAGACTCTAAGCTTAAACTCGAAACTCTTAAATAAAACTTAAAAAAACTAAAACTTTAAGTAAAATTATAATCTATGACTCTAAGCTAAAACTATAAATTCTGAACTGTAACTAAACTAAACTAAAATATAACTCTGAATAAAACTCTAATCTAAGACTCTAATCTAAAAACTCTAAACTATTAAATAAAACTAAACTAAACTAGAACTCTAACAAAAATTCTAAGCTAAGACTCTAAGAAAAAAAAAAAACTCTAAACTTTTAACTAAAACTAAACCAAACTAAAACTTTAAGCTAAGACTCTAAGCTAAAAACTCTAAACTCATAACTAAAAGTAAACTAAACTAGAACTCTAACTGAAACTCAAAGGTAAAACATCAAATTCTTAACTAAAATTAAACTAAACTTCAACTCTAACAAAAACTCTAAGCTAAGACTATAAGCTAAAACTTGAAACTCTTAACTAAAACTTGGCCAAAAAACAACTTTAAGTAAAACTCTAGGCTATGACTCTAAACTAAAACTCTCAATTTTAAATTGTAACTAAACTAAACTAAATTAGAACTCTGAATAAAACTCTAAGCTACGACTCTAAGCTAAAAACTCTAAACTCTTAACTAAAACTAAACTAAACTAGAGCCCTAACAAAAACTCTAAGCTAAGACTCTAAGCTAAAAAAAAAACTCTTAACTAAAACTAAACCAAACTAAACTAGAACTCTAACAAAAACTCTAAGCTTGCTCTGAAATGGTCTTTGAAAGGTATTTCTTGGTGTTGAGGTATCCAAAAAGCTGTAAAGTATAGTTGTGGGTGAAAAAGATAAGTACTTCAAGTTGGAAAATGGGTTTAGAAGGTACATTAAGAAAGTAACTTGCTCTGAAATTGTCTTTGTAGAGTATATCTTGGTGTTGAGACATCCTAAAAGCTGTAAAGTATACTTGTGGGTGAAAAAGATAAGTACTTCAACTTGTAAAATGGGTTTAGGAGGGACATTAAGAAAAGAACTTGCTTGTCTTAGTCGATTACGTCATTCTATGCCCATAAATGGATTCCCGTCAGGACCTCCTGATAGGGTTCTACCGATTATGTAATCAATTTCTCAGAAATCCAATTGTCTTAGTCGAATACGTCATTCTATGCCCATAAATGAATTCCCGTCATGACCTTCTGATAGGGTTCTACCGATTATGTAATCAATTTCTCAGAAAACCATTTGTCCTAGTTGATTATGTCATTCTATGCCCATAAATGGATTCCCGTCATGACCTTCTGATAGGGTTCTACCGATTATGTAATCAATTTCTCAGAAATCCATTTGTCCTTGTTGATTACGTCATTCTATGCCCATAAATGGATCCCCGTCATGACCTTCTGATAGGGTTCTACCGATTATGTAATCAATTTCTCAGAAATCCATTTGTCCTAGTTGATTACGTCATTCTATGCCCATAAATGGATTCTCGTCACGAGCTCCATATAGGGTTCTACCGATTATGTAATCAATTTCTTGGGAATTCTCTCCCTTCGATTACGCAATCAATATATCTCTTCCCCACATTCCCCTTAGAAACAACAAATTAATTCCCATTTCGTGATATATCAATCAATCTTGACATCACCTGTCAAATTCCCCTTAGAAACAACAAATTAATTCCCATTTCGTGATATATCAATCAATCTTGACATCACCTGTCAGACTTTGTTAAACTTTGCCTGGAAACAATTTGATTAATGACTGACAGCACCTGTCAGACATTATTAAACTTTGTCCGGAAACAATTTGATTAATGACTGACAGCACAGGTGTTCCAAATTCCCAATCGCTTTAATTAACCACGTGTTCTCCCTAATGACTCTATGCACATGGCCAAAAACACACCTAGAGAAAGAGACCATGGAAAAAGAGGTCATTGACCCCATTAACCACGTGTTCTCCCTAGGGAGGCTATGCCCATATTTGGTGTTAAAAAAGTTGTAGGTGGCAGCAGGGGTGCCCGTCACGACCTCCTGAGGCATATCTACTACTTATGAGCTTGAAACCTCTGCAGCATGCTTATGTGATATGCTGAACCCGATGGTGTGATTTTCAATAAAATCCTTTACTTTTTGGGAGTGCATCCCCTTTCAAAAAATTGGGCAAATTTTTGCCGGCTCGTAGCTTTTGACGGGTAAATTTAAACTTTATGATTTGTGAACTTTAAACTTTATGATTATTTTTTCCTTCTGACATCCTAGTTACCCTCTATTATTTCTTTATTTTTCCTTACCTTCCTTATTGCGGATCAGTTTGGGGAAATACAAACCGGTCTTTCACTAAAAAACTCAAATTTGCCCAAAACCGTGCCATTAAAGCAGTTTTTCGGCTTCCCCGTCTATATCCAACCCGTGATTTGTATTCAGATTTCGGCATAGCTCCACTTGATCAAATCATACAAAAACTAAACTAATCGCTTGCTTACTCTGCTTTCCACAATAATCTTCCACCTCAACTACTAAACTATTATAATATTAATAATTCGGAAGCTCACTGTCTCCGTTCATCCAATAGAGCCTTTATAATTCCTAAATGCGTTTCTAATGCTGCCCAGCAATCTCACACTTACAAATCTATTATTCAATGGAACAAAATACCCTCTAGTGTTGAATTAGCCACAAGTTTCTGCAAGCTGTACAAAAATGTAACAAAACTTGATAATATAATTTAATCTTTCAATTTTTAACCAATTTGCTTTAATTACCCATGTTTTATTATTCTTCTTTTTTTTTCAGTGTTACTTAAATTTCTTTTTTCTTTTTTTGGTCCTTAACCAGTTCTCTTCTAGGATCTTTATTGTTATTTGTGTTTGTGTTATGTTTTTATTCGAATAAATTGAATTGAATTGAATAATTGTCCTTACTTACAGTTCGTTACCACAAACTGTTTGATTATACTTGAAACACAGGACTGTAAGAGTAAAAATATAGGCTTCTTCTGCCACCAACTGTCAACTAAGAATGTTAGCAACCAGTTTTCCGTATGCCCATAGAAACAACAGTTTTAACCAACATAGATTGTTAGCTAATAATTATCAGAAACGTATTAATCGGGCAGGAATAAAAAAAAACAAAAAAAAAAACAACTAGGCAAGCCACTAGCTGCATCAAAGAGTTCGTGGTAACGAACTGTAAGTATGGAGCGACTCAATAGTAACCAAAACTCTAAAAGAAGAACTTTTAATACAAGTAGATATACCAAAAGAATCAGCTTATTCTGCTGATTCCCAATATATAAAATTTATCAACTTTAGTATTACTCATCAACAGTTACAAGATCTGCACGAGAAATTTGCTGAGAAAATTTGCCCGATTTTCGAAAAAGGGGGGAAACACCCACTAAAAGTCAAGGAATCTTAACCACACCATCAGATTCGGAGTATCAGAGAACCCTACTGCGGAAGTTTAATGCTCCTATATAGAAAAATGTGAAATTTTAAATTTTTTTTCCAGAAGAAAGATAACAGATGCGTGATTATTTTTTTTTTTTCTCAGGGCTGATCTTATCAAAATAGGGGTCCTAGAAGATCGGCAGATGGTGCATTCGAACGGAAATTAAAGTTCTAGTGCCCTTTATAAGTGACCAAACAAATTGGAGGGCAACAAGCCCCCTTTCATGCCCCTTTTTTCCCGAAGTTGTCCAATCAAAATTTTGAGTCATTTTGTTCAATATAGTTGAAGCATTCAATAATTATGTCTTTACAGGTAACATGAAACCCACAGCCCTTGGGGAGAGGCCTGTAAATTATGATATTTGCCCATTGTTTACAATAGCATTTTTTATTGGGAAGTATAAAGACATTTATTGGGGGAGGGAATTTTGTGCTTGGGGTGGGTTTTCATAGGGAGGATTTTCCGGGGTGAACTTTCCAGGGGATATTTTACACTAGGGGGACTTTGGCAGAATTCCTATACGAAATTCAATTCATTTGTGAAACTTTCTTTTTGCCACCTCGATTTTGCATGTGGAGATGTTCCGCGGGAATTATCCGGAAGCTATTTTCAGCGTTTTTGGATTTTTCGGGCAAAAGTTTCCATGGAAGGGGGGATTTCCGGAATGATCAGGGAAAAAATCAGAGATTAGGGTCCCTTTCAAATGAAAGTATGCTAAGGAGAATTTTTCAGGCATAATTATCCGCAAGAAATTTTATGGCGGGGGGATTTTCAGCGAGGATGGAATTGTCCGGATGAAATTTTACAGGGGAATTACCCGGAGGGAATCTTAAGGGTGGGGTGTATTTTACGTGTGAGGAACTTTCCACAGAGGAGTTTTCCGTGAGGGGAGAGAATTTATCATAAAGTTTGAGCCAGATTCACCGGCATTATTTGAAAAACAATCAGAAATTAAATTAAAAACAACGCATCAGTAAACTTTTGGATATAGACTGGGGCTATATCCAAGAATTAGGGGGGAGGGGACAGGCTCGGATGCAGTAAAACAGAAAAAACTCACAAAATTCTACGAATTGAATTTTTCTGATTGCAATGAAGTAAGAATTTAATTGTGGTACTTTTTAGTTAGAAAAGAAGAGTTACATTAAAACTGCCGAAAGTTGAAGAGCCTCTGTAGTAATAAACTCATATAGTCTTAATTATTGGCAAACAGAAAGTATATAAAAACGGCCAGCGTAAATCTTAAATCTGGCCACCACCCTCCACTAACCCCAAAAACGTTGGTGAGATCTTTATTAAAAATATGGTTAGAAGTACAATTGAAAGAGAAATTATAGACCAGTTGAAAACAGCCCAACTGTTATGGGAACAGCTTGAAAAACTGAGCTAAGAACTCTGTTATTTTTATTTTAACAGTTTTGAAAAGCGGAAATAAAAAATGCTACCAAAATTCAGATAAAATTGAAAATTAGAAGTCGAGTACAAAAATTAAAAAAATTAACAAAAAAATCTTAACAAAAAAATTCTCAGAAGCGTATCAATCGTGCGGAAATACAAAAAAAAAAAAAAATGTGTAAGCTTGGAAAAAAAAAATCTTTACAGTCTACTGTGCTAGTCTATCCCTTAAAATATTTTCAAGAAGTCAGAAAAAAACGAAAAAAATAAATCTAAGCCATCTCACAACGATTTTCAAGCAGTCACCACGTTCTGGGAAAAAAGAGGGAAGCATCCAACTGTCTGTTTTTCGTCACCGTGTTAGCGACGATAGCAATTTCAATGGTGCACTTTTATTTCGGTTTGACACTATGTCATCCATATTAGGAGACTATAAATCATCATTTCTGGGTTGTAAATTATTGTGATTTCAATGGGGTATTTTTTTTTACTACTCTTCTCTACTCCAGAAATGACATCAAAAAGCCCCATTTTTGGCCTCACATGTCGCTTTAATCTGGCTTCATTTTGACAAAATTATAAAGCACGTCAATATGAGCAAGAAATTTTAAATGAGTCCCTAACCACCCCTGTATGTTTTCCAGTTACATGCAATCTTTGGCAAAAAAAAGAAAGAAAAAAAGTGAGACACGTCACTACTAACCATGCGAAAGAGCAATATTCCTCTTTTTTTAACATTAAGAGTTCCAATAGTGCATACATTTAGTTAAATCTTTAATTATCCAATCTCCAGATAGATTTACAAATGGAATAAATAATCTTTAATAACCTCCAAATGGAATACAAAATTCCCAAGAGTAAATTTTTATTCCACGAAAGAAAAAAAAAGTGTAAGAGGTTTTTAGTGCGTGTAATAATTACACATTGCGTATTAGACGAAGTAAGGAAGGACAAGGAGGACACCTTTGTTAAGGTCAAAGACAAAGAAGAACTGGTCAAAGGTCAAAGGTCATGAAAGGTCAAAGAACTGGTGTTCTCGACAGATATTTCCCGTGATTTTACATACCCATGCCAAAGAGCAATGTTCCTTGTTTTCCAAGGTAAACCCCTCCCGTTGGAGATTTTCAACGACGATGATTTCAATTATTTATTCTTACTTTAGTTCGAACTCATGCTTGAGAAGTTTCTGGCTCTTTTCCAAAATCCACAAAGTTTTATATGATAATTACAAACTAATATTCTATTGAAACTAAATAAGATTCCTTATTTCATAAGCAGCATCTATTGAGAAATGTTCCTCATGAGACAGCTACTTAGAAAAAGCGTTTTTGATTTTCGGGTACCGTATGCTATGGCACGCTCTTTACTAGGCTGCAGCTATTTCTGCAACCACGTTGTATCAGCTTAAAGAAGAAAAAGAAAACGACAAGGCTATGAGTATGGTTCTTCTGGATCAAAGTTAAGGAGATTTCTAGGATTCCATGGTAGTAAACTTGAATTTTCTTCAAAACAATGACTTTATTTCTCATTAGGTTCTAACTCAATGGAAACACTCAGGCCTTATAATTAGGGTGGATACAATATGAAACAAAATAAATTGCGTAAGAGACAGACAGCGAGAGAGAGAGAGAGAGAGAGAGAGAGAGAGAGAGAGAGAGAGAGAGAGAGAGAGAGAGAGAGAGAGAGAGAGAGAGAGAGAGAGCGAAAGAAACAGAGAGGGAGGGAAAAGTACAGCAATTTGTTTGTGCAAAGCGTAATCTGGGGTATTCCCCCTCACCCATATAGCTTGCAAGGACGCTAGACTTCGGAAGAATACCTGGCATTAGGGACATCCTATAAAACAAAACAAGACTTACCAATACTATATACCACATCTCATAAATAGAATCGAACACATTGGCAAGAACCAACGAATTAGCGAAAATTAAAAAAAAAAAAAAACATTTAGCACAATACTTAAGCGAGATAACTGAAATACTGACTGATTACTATATCTGTATCGAGGTCTTACTTTTTCAAAATTGTGGTTGGAACGAAAGATAAGCCCGGAGAAACAAGAGTAATTTTTATTATTCAATTAGAAGACATCCATATAAAAAGTCATGCACTGGAGTTAAATCACGTATTTACATAGGTCATATATGCCTATGCAAAGATGCATAAATAATTGTAGGTCTACTTGAATTAATCACGACATGAGATGCCCATTCTTAGTAGGCTTAACGGAACAGATTAAAATTCTAATAAAAGAAACAGGTATGAATAATTATCTTCATAATTCATGGACTGATAGAAAATACCACGAGTTATAATCAAGAACTTCGATTGCAAAAGATCAATTGTAAGAAGGGTGTCAACTATCCGCTTCCAACGTAAAAACGATACCGGGGAGTCTCATCCCTACAAAGACTGTCTGAGAACCTTTAAACTTGAAGGATATTTGGTTATAATAATAAGCCTGCTGCAAAATAGAGCTGAAAATGGCATTTGTCACAATAGTGTCTTTTCCTCGACATAACAAAGGGCACTTGAACTCGGGATGTTCTGTTTAATGAATAGGCTAATCTCATTAAAACCTCATTTCCACTCACAAGATTATACTGTCATTAAATCGATGTGATCAGACACGTACACAGAAAGCGGAAAGGGTAGAATATAGAGGTCTTTACGATTTTATATATAATTTTTTCTAATTCGTTTTGTCATGTTTTTCAATTAGCCCCCTCTTCCCAATCGAAATAAAATGGTTTGTCCCTGCCTGGATACGATAAACAAGAAAAAACCCGTTTTTTAAACCATCTTTGTGGACAAGTGCAATTTTTTTTTGTTTTGCTTTAGGTATGCGCGGGTGGACTCTACAATACAGCTCCTTAGCATTACTGTATTCAACGGCACATTTTCATAAAAAATGGCCACCACTTTAGAACACTTCAGCCCCTTTCTATTTTTCAAGGGAAGAGAGGGCTTTGGATAAATTTTGGAACGGGGGAAGTCTCCCGCAATCTCTTTCCCCGTGTAAGCTATGCGTAAAAATGTAATCATCCACGTTGCAGTCAAAAATTTTCCGCAGTAAAAGGGGTTGCTATACTCCTGCAAGCATTCTTTCTTATTTCCTTTCTAAAATTTAAATATGTTTGTTTTCTTTAGGAATGTGAAACCTTTATAACAAAGTTCTTAGCATTACTGAATTTTGAACTTTTCTGGTTATTACTTTTTTTTGGGTGAAGGGTGATATGTGAACAGTCTTGGAAAAGAGGAATTCTCTCCTATTTTTCCTTCCCAGAGTGCCTATAGGATTGTTGTTTAAGGCTACTTAGAAAATTGCGTCAGAGAAATACTTTCTCCGATACTTTCTAATACTTTCTCTAATAATGTCTTTCTCAAAACCGCTTTAATTTCATTTATTTTATTATATGAAATATGTCTATAAAAGTATCCCTCTGCGTTTACAAAAACAGGGGTTGCTAAGAACCAGCATTGTCTTTCCTTTTTTGTATATTTCTAAATTTCTTTTAATAGAAAACAAAAGTAAGAATTGGCTGCATGATGGTCAAATTTATCAATCTTTTGGAAAGTCCTATCCACTTAGCTTCCTTTTCTCTTACAATAACTATCATTTTTCAAAACACTTGGTTGACTAATCTTATGGTATCGTTTTCTTTACAGATCGCTTGTTGGTTACAAGGGGCGGACCCCAAGGGGTTCCCGTTCCTATCGCAGGTGCCCACGTTAGGGTATATATTATAAATTAGGCATCAGCTTTGTACTTTACGGTGACAGCCACATTATGGCTGCGTGTGTGCGGCTTCAGATACGACCTAGAAAAGGAAAAACTAGCTCATAGCAACCGCAAAAAAAAGAAGAAAAATCACCAAGCGAGGAAAAATCAATCTTTGAAGCTGATTCAGGAATTGTGACTATTGTTTCGATTAATCTTAATAGTGAAAGTTTATTCCGAATACAAATTTACGAGAATTCCGAAAAATAGCCTGAAACCCTATGAAAATGGTGTAGGATATAAATGAAAACTGTACCGCTGAAATCACCATAGCCGAAAACTGAACGTAAGGGGATTACAGTTCCTCATCTTCAGCAACAAGGACAATCACTTTCAAACAGTTCGTGGTAACGAACTGTAAGTAAGGAGCGACATTCATCAACTTTCATCAAGTTTAGTGCTAACCATCAAAAGTTACGCGCCTGAGAAAATTTGGCAGATTTTCAAAAAAAGGGGGAAAGAACCCCTAAAACTTATAGAACCTTAATGAAAATCACACCATCAAATTCAGCGTATCAGAGAACCCTACTGTAGAGGTTTCAAGCTCCTATCTACAAAAATGTGGAATTTTGCATTTTTTGCCAGAAGAAAGATCTCGGATTTATTGGTTTTTTTGTTTCTTGTTTTTTTTCCCCAGGGGTGATCGTATCGACCCAGTGCTTCTAGAATATCGTGGGTGGGCTCATTGGAACGGAAATTAAAAGTTCTAGTGCCCTTTTTAAGTGACCAAAAAAAATGGAGGGCAACTAGGCCCCCTCCAACGCACATTTTTTTTCCCAAAGTCATCCGATCAAAATTTTTAGATAGCCATTTTGTTCAGCATGGTCGAAAATATGATAAATATGTATTTAAGGATGACTTAATTCCCCGAAGTCCTCGGGGGGAGGGCTGAAAGTTATGAACTTTACCCAATGTTAACATATGGTATTGGTTATTAGGAAGTATAAAGACGTTTTCAGGGGAGATTTTTTCTGGTAGTGGGGGAGGGGGGTGGGTTGGGGGTTATGGGGGAGGATCTTTCCATGAAGGAACTTTCATGGGGGAAGGGACATTGCTATGAAGGGGGCGCCAGATTTCCCAGCATTCTTTAAAAAAAAGACCAGAAATCAAATAAAAAAAAGAAGTTTTTCAAATGAAAGTAAGGAGCAACATCACAACTTAAAACGAACAGAAAATATTACGTATATTATTGGGTTCACCCCCAAGTCAATACCTCCCTCTTTAAGCCAAAGATGTTTTAGTACTTTCATAGGAGCTATTTATTCTAATTAACGGCTTTTGTGATTAAGGTTCATTTTTAAAGAACAAAATTCGAAATTTAGCTTAAAGAGCAAGGTATTGACTAGGGGGTGAATTCCCTAATATACGTATTAAGAATATATGAATATAGAAGTTCGTTACGTAAGTTAATTCGTAAGTTACGTATATTTATTGCTAATAAAAACGTTCGTAAATGAAATTAAACAAGTTTCGAGAAAGCCATTTGACCTAATAAAAGTAAAATTAATATGAAAATTTTGTTTTAATTATTCATGTGCGGTGAGCCAAAATCAAAACCTGTATTATTTCAAAACCGTTCAAAAATTAAATAAAAAAAACAAGTTTTTTTAACTGAAATTAGGGACCGACATTAAAACTTAAAACGAACAGAAATTATTCCGTATATGAAAGGGGCTGTCCCCTCCTCAACGAATCGCTTTTTACGCTAAAGTTTTTTATTGTTTAAAAAATAGAGTTGTGAGAAAGTCAAACTTTAGCGTAAAGAACAAGGCGTTGAGGAGGGGACAGCCCGTTTCATATACGGAATAATTTCTGTTCGTTTTAAGTTTTAATGTCGCTCCTTACTTTCAGTTAAAAAAACTTGTTTTTTTTTTTAATTACGCACAGGAGGCAGTGACGTGTCTCCTTTTTTGTTGCCCCTAGTGGGTATTAAAACATAATTGAGAGATAATAACGGGCTCATTTGAAAGCAACGTTTTATATCTATGAGGTTTTTGTAAGTAATACATCATTTTATATATGAAGTTTCAGTCTTGTTCAAAATTGCATTTTATTTTAATATCAGGTTTTGTCAAACAGTTCGTCGTGACGAACTGTAAGTAAGAAGGACTCGGCTCAATAGTAACCGAAAAAAAAAAAAAAAAAAAGGAATTTTGACATCAATAGATACATGGAAGGAATAGGTTTATTATGCTGATATCAACTACATATGATTCATCAAGTTTAGTGCTACCCATCAAAAGTTACGAGCCTGAGCAAAATTTGTTTGATATTCGAAAAAGGGAGGAAACACCCCCTAAAAGTCCAGGAATGTTAATTAAAATCGCACCATCAGATTTAGCATATCAGAGCCCTACATTAGAAATTTCAAGCCCCTATACGCAAAAATGTGGAACTTTGCTTTTTTTTTACCAGAAGAAATATCAGGGATGTATGTTTATTTGTTGTTGTTTTTTTCTCCAGGTGTGGTTGTACCGAACTAATGGTCCTAAAAGATCGCGAGAAGGTACAATCAAACGGAAATTTATAGTTCTAGTGATTTATAGGATTTATAGGGAAATTTATAGTTCTTGTATTTTACGTGGAAGGAACTTTCTATTGAGGAGTTTCCCGTAAGGGGGGAATTTTTCACTGAGGGTGAGCAAAATTTACTGGCATTATTTGAAAAATCACAAGAAATTAAATAAAAAAACAAGTTTTTTCAACTGAGAGTAGGTAATATTAAAACTCAAAACAAACAGAAATTATTCAATATAAGAAGGGATTGCCCCCTCCCCAATACCTTGGTCTTTTCACTAAAGTTTGAGTGTTTGTCCCAATTTTTTAAGAAGGATTCCTGAAACACAGGGGCGTTTAATTAGAATAAAAAGTCTTTTTTTAAGTGCTAAAAACTTGAATGTGAAAAGCAAGGTATTGAAAAGGGGGCGACCCCTTCATATACGGAACAATTTCTGTTCGTTTTGAGTCTCAATGTTACTCGTAACTTTTAGTTGAAAAAAACTTTTTTTTACCTACAAAAAAGCACGTATATAGAACACTTTTCTTTCAAATGAGCCCTTAAACATATTTATATGATGTTTCAGCGCTACACTAGCTTTGACTAAAAAACAGAACAAAAAACAACAAAAGACAAAGAAGCAAGGCAATGATAAAAAAAAACGTTAAAAAGAAGATACATCAATGCTTCCCGTACAAAAAAAGTTACTTTTTTTGTTGGTCAAGGTAGAGGACTGTAATTCTCCTAAATAGGGTATGATAATCCCAATAGTACAGTCTTCACTTTGATCCGACATCATTTTGTGGATTTACGATTTTTTTCGAAATTCCCATAAATTTGCCTTTGCAACGAATTTTTATCATTATGGTTAATCGAAACTAAATATTCCTGAAACAGCTTCAAAGGCGATTCCTTACTTAACAGTTTTCTTTTTTAAGCATGTTCTTAAGTTTTGGGTCAGCATGAGCAAGGATTCGTTTTTTTTACAATATTGCCCCTAAGGGGGCAACCATGATAATCACAAGAAAACTTGCCTAATTTTAGTACAAAATACTGTACTTATGCACCTTATTAGCCTTTTCAAAATACTTAAGAAACATTAGACATCCCCTGAAAGAGGGTCTTAAAAGTCTCATGACAAAGGTCCCTGGAGATATCAGGCAAACATAATATTGGCACGACGGTTGCATCATAGTATCGATAGTAACGCAAAAATCCCCACCTCCTCCTCATTCGTCACTCAATTTCAGCTTTGTTAATCCTTTGTTAATTTCACCTTTGTTTAATGTTCCCACAATGAAGACTTAAACTTAACAATTCGATCCAAGACGTTCATCCCACACCCAAAATTACATCAGAATTCATCATTACCTGGAGGGGTTTGTACAATCCTGAATGTATCAAAATTTTCCCTGGTTTACCCACATTCCCCTTCTTGCATGTTTACCTATAGGTAGATTTTGTATGCTTTTAATATGTGCTACTCAACGAATTTGTTTTCTTCTCCAAAATAAAAATCCTTATATTTGTTCCAGGTTAGGTGTTTTTTTTTTAAATTTACTTTACCAGGCTATAAGACTCACTAGAACACATGAGAAGACATAGGCTAACTGTCTATAAGGTTTATTTTTAATTAATAATAAAATATAGCAACTACCAATATTTCCAGACAAAACGAATGCACATGGGCGGGTGTAAAAAGGGAGGCTTTGAATCAATTGGGGTGGAGGAGGAGCGTGCGTAGCTGTGTTGGCCTCAGACGGCTTGGTGCCGCGATGAGTTGTTAGTAGTAACAACAATCAATTGAATATATACAGATTACAGATCCTCCAGACATGGTTTGAATGGCTTGAACATTATTACCCTATGAAATGATTTGACAACACAAAAAGTATGAAACGACAAAAAGTGTGGAGTGTTAGGCCGTCTTAAGCAAATTACTGACATTGCAGTGATAAACCTAAACACACACTGTGGCTTTTTGGAGGTATTGATGACACTTCTCTTTTAGCTTGGAGTTTTAAACTGTATTTAGCGTATATAACCTGATATTTAGTCAGTGTTGCCAGTCAACTTTTTCAGTTTTATCCAAGGTTTGATGGTGACGAGTTAGGTTCGGTTGGGTTAAGTTAAGATTTTAACCCATTTTTGAGGTTTATAGCCTAATTTAACCTTACCTAACCAAACCTAACCTAACTTTAACTTTTATCATCAAAGCTTGCATATGACTGAAAAAGCTGATTCGCAAAGCTAATTGAATCCAAGAAGAGAAAAAAGAATTTTGGACATAAACAGATTTCAGACATTCACAGTAACATACATATAACACAGAGGAAAAGTCTTTGGCTTTTTCTTAGCTGGAACCTAGTAAAGACCGAACCACATGGAATATGGCTCCGGAGGCTCAACTGTGACATAATGCCACAGAAAAGCAACTTTTCACACGTAAGTTATAATATGTGGTATATATGTTATATCTGTGATATGTGCGTTATAACATAAAATAAATTACAATATTTCAATGGTAAAGAAAAAGAAGAGTATGTTATAATTCATTACTTTTTGATCATGACTAATAAAAGATCTCACTATTGCATGAATTAAAGTTCATTTTTCAAGAAAGACGGCTGGCCGAAAAGAACAATCTTCGGCAATCTGTCATCCTTCATCCGCACAACGTGCCCTAGCCACCTCAACCTTTCTTTCATTATAGCCCTAGAGAGCGGTATTGAACCACATTTGTCGTATAGCAGGTCGTCCTCGTCTGGGGTGGGAGGACGTCATAAAGAAAGATTTAAAGGAAATGGGAACTTCGTGGGCGGGTGTAAAAAGGGAGGCTTTGAATAGATTGGGATGGAGGAGGAGTGTGCGTAATTGTGTTGGCCTCAGGCGGCTTTTTGCTGCGGTGAGTTGTTAGTAGTAGTAGTAGTTTCAAGAAAGAAGAAAAACCGGAGAAATTTATTAAAGAGATGGTAAAATGAGATTGAGCTGTAGATTTCCTAACTTTGCCACACAAGAAAAAAATCCTCTATTAAACGATTTGTTGGCGGAATACCAGACGAGTTTCAGATGGAATTATACATTGGTCGAAGGTGAGGTAGACTACGCTTGATATTTATTTACAACTAGCAGCGGAGTCTGTCGGACGATAGGTATAAATAAATAAACAAAACATTTGTGAAAAATTCAAATAAAAATGAGGACTGAATAAAATATCCTCACTTGTCCTGATTCAGCCCTGTTTGCCGAAGACCGGCCGAAAATCTTACAAATCAAAGCTTACGCTGCAAACCAGCACCTGATTGGAGGAAACGACGTGGAGGACAAGCCAAAACTTGGCTCAACACCGTCAAATCTGACCCCGAGCCGATTGGTGGGTTCCGGAGACATGGTCACCGATGGGATCCTTCATGGTTCGAAATTTTTGCCCCATTAACCGAAGACCGTAACCTGTAATATTCAACAGTCTGCATGATCCTGTCGCCAGAGAGAGCTACATAGCTTGTGTCCTGATCCAAGCACAAGTAAGAAAGATAAGTACTTTGCCCTTATCTTGCCAAAACAATATTCAAATTCACTTATCCCACTCTCCTTCTAAAAAAAAAAGAAAAAAAAAAAAAAAAAAAAAAAAAAAATCATTAGTGTCAACTCGAAACCCTAGTCAGGAGACCAAAGAGGGAAGAGCTACAAAAACTTCGTATAAATTGCATCACCATTTAATGCAACATTGAATACAACATTACTTCTTTTATATGAATCTATATGCAAGCTTCAAATATAAAGCAAAATTTTCAAAGCAATAATAAGAATATCAATAATAATCTTTGATCAAGCAAACGAAAAGTAGTTTACCTTCAAATGGTGAATCCGTGATATATTCCTCAACACATTCAGCGTTAATACTTGTTTCACTATTGCAACGACTTGACCATTCCGGATAGTAACAGCTAAGACTATCGTCTCGGGACAGATCTAAAGGCATGTCGGTTTCAGTCTCAATGTCCCTTGACTTCCTTTTTGGAAGCTGAGCTAATATGTCTTTTTCAGCACAATCCGGAGGTGGCGGTGGATGTTCAGGAGTTGACAGTTGTGTTGAAGAAGGCGTTGATGACACACAATCCAAAACATTTTCATAACTTCGGTTTAAATATTTTCTAGGTAAAGGTACGGGCTTGTTTGATTTCGGAGCATAAAGGAAACTACTAGTACTAGTATAATGAGATTCATCAAAATTTGAACTGGTTGTATCTAGAATAACTTTACTTGTGTAAATAGGTCTTATACCAATATGCTCGGTGTTCATTTCTTGACAATCTGATTCAGGAATTGAACTGGAATAGTCAATACTGTCAAAACAGCTACTGATCATTCGACTACTATCTGAGTAGTCGAATGATTTGACGGTGGTGATCCCATCTATAGCTCCACTATGAGCAAGATAAATAAGTTCGTATGCTGTTCGTCGGTTCATGTGGTCAGATTCACTGGTATTGACTTTTCGAGGAGGTTTCTGGGGTGCTTTAGCCTGAAAATAAGAAAGATTCCTGATTTTTTAGGACACTAAAATTGCCAAGTCCTATTTAAACAAAACAACTTTTCCTGCTACAAGCTTTCAACCTAATCCAATTTTATACTTTTTTTTTCTCGGTTTAAAGGCACTATATCCAGATAAAATATTTAAGTGTTGCCTACCTATTTTTTATTACTTATCAAGATGCTTAACAATAATTAAAATAAAGTTTCAACTCTATTAATATAGCATTCATAGTGCTATATCCCCCCCCCCTCTCTCTCTATGCCTTGTAGTTCACTAGGGAGCTATTGAGCTTGTGCCTGCCCGCTTGAACTAATTTTTCCATTTGATTACAAAAACATGATCTGAAGAAATGAAAGGACGGTGGAGCAGATTTAAATAGTCGTCATTGATATAAGACTTTGAAACTCTACTTTAACTCATACACCATTGAGGTTTTTTCAAAGACAAATAAAACCCTGTTCCGAGGCCCCAGTCAAAGATTTTACACAACTTTTTAAATACTTTATACCGCTAAATTGACAAATGTAAGATATTTCAGAAATCAGTGTAAAGTCTTGACTGGGTTCAAGACGCATGGTTTTAGTTTGAGTTTGTTCAAGACAAAGGAAAGGCCCAACTTATATACCTCCAAGGATGGCCTAGCCCCAAAGCAACTGGGGGAAGGGAAATAATGCAAATTGTTTAAATATAGGTTTTAAGTTGGGAAAAAGGGGGATTGGAATCAGCTTTATTTCTTCCTTTTTACTGAGGAAGGCTAGACAAAAGACTTAAAATAGACAAATGACCCCTCCCCCCCACTCTTTGTATCTCCAGCTTTTAACGGAGAACCAAATGGCTTTGCAGTCCGTGAAAGAGCCACTCACACGGACCACTTTTCAGTACAAGTTGCTTGAAGTGTAATCGCTGAAAAAATAAATCCTTAGTTGCATTATTCGAAGCACAAGGTGGAGCCGTGATCCCTCCAGTAGCCCACTCCCTTCCCATCTTTACTACCACCAAGTTTTTAAACAGAAAGATAGGAATGTTACAGCATCCTTTTAGCGAAATCAAATACAGATTACCAATATGTATAATTGGAAAATCAAAGCAGGCCACTGTCCCTTGCAGCATCCCACTGCCTTTACCATCATCAACTTTTCAGCACAAGGGCATGCATGTTGTATACTGTTTGAAGCGGAATCACCCAACAAAAAGACTGATATATTGAACATTTTTCCCATTGGAATCGCACAAGAAAACAATTTACATGCATGACAAGAGGAACACAGTGGACCAGTGGCCGGTCTAGCCAAAAAGTTAAAAGAAAGGTAGGTATGTTGGACCTTATTTGAAGCAAAATCACGTAAATATTTTCAATTTTTATGATTAGAAAACCAAGGTGAACCTATGAGCCTTCCATTCCTGTAAAAAAAATTCTCTTTGGCCTTCTAAATTCGCAAAAAAAAAGCTTTTCATTAGAAAGCTCGAATTGTAGCTCCTTATTTTAACTGAAATCTGTGTAATAGGGGGTGTAAAGTGTACTCGTGACCACTCCTACATATTTCCCCCCATCACCAATATCTCAGCAGAAAGATAATTTTTTTACCAATGGGCTTAAAACCTACTTGGCAAGTACCTTGAGTCATTGCCATATAAGAATTATGATTCCCAGAGGTGTTTGACACTTCTCTGACCTTTGCAGGAGAGAGCTCAGATCTGCTTGAAACTTTTGGGGCAAGTATCTTTGACCAAAAGAACAAAGAGGGTGGATTGTCAGAAGCGTACACCACTTCTAAGTCCGACCTTTCTTCTTAAGCTTGGACTTGAGTTTATTTAGACATACACTCTAGCACAAGGTTAACTTACGCAACAAATATTAAATCACTACAACTTATTATACACTCCCATATTATAACGGACAGACAAGTTTCGACACCACTTGAATTTCATGGGATATAATTTCAGATTAAACTTAATCCGGACATTCTTTCCAGCATATGGTGGTAAGATGTGGCGGTGCTGAGGGGAGGCAAGTAAGATTTCCCCAAAAGACATTATCAAGTGATTGGACCTATCTCATAATGATTCAAGCCACAGATTTTCCAGTGTTTGGACATGATCTATTATTCTAAGATTAGGATTGCTACTGCCCTTTTCTGAATAGCTTCAACTTCGTCGCAAAAGTAGCTTGTACACAAAAGTGCCTGGATTTACTTCAAATCTTGTAGGTCTGTACTTATATTTAAGGAAACATTGCTTACACAGCATTGGACATTTGATCTTTATAGTAACAGTGGGAGGAGGCTTCAAAATTTCACAGTTTGGGGACTACTTCTCTATCCCGGAGTGACTTGTAGGTAATAATCGTAAAGCCCGTTCATCTTCAGAAGGTGAGGTTGGATACTTGTGCCGTATCCCCACGGCAGAGTAAGTTTGTGATATTCATGAAGACAAGAAACTTGTTTGTCATTATCACACAGGATCACTTGTAAGCACAGAACTGTTGTTCGCGTATTGTTTAGGAGTGAGAGCGTGTTGTTCAGGAGTGAGAGGTTACACAATTATGCTATTTGGTGTACTTTTCATTCGTTTTCCATACGTTTTCATGAAAGTAGTCACATATAATAATGTAAAACAATGCCAACTACAACGTTTGAACATTGGTGAAGAGCGAAATAAAAGCATTGCTCGCATAACACTTCCGTTGACGATGGCAATCAAATGCCACTGCAGAACTTACGAAATTTAGGAAAGAGAGTATCGATATAATTTAAACAAAACAGTTAAAAAACAACAAAAAACTTTGAATGATAAAAATCTGAATATTTCAATCCTAAGTCCGAGATCCTTTATCAACGATAACAAATATGGTTAAGTTAAACTAAACGCAACATATAAATAAAGACAACAAGAAAAAACAAACAAAACACACAAAACTCATTCATAAAACTCATAACTCAACTCAAAACTCCTTGATAAGACTCAATTATTCATGCTGAAAAACACTCCAGTATTTTGGAAGTTATTAAGATGGAAGTTTTATTTATTTATTTGTTTCTTGAATATCTTTTTCTTTATATGTTTTGTTTAATTTAACTTTATTTGTTTTCCCGTTAATAAGGGATCCCGGACGTGGAGTCGAAATAATCGAATTTTTATTATTTAGAGTTTGTTGTTGTTGTTTCTTTCTTCTTTTTTGGTCAACTGTTTTACTTAAGTTGTGACTGTTTTCCTATCTCTGAAATTCTACAAAAAATAAATCGCCTAATTAATAATTAGAATCGAAAAGGAAGCAAATGCAATTATACAGAATTTAAAAAGAACAAAGGAATAAACTAAGCTTTCATAAGAATTATTAAAACTTTATTATTAAAAGATATATTAACTTGTAACGATTTGCGGAACAGGAAAGCCTCAGAACGTTATGATTGCACCAATCCCTTCTACAAACATTTCTTTTCCAACTTCCACATTTCATTCCTTTCGGACAAAAATTGGTTTTTAACCACCACAGTGCCTTCATGAAACACTCTTTGTAGTTGTTTATTTTCCACGGAGTCATATATTCTTTACTTATTTATAATTAAAGATACCTTGTAAAAGGAAAAAAAAACTGACTATGGCAAGAATAGGTATCTCAATGAAATGTTTGGCATTTTTTCTACTCCATTTTCTTCCATGATTTTGTTTTTTCGCCATCTAAACAATTATTATCTTCGTCGCGTTACTAACAAAAAAAAAAAAAAAAAATGTAGAAATTACCGTCGATCTTCTTGGAACAGAGTCTGTGTGAAGAGTATCCAGACTCCTCCTTTCCACAGAAGAATTCATTAGTTCTTTCATGCCGCCACAATTGAGACTGGAGTAGGCACGTGACCCGCGTGTAATTTGTCCGCCCTCTTGGCGATCAAGTGTAATTTCTGCGTTAGATCCTTTATTTGCATGATGCAGGCTTGAGTTTTCAGATACGTTGGACCATTTATACGAATCGGCACTGGAAAAGCTCTTATGATGTCGTCTCGGAATGTCTCTGGAATTTTGACTTTGATATTAGAAGCGTAATAATTTAATTAAGATTAATAGTCAAAAGCGTTCGTAAAAGGGGAACTCTTACATCTATTGATCACCTATATTACGAGAATTCGTTTGGCAAGTGTGCACTTGAAAACGATTAATAAAAAAAGTGTTTTAAATAAACCATTACTTAAAAAATGATTAAAAAACATTATAGTTTATGGTCCCATCTTGGACGCAAACCGACTTTTTTTTGTGACCGTTATGACATGCATTCTGATTATGCTTCATTGATTGGTTACACATGATTCAGCGATTTCAAACTCAAACTTTTGAATAGAAAGATATGTTTACAGTCATCAATTTCAACCGATTTAGAATTTCAGAGGCGTGGGAAAAAGAAAAGAATTGAATAGGCCGAATCCCGGCTATAACATTTGCAAAACTTATTCTACTGTTCAATCTTATTTAAAGGGAAAAACAAGAGAAGAAGTCTCGAAACCCACACCTTACTACCCTTCGAAACTGTCTAATAGGCCCAAGATTCGCAATCTAAGATTAAGTTCCACCTGTCACTCTTTCCCTGCTTTCCATTAATCAATGCGAGTCAGTTCTTCTAAATATTTTTCTTTTGTTGTTCTTAAACGCCTATTGGCAGAGTTAATAACTAATTATACCATGTGAACATTGAACATATAGTGTATTTTAAACCTAGTGCATTTGACTAGTTGGCACCCCTCCCTCCAGAATATGAAACATGTGATACAAATATGTGCTTTTCAAGCATTTAGTAGCTTAAGAAAGAGTATATAACGAAAAAAAAAATACAAGAATACAATAGAAAAAAAAGAATAGAAAAAAAGAAAAAAAAAGGATAAAAAAAGAACACAAGCCAGATTCAAGCTCGTTTTGGTCATTTTTGTATTTTTCTATTCCAAATATACAGCGTGACTTTGGGTTAACGGCAAAATTTGACCATAAAATATGGCTAAAACTGATCTCGATTCTTTTTTCTATCTCTAATAGGACGAGATCTGCACTGGACTTACTATAATCATAAAAATACACGACGACAAAAAAAAAAACAATAGTGATGCACAAAAAAAAACCTTGCAAAATAGCATAGACAACATAGTACATAGCGTATGAGCCCCCTTTTGTTAACATTCTTTTGGCTATAACATCATACATTCTCGAGAGAACAAACTTACATTTTTGGGGTCCAACGTCTTCAAAACCAACAAATTAAAACAAACACTAAATTTTGTGATAAAGAAGGCTTTCCCCTGTTTGTTCAGGCAGAATAAATGCAGAATTTCCTTGGTAATCTCAGGTAGGACCATGACATTAAATGACGTTGTTGTTTTAACATGAAGATATGAAAGATTGTTTTAAACTTATTCGTCATTTAAGCAGGGAAAGGGAAGGGGATAGAAAGGCGTTAACAAATGGCAGAAAATCGGTCATAAAAGGCATAGAATAAAACTTTTAATTCATTCGAAAGTTATTATTTCAAGTTTAATTTAAAGTCACTTGGACATCAGCAACATTACCTAGATTAAAGGTAGATTACGTGATTTAATGCGTAACTTAACATTATTTTGACCCTTTTTGCACCTTTTTGCGCAACAATATACGCCATAAGTAACAGATAAAAGTTATTATTTTGTTAATTTTATGAGTTTGTTACAAGCAGCAAGTGATTTTGTTTTCTATTCAGCGACAGCCGTTTTTTTTTTTTTTTTTTTTTTTTTTTTTTTTTTTACATCGAAAGACATTTTAATTATTAGGTTTTAGATGTATTTGGTATAGTCTAAGACAGATGAGAAGGAATTTTTAATTTACTGGGGTTTGTTCACAGAAATAAAATAAAACAGAAACGACAAGGTAAGGAGTCGTCACAACGAAGGAAAAGCAGAATTAGAAGCATTTCAAGAAGCAGAGGCATTTCAGAAAGCAGAAGCATTCCAAGAAGCAGAAGAATTTCAAGCAGCAGAAGCATTTCAAGAGGAAGAAGCATTTCAAGAGGCAGAAGCATTTCAAGAAGCAAAATCATTTGAAGAGGAAGAAGCATTTAAAGATGCAGAAGCATTTCAAGAAGCAAGGAGAAGAAAAGACGAATTGAAATTGAAATAAACCAAATATATTCGAAATTGCTAATACCCAAGTAGGGATAGCTCTGTGCCACGGTTTGTTGATTAAATCACAAGGGACTCTGCCCTTGGGATCCCTGACGCCTGTACACTCGTTTGTAGGACATTTTTGGCCTTTGGCTTGCTTTGACTGTTATCGTGCTTGATGCAAATTTTCCCAGATTCCTGCATACTGCAACTATCGAAGTGCTGAGAGTGCTTATCAACGCCTTTTTAACCAGCTTTGAAACTTAGTGCTGTGCCTGCTTTTGATTTATTTTTCTTGCTTAATTTATTATTGACTGCGGGCTCCACCCCCCCCAGCGTGTAGCTTATTTGTTTTATTTATTTTACATTTTAGTTCTTTTGTGATTTTATTTTGTTGTTTTAACTGTTTATTTTTAACCCATTGTTTTTTTTATTGTGATGACTGACAGGACAGTTAGTAGTCCTGTCACCCCTGAGCCAAATAACTCTAGTGTTAGGATTTTGGCTTTAGTGTTGAAGGTCCAAATGAGACCACTAAATTGTTGACATTGGGTTGTAGAACAATTATTGTTCTACAAAAAAAAAACACTTTTTGAACACCTCCAGAATCATGAGTGCAGGGGCCATTATAGTTCAATGTTAGAAAGACTTGGATCAGATGGCTCCATTATAATAATAGCTGCAAACCAATCAGTAGCTATTGCTATACTTTCAATTTCAGATATAGCAGTAAATGGCTGTAAAGTAAAGTTTGTGTCTGGTCCTAGTTCCAACCCTGCTTTAATCAGAAATAGAAAAAGAATTGTATTTATGCCATCTGAGGAAGTCACACATTTGGACGACTTTGTCAAGGAGGTCCAAGTTGACAATAGAATAGAACAAGTGGCATTGACCTTTAAAAACCCAAGGCCATCAGTTATCCCCCTGGTTTGCACCTTCAATCAGGATGTTCAGTTCCCTCTGAGAATCTCTGTTTGGGGTTCAAGGTATACAGTTAAGCAGTTTATCTCCCAGGCAATACAGTGCTTCAATTGCCAAGGTTTCGGTCACATGGCTTCAAACTACCGTAGAGGCAGAAGATGCCTACTATGTAGTGGACAACATACTCATAATTAATACCTCCAATTCAAAACAATTAAGCAAGATCAGGTACTCAAGTGCCCTAACTGCAGTGGTAATAATGCTGCTAATGCTAGGGAATACCCAGTATTCAAGGAGAAGAAAGCAATTGTAACCTATTCCCTTACTAATAATTTTCCCATGAGGACTGCTGCAGAGGTCCTGAAGAAGGGGCTTCCAACACAAACAAAACATGTCCATATGGTCCATATAAAGACTCCTTCCTTCCTTTGACACCTAACCACCATCCAGTTGAGGACCTCAACAAGAAATATATGACCATGTTTGAAGGCGGTGCAAGACAGATCTCTTATCTGACCGAGATAATAACACCACTTTGCAATCTAGTCTCTAAGATACCACCAGTTGATCTTCAAAATGCAGCCCTTAGCCTGACCAACATTGCTGAAAACCTAAACAGAGTTGAATCAAGCCCCACAACCAGTAACAACCCTCCACAAACCACCACCCCACCAAACCTGAAAGGAAACTAAAAGGAAAGGAAGCTACACCTAGCTCAGAAGGTAGTGGAAATAGGCTACAGAGACCCAGGTTAGCCCCCTCACACACAAATGACTAGTCCCCTTTCAGTGTTCCAATTAAATATCCGGGGATTTAACCAAACCAAAAGAAAAGAACTCCAAAAGATTTTAGTCAGGCAAGAAACTTTCTTAAAACAGAAGACTACTGTCCATGATTTCAAGGGATATAATATTGCCCGTTGGGACAGAAGCCAAAAAACAGGTGGTGGCCTACTGTCACTTGTGAAAAATTACCTAGCTTTTAGAATACATGACCCCAGTCCACAATGGGAAATGGAGGTTGGTATAATGGACATAAAACTACTGGGAGGCAATAAGTTGATTAGTGCTGCCAACTGTTACGCTCCAAACACAAATAAATTCTCCCTGAAACAATCCAAATTGATTATGATTGAATGTGGTCCTGTGAAAAAACTTAGTGGTGATTTTAACCTACACCGCAGAATATGGGACACTCTATCACCTGAAGATTAAATTGCAACCTCTCTAACCAATTACATCCTGGAACCCATTAATAAGTTGTCCCTTGTCACCCCCAAAGACCTAAATACACGGCTGAACCAACAGACAGGCAAGTACTCAACCATTGACCTTTCTTTCACATCAACAGATATTACAAATAATGTAGAAATCCAGAGACCCTGTGACTTGATTCTGACCATGAGGTTCCATCATTGACAATAGAGACCAACCCAGTAAGGTCGAGGTACCAACCAGTGAAATTCTGGAAATTCCAAGACAAACTCTGGAACTCCTGGAAACACAACTTAGAACAAAAGGCTTCAGATATTAAGACAAGTGATGAGTCAGTGGAATCGTTATCTAATAAGATTATTTCAGCTATCATAGCTTCTTTAGAGAGAATATTAGGGTACAAACAACCTCATCTCAAGAGACAAAATTCTACTCCTGTATGGAACAATAAATGCCAGAAAGCCTACCTAGAGAAGAAAAAAAGCAAAAAATAACTTCTCTAGATACCCCTCAATTAAGAATAAAATAGCTTTCAAGCAAAATACAGCAGAATTCAAAAAGACACAAAAGACCGAGACACAAGATGGATGGAGAAGGCTCATTGAAGACAAATTTGGCCACAAAACCCCTGTTCGAGAGCTATGGAGAAATTTCAAGGTTTTTTCAGGTAAAAAAAAGAAGAACACCCATCCCTGCAGAAATACAGATGGGAAGGACTACAGATTTTTCAACCACTGGGAAACTTAATCTCTTCTTAGAAAAGTTTCTGAATGTAAATACACACACCATTAACTCAATCTCAAAATGGTACTGTTCCCTTTTCTCACTTCAGCTTTCAGGAAGTTAAAGACACCATTTCAAAGCTCCAGCCTGGTGAAACGGGCCCTGATGGAATTCACAATTTGGCTTTGAAAACTTTGCCAGATACATTTGTTGAGCTACTGACAGAGTTATTCAACAGATCTGTCAGAGATTCATCAATACCATCTGAATAGAATAAGGCAAAAGTGATCCCTCTTCTCAAGGCGGATAAAGACCCTAAGCTGGTTGATTCATACTAGTCCATATCACTCACCTCTTGTGTTGCAAAACTCATTGAGAGGGTAGTAAAGCAAGAATTTTAACCCCATTATCAGACCACATCCAAATTGAACAGCTTGGCTTTCTCCCTGGAAGGAGCCCCACAGATGCCCTAGTTAGACTAGAGCAGCTGATCAAACAAAGCTTCAAAAAAGGAAAAGCAGTTGATGTAATACTTTTTAGACATGGAATCAGCATTTGATAGAGTAGATATGAGGCAACTAATCAAAAAGCTATCTGTAATGGGTTTACCAGATATACTGGTAAATTGGATCCACCAATTCTTGATGGGCAGGGAGGTTCAGGCCTCCTTGGGGGGCTCCAACTCAGAGTTTAAAAGGAAAGCCTTTGACATTGGACTCCCTCAAGGGGCTGTTCTAAGTCCACTTCTCTTCTCAGTTTATTGTCATGATATAAGCCTAGAAAACGTCCTTGGAGCAGAGCTTTTTCTGTATGCTGATGATATTGCTGTTGTAGTTGTGGGGAGAGACCCTTCATGCTTAAGTCAGTCTCATAAAAAGCTGTAGATATGCTATCAATTTGGGCAAAAAGTAATAATATGGCTTGCTCAAGCCATAAGTCAGTTAGTGTGTTTTTTCACAAATGACCTGGCTGCTTTCAAACCACTGGTGAAACTGAATGGACAAGGTACTGTGGTTGCAGAACACGCACGCTTTCTGGGAGTTGTATTTGACCAAAAACTGACATGAAAACCCCATCTGGATGAGCTGATTGGCAGTCTCAAACAAAGACAAAACTTCATTAATGCTCTCTGCCATGGAAGAAGAGGAACCCCCCACAGCCTTAGCTTCAACTATTTCCAAGTCAGTGGTGATATCGAAGATAGACTATGGATCATTTAGATCTGGATCTGCTAAGAAATGTCTCCTGAAGAAACTTGACACTATCCTCCATGCAATTTTACGAAGAACCCTTGGTTGCCTAAAATCAACTCCTATTGCAGCTGTGCACTGTGAAGTGGGGATCCAGTCTCTTCACTCCAGAAGAAAATATCTCCTTGCAATATATTTTGCAAAGAAGATAAGACCCAAGAACCACATTATCTACAAAGGAATCATTAGCCACAACAACCCTGATGTCCGCTACAAACCAACAGAGATGCCCTCTTTTCAGAAATTCTTTTGCCTTCCTGGCATAGAAGAGAAGGGCAGGCTGTCTGTTTTCCTGATTATCTGTGGCTGTCTGCAACTGATTATTCCTAAGATCAGCATTGGAAAACGATGATCCCAAAGCACTGATGAAAATCATATTCCTGGGAAAGTTGGCAGAATATCAGGACTACACCCAAGTTTACACAGATGGCTCAAAGACAGAAACAAAATGCAGCTGTGCTGTAGTTATACCCTCCCAGAGCCTGTCTCTTTCCTACCGCTTACCCCCCCCTACCTCACAATTTTCTCTTCAGAACTTATGGCAATTAAGTTTTCTCTTCAGGCCATATCAAGCCAAACAGAGACCAAACATCAGAAGTATATTGTATGCACTGATTCACTGTCAGCTCTGGATGACCTTTCAACACACCAGCACCAACAAGCAAGAAATGTTGCCATGGAGATTGAAAATTTGGCTACACAACTTGCAATAAAGGGTATATCAGTCCTATTTATATGGGTTCCAGCACACTGTGGTATAACTGGAAATGAATTAGCAGACAAGGCTGCTAAACAAGCCTCCCATCTGGGTTTGATCACTCAAACCCCAATTACTGGTCCTGAATTCCTGCCTTCAATCAATTCAAAAATTTTGGAGGAAGAAGAGGCTTAGCTCTGTTTTTTCCATACCCAGCTCCTGGATCTCTATGATTACAAACAGCCATCAAAAGAAATGTACCCCTGATATCGCATCCTTTCAACTTGTCTCTTTCGTCTTAGATGTGGCCATGCAAAGACAAAATCAACACTATTTAATTGGGAAATGACCCCTTCCCCAAACTGCGACAAATGTGGAGTGTATGAAGACCTACGTCACATCATCTTCAACTGTAGAAAATATGAAAAGGAGAGGGAAATACAAAGAAGTTGCTGTGAGAAGGCATGTAAGGCATTAACATTGCGCTCTGTTCTGGGACATCACACGTCTCCTCCGTGGGCTAGACGACTAAGCACAAACCTTTTAGGTAGATTTGTTAAGACTACTGGGTTGGTTCATTCACTTTAAGCTGTTTTTTTTACCCCTATATTAGCTCATTTTAGAGTCACCACTCTTAGTATATTTTTTCTCTTTTTATCTATGTTTTATCAGCTTTGTTATTTAAATTTGGCGTATGTGACAGTAATGATGTATATTTGCATTATTTACTTTAATTGTGTTGTAAATGTATTTTAATTTTTTTATGACAAAGCAAAGCTGAGCATTTGCTGCAGGTGAATAACCCCCAATCAATAGCACAATAAGTGATGCCTGATCTGGCTCAATGAATATGGACTGAAGTGACACCAAAGCAAGCTAGTGATTACAGAAGGCACAGAATAGTCGAGTGATACAAACGCATATGACCGATTGGTCAAACACATCAAACCCCAAACAACAACAACAACATCAAGAAGCAAAAACATTTCAAGGAAAAAAAACAGGTCAAGAGAAAGAGGCTTTTCAAGGACCCAAACTTTTCCAGAAGCAGAAGTACTTCCCGGAGCAGAAACGACTCTATAACGAAGTAGAAGCTACAAAAACTTCACTGGTTGTCAAATACAGGTGAATATAATTTCATTAAACACGTAAAAGCCATTATAGTTGTTAGAAAAAAAATTGGTTTAGAGATAAAACGTTATAGCACAAACTTACAGAAACGTTAAACTAAAATTCACTTATGTAGAAGCATTAACGTTAAACAAAAAGTGTACTTAATCTGAACAGAATTAAGAACTAAAAAACGAAAAAAAACTGTTACTTTTGAGTCATAAGTGAACTGAATTCTCAAATAACAGGAAAGCATCACAGATCGTAAGCAATATTAAACGTTTTTACCAAAACATAACAGTAACTATGCTCTCTTTAGTAACAAAGGAATGTAGATGAAACTACGCTACGATAGCAAAGTACTAAACGGATAACCACGGTACCATAATATTTTCAAGACTAAGAGTAAAACCGACTTGTCTCTACCAACTAAAACTAAAGTAAAATCCAGCCTAGCGCCGTCAACTCCGGCTTCTGCAGCAGCATCAACTTTAAAGGAAATAATAAATGAAACTCAAGAGGAACTAATGGACACCAAGTCCAACCTAATGAATGAAAAAAAGTGTGGGACTAATGAACACGTTGAACACGCTACGATAGCAAAGTACTAAACGGATAAGTTTTCATTACCACGAAATTCTCCCTCGCAAACTGAGTATCTGACAGACACTCTGTTTCAGATTAGGATACGTGTGCAAGCTAATTTGCAGCGATGATAAATATGCAACAGACATTGGCTTCATTTTTTCCTGAAGGATTATAGATTGCCATACACAATGGTAATATACTTCTTGTAGCGACATAAGACAAAAAGCAAAAGTGCGCATGGACCATCAGACATGAGATACAAAGAAAAATATGGAATTGTCACAAAGAAAGGGCTAAATCAGCTAAAAATGTTTAGATTTACACTTTCAGTAATATTTTGGTAATAAAATCTTGATTGCGTAAAAATGTTGACGTTATATTCAATCCTACCTAATCCCTATAGAAACTTGTTAATAATAAAAAACAGAAAACTACTGCCTTTTAACCACTGGTGAAAAAGTGGAACTCCAAACGATGAGAAAAACTTTGAATTTTAATAGAAGTCATGAATGATTCGGTCATATTTTCAAAAACCTTCCTATCGTATTCCAGCGACTGCTGCAATTTAGTGAAGAAAGAACCATGACCAATAGCAACCGAGAATTAAAAAACCGCGATAAAAAAGTGTCTAAACAGAAAAAGTTACTATTTGTGGCTGATTCAGGAATTGTAACTATAAAATCAGTTAGTCTTGATCGTAAAAGTGTGTTGTAAAAAAAAAATGCTGGTTATTTTGAAAAATAGACCGAAAAATATCTAGAATGGCGTCGCATCGAACCGAAAAGTGCACTATTAGAATCATAATTGCCGAAAACCCCATGCAGGGAACTTAAAGGGCCTCACTTTGATCAAGGAATGAAATCCTATTTTGAACAGATAGAAAAGTTATGTCCTTTTTTCGTCACCACTAGCAGGGAACTAGAATACCATAGAGAGCTGTCTAAGGTCTCATTTGCTATATCTACATGTTTTATTAAGTAAAAAAACATAATATATTTAAAATGAAATGCAATTTTTGACAAATAAATAAAAATTGCATTTTCATATACAAGAAATGACGACATCCGTCATAGGTTACAACCAATAACGTCATATCAAAACCTTAATCATGATTGCTTTAAAGAAAAGACTTATTTATCAGGCAATTTCAGCTACTTTAGTAGTTGAACTACTTCAGTTAATAATAATCGTTGTTGCAGCGATAGCTGGAACCTTGTATGGAACGAACCACGGCCCATAGTAACCAAAGTAAAAAAACGTGTAAAAATGGCTTTCTTTCTTTTCTTTTTTACTCCATTATTTTTGTTCATGTATGTGGGTTATAAATAAAATAACAATAATAATAATCATAATATACTAGATAATGAATGTCGTCATAGTTTATTAGAACTATGACGTGAATAGAAAAAACACTTCATGATGATGTTATTTCAGATGAAGTCATGAAATAATGACGTCATGATTATTATATAAGTGACAATAATAATAAAAAAATGATATTAATGTGGTTTCATCCAAGCAAGCACACATTAAAGGATGATCATTGGAATAACAAACCATTGCATACGTTGGACTTGATTCTTAGCTACTTGATTGTTTTTGAGGTTCGTTTCTTACTATTTAAAAGAAAACTTACTATTTCTTACTATTTCAGCTGGAGCTAGCAACCTAGTAAGAGACGATCACGTCCATTGTTAAGAAATATATTAACCCATAACTCCTAAAAATAGACTCAGAGCAAAACAAGAAGTACGGCTTTAGAACCGCCTTGTTCGAAACCTTTATATAGGAGACTTACTTTCTCTTGACTTGAACAACACGGGAAATATATTGGGTTAAAAATCAAGAAAAGTGGCAGCTGCTAGAGCATTTTGCCTAAACGGCAACAAAAAGCAAAAGTGCGCATGGACCATCAGACATGAGATACAAAGAAAAATATGGAATTGTCACAAAGAAAGGGCTAAATCAGCTAAAAATGTTTAGATTTACACTTTCAGTAATATTTTGGTAATAAAATCTTGATTGCGTAAAAATGTTGACGTTATATTCAATCCTACCTAATCCCTATAGAAACTTGTTAATAATAAAAAACAGAAAACTACTGCCTTTTAACCACTGGTGAAAAAGTGGAACTCCAAACGATGAGAAAAACTTTGAATTTTAATAGAAGTCATGAATGATTCGGTCATATTTTCAAAAACCTTCCTATCGTATTCCAGCGACTGCTGCAATTTAGTGAAGAAAGAACCATGACCAATAGCAACCGAGAATTAAAAAACCGCGATAAAAAAGTGTCTAAACAGAAAAAGTTACTATTTGTGGCTGATTCAGGAATTGTAACTATAAAATCAGTTAGTCTTGATCGTAAAAGTTTGTTGTAAAAAAAAAATGCTGGTTATTTTGAAAAATAGACCGAAAAATATCTAGAATGGCGTCGCATCGAACCGAAAAGTGCACAATTAGAATCATAATTGCCGAAAACCCCATGCAGGGAACTTAAAGGGCCTCACTTTGATCAAGGAATGAAATCCTATTTTGAACAGATAGAAAAGTTATGTCCTTTTTTTCGTCACCACTAGCAGGGAACTAGAATACCATAGAGAGCTGTCTAAGGTCTCATTTGCTATATCTACATGTTTTATTAAGTAAAAAAACATAATATATTTAAAATGAAATGCAATTTTTGACAAATAAATAAAAATTGCATTTTCATATACAAGAAATGACGACATCCGTCATAGGTTACAACCAATAACGTCATATCAAAACCTTAATCATGATTGCTTTAAAGAAAAGACTTATTTATCAGGCAATTTCAGCTACTTTAGTAGTTGAACTACTTCAGTTAATAATAATCGTTGTTGCAGCGATAGCTGGAACCTTGTATGGAACGAACCACGGCCCATAGTAACCAAAGTAAAAAAACGTGTAAAAATGGCTTTCTTTCTTTTCTTTTTTACTCCATTATTTTTGTTCATGTATGTGGGTTATAAATAAAATAACAATAATAATAATCATAATATACTAGATAATGAATGTCGTCATAGTTTATTAGAACTATGACGTGAATAGAAAAAACACTTCATGATGATGTTATTTCAGATGAAGTCATGAAATAATGACGTCATGATTATTATATAAGTGACAATAATAATAAAAAAATGATATTAATGTGGTTTCATCCAAGCAAGCACACATTAAAGGATGATCATTGGAATAACAAACCATTGCATACGTTGGACTTTATTCTTAGCTACTTGATTGTTTTTGAGGTTCGTTTCTTACTATTTAAAAGAAAACTTACTATTTCTTACTATTTCAGCTGTAGCTAGCAACCTAGTAAGAGACGATCACGTCCATTGTTAAGAAATATATTAACCCATAACTCCTAAAAATAGACTCAGAGCAAAACAAGAAGTACGGCTTTAGAACCGCCTTGTTCGAAACCTTTATATAGGAGACTTACTTTCTCTTGACTTGAACAACACGGGAAATATATTGGGTTAAAAATCAAGAAAAGTGGCAGCTGCTAGAGCATTTTGCCTAAACGGCGTCTTTTTTCTTTTCTACAGATAGCTTGGCACTGGAATTCATTTTAAAGAAAATTACTAGATCTAGTGCCAATTGTAATTAATTCTTTTTTAAATAGAATAAATTTTTCCACTAAAAACTGCATTTTTATGGCCAATCTTGATGAATCACGTCATAATCGCAGGTAGTAACCATATATGAAGTAATAAATAAATGCAATATTTATACGCGCCTGTCTTTCGACAAGATAATATAAGACATACATAATAGATCGATATACGTAGTTCATTATAAATGGGGACTATGTAAGGTTCAACAGATATAGCTGAGACCTAATAAAGAAAAAACTGCAGCGCATAGTGACTAAAAATAAGACAAGACAAGCATCTTTTGAAATGTTGCTTATGTGGGGTATGGTGCAATACTGAGGATCATATCTTACTATTCCAATTAAAAAAAGCAACAGGCTTTTTCCCGTTTGTAATCCGGATTTCTAAAAAAGAGCAATGCGATAGTTAGTTTAAATTTTAAATTAAAAGACGATCATTGGAATAAAGAACCATTGCATACATCGGACTTAGTTAGCTACTTTATTATTTAAGGTTACTACTTCAAAGAAGAAAAAGCCGTAGGCTTTTCTGTTTGTAATCAGATTTTTGCATTCCACTTAAAAAGGAATATATGTTTAAAGGATCAGTACAGTTGTAACTTTCGCTTATGAATATAATAAAGAAAGAACTCTAGCCCATAGCAAGGTTCGGCCCCACCTATAAATTCTAATAAAGTCCTATATTTTAATGCACTCCTATAAAATGCCTATATTTTGGTTAAAATGCTATCATTCCTATATTTTCGGCTGAAGAGCGCTAAGAACATTGCTGATGATTATAATTTTCATTGCTCGTTAAGTAAGCTAAGATGTGCTTTTCTTTGCTTTTGACTCTGCTTGCTGTCTTTCGGTGTAGATCGATAATTAATTACAACTGTTGAGCTGTTTGAACTTAACTAATGCTTTGTGTTGGGCTTAGTAAGCTGCTTCTACCTAGACTATGCTGTTGTGTTGACTTAGTAGCCTATGTTTTGTTTTTTGTCATGTAGAGCTTGTCCTTTATAATAAAAACAATATTTTTACAAATAAATTTTACAATTACAAGAAACATGTAGACACAGTTATGTAAAATGCAGTATTTTTTTGGGGAGGGGAGGGGTAACATAAAATCTTACTTGTCAACTGAAACTAGAATAATTCCTGAAAATTGAAAAAAAAAATCATTTAACTGAAAACTGCAAAAACATTTATGGTGTCTGAGCAATAGTTTTAATTTTGTAATTCAAATCAGAAAAATACCTACAAATTTTAAAATTGGTTTGGTTTTCCTTTAACTTCAATTGACTCGTTACACCAGAAAAAATTTAGGGAAGGTTAAACTTAAAATGAATTGTGCTAAAATCATCATACTCTTTTGTATTATATGTTTTAGAAATTCTGAAATGAGACCCATTACAAAAAATCGCGATGGAGACGAAAACAATTACTCAAATAGAAAAGATGAGGGTATGTCGGATAAAGATCTGATGAGGCAGTTCGATCAAGCAGATACGATAGCTGCAGGTACAAATCACCCTAAATTTGGCCGAAAACAAGACGAAAACAATGACTCTTATAAAAAAGATGAAGATATTGAATATGAAAATCAGATTAGGCAGTCCAATCATAATGGAGATGAAACCAAAGACTCAAGTGAAAAAGATAAATATGTAGAGTATAAAAATCAGATTAGTCAGAACTATCATGATGGAGATGAAACCAAAGACTCAAGCGAAAAACATAAAGATGTAGAGGATAAGAATCAGATTAGGCAGTCCGACCATTATGGAGACGAATCCAAAGACACAAGTGAAAAAGATGTAGATGTAGAGGATAAAAATCAGATTAGGCAGTCCGATTACGATAATGACGAAACCAAAGACTCAAGTGAAAAAGATGAAAATATAGAGGATAAAAATCAGATTAGGCAGTCCGATTATAATGGAGAAGAAACCAAAGAATCAAGGGAAAAAGGTGAAGATGCAGAGGATAAAAATCAGATTAGGCAGTACGATCATGATGGAGAAAAAACCAAAGACTCAAGCGAAAAAGATGAAGATGTAGAATATAAAGATCAGATTAGGCAGTCCGATCATTATGGAGACGAAACCAGAGGATCAAGTGAAAAAGATGAAGATGTAGAAGATAAAAATCAGATTAGGCAGTCTGATCATCATGGAGACGGAACCAAAGACTCAAGTGAAAACGATGAATATTTAGAGGATAAAAATCAGATTAGGCATTTCGATGATGATGGAGACGAAACCAAAGACTCAAGTGAAAAAGATGAAGATGTAGAACTTAAAAGTCAGATTAGGCAGTCAGATCATGATGGAGACGAAATCAAAGACTCAAGTGAAAAAGATCAAAATATAGAGGATAAAAGTCAGATTAGGCAGTCCGTACATGATGGAGACGAAACCAAACACTCAAGTGCAAAAGATGAAGATGTAGAGGATAAAAATCAGATTAGGCAGTCCGATCACGATGAAGACGAAACCAAAGACTCAAGTGAAAAAGATGAAAATATAGAGCATAGAAATCAGATTAGGCAGTCCGATCACAATGGATATAAAACCAAAGACTCGAGTGAAAAAGATGAATATGTAGAGAATGAAAATCAGATTAGAGAGTCTGATCACGATGGAGACGAAACCAAAGACTCAAGTGAAAAAGATGAAGATGTAGAGGATAAAAATCAGATTAGGCAGTCTGATCAGAATGGAGACGAAACCAAAGACTCAAGTGAAAAAGATGAAGATGTAGAGGATAAAAATCAGATTAGGCAGTCGGATCATGATGGAGATGAAACCAAAGACTCAAGTGAAAAAGATGAAGATGTAGAGAATAAATATCAGATTAGGCAGTCCGATCATGATGGAGACGAAACCAAAGAGCCAAGTGAAAAAGATAAAGAGGTAGAGGATAAAAATCATATTAGGCAGTCAGATTATGATAATGACGAAACAAAAGACTCAAGTGAAAAAGATGAAAATTTAGAGGATAAAAATCAGATTAGGCAGTCCGATCATGATGGAGATGAAACCAAGGACTCAAGTGAAACAGATGAAAATAAAGAGGGAAAAAATCAGATTAGGCAGTCAGATCACGATGAAGACGAAACCAAAGACTCAAGTGAAAAAGATGAAGATATTGAGGATCAAAATCAGATTAGGCAGTCCGATTATAATGGAGATAAAACCAAAGACTCAAGTGAAAAAGATGAATATGTAGAGAATAAAAATCAGATTAGAGAGTCTGATCATGATGGAGACGAAACCAAAGACTCAAGTGAAAAATATGAAGATGTAGAGGATAAAAATCAGATTAGGCAGTCCGATCAGGATGGACACGAAACCAAAGACTCCAGTGAAGAAGATGAAGATGTAGAGGATAAAAATCAGAGTAGGCAGTCCGATCATGATGGAGACGAAACCAAACACTCAAGTGCAAAAGATGAAGATATTGAGGATAAAAATCAGATTAGGCAGTCCGATCATAATGGAAACTATACCAAAGACTTAAGTGAAAAAGATGAAGATATTGAGGATAAAAATCAGATTAGGCAGTCCGATCATGATGGAGAAGAAACCAAAGACTCAAGTGAAAAAGATGAAGATATAGAGGATAAAAATCAGATTAGGCAGTCCGATCCCGATGGAGACCAAATCAAAGACTCAAGTGAAAAAGGCGAAGATTTAGAGGATAAGAATCAGATTAGGCAGTCCGATCATGATGGAGACGAAACCAAAGACTCAAGTGAAAAAGATGAAAATATAGAGGATAAAAATCAGATTAGGCAGTCTGATCAGGATGGAAACGAAACCAAAGACTCAAGAGAAAAAGATGAAAATATAGGGGATAAAAATCAGATGAGGATTTCCGATCATGATGGAGATGAAGCCAAAGATTCAAGCAAAAAACATAAAGATGTAGAGGATAAGAATCAGATTAGGCAGTCCGACCATTATGGAGATGAATCCAAAGACTAAAGTGAAAAAGGTGTAGATGTAGAGGATAAAAATCAAATTAGGCAGCCCGATCATGATGGAGACGAAACCATAGACTCAAGTGAAAAAGATGAAGATGTAGAGGATAAAAATCAGATTAAGCAGTACGATCATGATGCAGACGAAACCAAAGACTCAAGTGAAAAAGACGAAAATGTAGAATATAAAGATCAGATTAGGCAGTCCTATCATTATGGAGACGAAACCATAGTATCAAGTGAAAAAGATGAAGATGTAGAGGATAAAAATCAAATAAGGCAGTCCGATCATAATGGAGACAAAACAAAAGACTCAAGCGAAAAAGATGAAGACGTAGAGGATAAAAATCAGATTAGGCAGTCGGATCATGATCGAGATGAAACCAAACATTCAAGTGAAAAAGATGAAGATGTAGAGGTTAAAAATCAGATACAGCAGTCCGATAGGGATGGAGATGAAATCAAAGACTCAAGTGAAAAATATGAAGATATAGAGGATAAAAATCAGATTAGGCAGTCCAATCATGATGGAGACAAAACCAAAGACTTAAGTGAAAAACATGAAGATATAGAGGATAAAAATCAGATTAGGCAGTCCAACAATAATGGAGACGAAACCAAAGACTCAAGTGAAAAAGATGAAGATGTAGATGATAAAAATCAGATTAGTCAGTCGGATCATGATGGAGATGAAACCAAACATTCAAGTGAAAAAGATGAAGACGTAGAGGATAAAAATCAGATACAGCAGTCCGATAGGGATGGAGATGAAATCAAAGACTCAAGTGAAAAATATGAAGATTTAGAGGATAAAAATCAGATTAGGCAGTCCAATCATGATGGAGACAAAACCAAAGACTCAAGTGAAAAAGATGAAGATGTAGAGGATAAAAATCAGATTAGGCAGTCCAATCATGATGGAGACAAAACCAAAGACTCAAGTGAAAAAGATCAAGATGTAGAGGATAAAAATCCGATTAGGCAGTCCAACAATAATGGAGACGAAACCGAAGACTCAAGTGAAAAAGATGAAGATGTAGATGATAAAAATCAGATTAGTCAGTCGGATCAAGATGGAGACGGAAAGAAAGACTCGAGTGAAAAGGATGAATATGTAGAGGATAAAAATCAGATTAGGCAGTCCGATCATGATGGAGACGAAACCAAAGACTCAAGTGAAAAAGATGAAGATACTAAGGATAAAAATCAGATTAGGCAGTCCGATCTTGATGGAGACGAAACCAAAGACTCGAATGAAAAAGATGAACATGTAGAGGATAAAAATCAGATTAGGCAGTAAGATCCCGATGGAGACCAAATCAAAGACTCAAGTGAAAAAGGTGAAGATGTAGAGGATAATAATCAGATTAGGCAGTCCGATCATGATGGAGACGAAACCAAAGACTCAAGTGAAAAAGATGAACATATAGAGGATAAAAATCATATTAGGCAGTCTGATCAGAATGGAAACGAAACAAAAGATTCCAGTGAAACAGATGAAGATTCAGAGGATAAAAATAAAGTTAGGCAGTCGGATCTTGATGAAGACGAAACCAAGCACTCAAGTGCAAAATAGGTAGATATTGATAATATTCAGAATAGGCAGTCTGATCATTATTGAGATGAAACCGAAGACTCAAGTAAAAAAGATGAAGATGTAGAGGGTAAAAATCAAATTAGGCAGCCCGATCATGATGGAGACGAAACCATAGACTCAAGTGAAAAAGATGAAGATGTAGAGGATAAAAATCAGATTAAGCAGTACGATCATGATGCAGACGAAACCAAAGACTCAAGTGAAAAAGACGAAGATTTAGAATATAAAGATCAGATTAGGCAGTCCGATCATTATGGAGACGAAACCAGAGGATCAAGTGAAAAAGATGAAGATGTAGAGGATAAAAATCAAATTAGGCAGTCCGATCATGATGGAGACAAAACAAAAGACTCAAGCGAAAAAGATGAATACGTAGAGGATAAAAATCAGATTAGGCAGTCGGATCATGATAGAGATGAAACCAAACATTCAAGTGAAAAAGATGAAGATGTAGAGGTTAAAAATCAGAAACAGCAGTCCGATAAGGATGGAGATGAAATCAAAGACTCAAGTGAAAAATATGAAGATATAAAGAATAAAAATCAGATTAGGCAGTCCAATCATGATGGAGACAAAACCAAAGACTCAAGTGAAAAAGATCAAGATGTAGAGGATAAAAATCCGATTAGGCAGTCCAACAATAATGGAGACGAAACCGAAGACTCAAGTGACAAAGATGAAGATGTAGATGATAAAAATCAGATTAGTCAGTCAGATCAAGATGGAGACGGAAAGAAAGACTCGAGTGAAAAGGATGAATATGTAGATGATAAAAATCAGATTGGGCATTCCGATCATGATGGAGACGAAACGAAGGACTCTAGTGAAAAAGATGAAGATGTAGAGGATAAAAATCCGATTAGGCAGTCCGATCATGATGGAGATAAAACCATCGTTGGTTTCGTCACAGGTGAAGAAGATAAAGATGTAGAGGATATGAAAGTAATTCTTCTTGTTGTAATTGTTGTATTCAGCCTACTCCTTTCTTTGGCAATTTTGGGATACTGTTTTTTTAAGAATCGTTCAAGAGACCGAGTTATCCCTGAACCAGGTTGGTCCTTTGAGAAAAATCCTGTGAAATTCGTCTGATAAAAACTTGTATCTTTTTATGGGATTTGGTTGATATTGGCAGCAGGTCCTCCGCATCTTTTCAGCCAATCGTTATATGTGCCAAATATTTCAAAAATGAGAATTGCACATTAATCTGCACCCTAACTATTCACTAGTAGCTACATTGTTATAGCAAAGGAACATAAGCTAAAAGCGAACATTACCCAAAGTAACCAAAAAACGTGTTTTAAAAAAACTTTCAAGTGAGAAAGATTTTTCGTTGAAAGTTTGTTCAAGGATACTACTACTAACTAATCACCGCAGCACCAAGCCACCTGAGGCTAATACATCTACGCACGCTCCTCCTTCATCCCAGACTCTTCAAAGCCTCCCTCTTTACATCCTCCCAAGAAGATCAGGTTTATCACAACTAATATATATATATAATATATATATATATATATATATATATATATATATATATATATATTTATCTTCACAAAGGTTTATTGCCAAAATAAACTTTCGACGATTTTGCAAAATAGCTCAAAACTTCTTTTAAATTGAGGACCTAAGTAAAAAGTGCATCATTTGTATTATCATGGTCAAAAACCTTTATCTGGAGGTTTTGAGCCTTCCATATTTAAAAAAAAATCGATTTTTTGAAAGGCTATATTGAACTGTTTCTTTTTTCTTTTCTTTTTCTGGCAAGGAAAGCTGGATTCTGTAAGGTTGTAGAGAGATGTTTAAATGTACACAAAGATTTTGCGTGAAATATTGCTTCCCAATTAATTTTTGGATTATAAACCAAGACTACCATTACTAACCATGATTAGTCTTAACGGAAAAATATTATTTTGAAAACAAATTTATGGGCATTTCAAAACATAGAGTGGAAACTCTAAAAAATTGTGTCGGATCGAAAAAAGTACACGATTGGAATCGCCATGGCCAAAAACATACATGAAACTTACAGTTCCCAGGCTTGAACAGCATGGAAAATCACTTTTTTTTCATTGGAAGCACTTCTATGGCTTTATTTTTTTCTTTCTTTTCTCCGCTGCTAGCGGGGGACTTGAACATCACAGAGAACTGTTCAAGGCCTCATTCAAAAGGAAATTGCTACATCTGCTCACTTTTGTAATTAGTCAAACAAAATATTAAAAATAAAATCTATTTTTTGACAAAAAAAACTGTATCTTCACATACAAGATGATGAGTGACGTCATAATCGTAGCTTAGCCAAAAATGAAATTAAAAGTAAAATATAATTATGTGATGACGTAAGCTGCAACTGAGGTTCGGTCTTTACTATATTCAGCCTGTCTGCGATCTTTATGGAAAATGGTCCAAATTCACAAAAGTGAGGGATGAAAAGATTCTATCGATTTTTTTTAACTAAAGAGTCCAAAATTGGACATTTTTGAAGCTGGATGCAATAATTTTAGTAAAATATTTTGTAAAATATTTTGGAGGAGAACAAATTAGGGAACTAAAACCAATTATGCATAATACATGGAAAAATTGCAAAAATATTTACATTCAGGGAGGAGAGGATTATGAGCCTAATACTATTAAATTACTAAAAGCGAATTGTTTCTGATTGGCAACTTTAAAGTTGATAAGTCATATTTCCAAAACCAGTAGAAAAAATTTCAATGATGAAACTAAAACAGTAAAATACCGACTTTGGGGGGGGGGGGGAATTCAAAATTTTAAAGTAAGTCAAAAACAAATTTTCTGCTCAACCTACAGAATTCAATTTCCGCTTTTTTTAATCTTTTTTCCTGTTGTGTTTATATATTAAGATGTTTGGCACCCACAGAAACAGATATTGGCGAAACTTTTTTTTTATAAAGCAGGCAGCTTTTCAAAACATTCGAACAAATTTGTATGTGTTTCTATTTAGACGTTCGGTGCCGACAGTAACAAAGACTTTGGTGGTAACTTGTTCTATAAAACAGATAGCTTTTCAAGACAACCGAACTCAATACATAACAGATTTTATTTGAAGCAATGATATCACGCCACAATTTTCTGTTATTCTTGCAAAAGAGCAGTTTCAATAGAAACGTAAAACTAAAAAAAATTCGTGCTTAAACCTGCTGTGCATCGAGTTGGGATGCCTGAAAAACTTTTTTTTCTTTATGAATATAGGAATGGCATGGAAGTAGCAAAAATAGGAATTTATAAAATTGAGACTAAAGCCACTACTACTAACAACTCACCGCAGCACCAAGCCACCTGAGGCCAACACAGCTACGCACGCTCCTCCTCCATCAAAATCTACTCAAAGCCTCTCTTTTTACACCCTCCCACGAAGTTCCCATTTCCTTCAAATCTTTCTTTCCTTATAAAATTTTCTCCCATTTCCTTATAAAGACAAAGAAAAACATAAAATAGAAATCACATGGAAACTAGATACATCGTAACACATCAAAAATAAAACACAATAAAACAAAAGAAAAAAACATAAAGGAGGAGAAAAAAAAACTCACAACTTGCAGAATCTAATAACGAAATATGGAATATGGACGCAAGCAGTCTTTATTGTTATTATTATTTATTGTTATTAATGAACCCACAGTCTTGAGCAAATGCGATAGTGGATCGTCAATTTTTCAATTAGAAGTGGTTTCCAAACTTGAAGTTAGACATAGCAACAGGTGTCAGCGAAAATAGCAGGTACTTAAAGGTGAGGTTGTTTCAATGAGGAACCTCACCATCCTTCTCTCTATTCTTTTTACCAGTTGTTACAAAGTTTCTTAAAGTGAGGATATTAAGACTTCTTCAGGGCCTGGTTTTTAATTTTTAATCATAAGAATAAAAACCGGACATATTTATTTCAATTTTTTCATCAAGACCAGTTTTTAACTTCCTGCCACAAGTCCTTGGGCCAAAAGGAATCTTATAAAACAAATTCGGCTTTTCCAGGTTGGCTCAAATCATATCCTCAATTCCTTGGGCTGAAGAAACCCCGATGTATCAGGGAAAATAGAAAAATGTTATTTCCTTATAAATCCATCCTCGAAAAAGGGCCAAAAACCTTATTTCTCGGCCAATTCGTATAAAAGGGGTGATGATAAAACTTTGGAGGCTTCGTTGGAACGCATATTGAAAGTTCTAGCGCTTCTTTCAAAGGGCCGGAAGTGATTGGAGGGTAGTCAGTCTCTTTCCTGTAGCTCTGTGTAATAGTCCTGAAACATGTAAATTACTAATTGTTCATAGATAAGGTTTAATAGAAAAAAGGTGGTCTGAATTTTAGTTGTTTGATCAGCTAGGAAATGTTAGGGATCGTTTGCTAGGCCATGATTCCCAGTTTCCCAAGGATACATTCTGGAAGTAAATGTCGTAGCTGGGTAAATCTAAAGATCCAATGTAGATCCCAGCTTTCAAATTATCTGCAATATCTCCGAGATCGAGTTAGAAGTTTCAGATACTCTCATGAAAAGGAAATTATACGTTGGGAAAAGAGAGTAAAGAAGTTTTAGTTTCCCGCCTACCAAAATATTAATTAATTTAAGACCATACGGAACTTAGCATCTGAGCACTTCTAATTACCAAGGTAAATCAAAAGGTGCTATGTGTTTCCAGGTCATAAAGATGGCGGAACTGCAATAGCTCGGGGTCAGGTTTGGAAATCAAGCAGAAATTTTCAGAGTGTGCTGGGGGGAGGGGGGGAATGGAAGGTAAATTAAGACTTGAGGAAGAAGATAGAGCTAAAACAAAAGACCCTATGTGCACCCAGGCTATCAGAATAACAGTATTTATTTACTTTTTTTTCTTCAATATACCACGAATGGTTTGAGGGGTGGGGTTGAAACTTTCAGGCAATGTTAGGAAAGGATAGGCAGGGAAGGAAGGGCAGGACAGTTAGTCAGTATAGTCTTAACCATTATTAGCAATATTGCAGCTAAATAGAAATAAGAAGAAGACTGATTGCAGTAGTTTAAGAATAAGAATATGTAACCTATCGTCTCAACAAGAAGGTATTTCAATATAAGGAACAAAATTAACACATTCAAAACGTAGAAATTCTCAGTCAGTCCAATGGTAAGCATTACTAGCAAACGTATGCTAAATTTTTTACAGGAGAAAGAACGATTACAGTAGTTAAAGAATTTGAACATACAGCTTATCGTGTCAGCAAAACGACATGAATCTTCACGATATCGAACTAATGAACACGTTGAACACGCTACGATAGCAAAGTACTAAACGGATAAGCTTTCATTACCACGAAATTCTCCCTCGCAAACTGAGTATCTGACAGACACTCTGTTTCAGATTAGGATACGTGTGCAAGCTAATTTGCAGCGATGATAAATATGCAACAGACATTGGCTTCATTTTTTCCTGAAGGATTATAGATTGCCATACACAATGGTAATATACTTCTTGTAGCGACATAAGACAAAAAGCAAAAGTGCGCATGGACCATCAGACATGAGATACAAAGAAAAATATGGAATTGTCACAAAGAAAGGGCTAAATCAGCTAAAAATGTTTAGATTTACACTTTCAGTAATATTTTGGTAATAAAATCTTGATTGCGTAAAAATGTTGACGTTATATTCAATCCTACCTAATCCCTATAGAAACTTGTTAATAATAAAAAACAGAAAACTACTGCCTTTTAACCACTGGTGAAAAAGTGGAACTCCAAACGATGAGAAAAACTTTGAATTTTAATAGAAGTCATGAATGATTCGGTCATATTTTCGAAAACCCTCCTATCGTATTCCAGCGACTGCTGCAATTTAGTGAAGAAAGAACCATGACCAATAGCAACCGAGAATTAAAAAACCGCGATAAAAAAGTGTCTAAACAGAAAAAGTTACTATTTGTGGCTGATTCAGGAATTGTAACTATAAAATCAGTTAGTCTTGATCGTAAAAGTTTGTTGTAAAAAAAAAAATTGCTGGTTATTTTGAAAAATAGACCGAAAAATATCTAGAATGGCGTCGCATCGAACCGAAAAGTGCACAATTAGAATCATAATTGCCGAAAACCCCATGCAGGGAACTTAAAGGGCCTCACTTTGATCAAGGAATGAAATCCTATTTTGAACAGATAGAAAAGTTATGTCCTTTTTTCGTCACCACTAGCAGGGAACTAGAATACCATAGAGAGCTGTCTAAGGTCTCATTTGCTATATCTACATGTTTTATTAAGTAAAAAAACATAATATATTTAAAATGAAATGCAATTTTTGACAAATAAATAAAAATTGCATTTTCATATACAAGAAATGACGACATCCGTCATAGGTTACAACCAATAACGTCATATCAAAACCTTAATCATGATTGCTTTAAAGAAAAGACTTATTTATCCAGGCAATTTCAGCTACTTTAGTAGTTGAACTACTTCAGTTAATAATAATCGTTGTTGCAGCGATAGCTGGAACCTTGTATGGAACGAACCACGGCCCATAGTAACCAAAGTAAAAAAACGTGTAAAAATGGCAAGTGAGTAAAAATTGACGTTTATAGCTGATTTAGGAATTATCTAAACCCTTTTTTTTATTTTCCTTAGATTTTCTCTTCTTTTTTTTCATACTTTTCCTTTTTTTCTTCTTTATTGCTAATTTTCTTTTTTTCCTTAATACAATGTCACTGATATTTCTTTAAAGATAAATAGCTTGTGGATTGGTTCTGTACGCATTGCTGACCTTAACCTTGATTGCACACAGAAAAAAAGCCAAACATAATTCTAACCTTGTCCTTTTTGTTTCAACCTGACTCCATTTTTAAGTGTTTCAAGCTTTTTTATTGTCTAACTATCGGCCGTGTCGTCCTTTACTATCCATGATCCGGGTTGCAGCGGTAGCTAGCAACCTAGCAAGAGACGATTACGTCCAATGTTGAGAAATATAAAAACCAATAACTTATAAACAGATCAAAATAAAACAAAAGTACACCATCAGGACCGCCTTGTCCAAAATCCCAACATAGGAAACTTTCTGGTGCTTGGCTTGAACAGCAAGGGAATTATATTAGGCATTCTGCCTAAACGGCATCTTTTTTTTCTTCCACAGATAGCTTGGCAGTGGAACATCGTAGAGAGTTGTTCAATGGCTCATATTAAAGGAAATTAATGAGGTTAAAAACGTTTTTTAATTCAAACAAATTATTTTTTAAATAGAATAAATTTTTTACGAAAAACTGCATATTTCGTGTTAAAGATTGATCAATGACGCTACGATCGTATTACAGCAAAGAACAAACTTCCAGCCCATAGTAACTAAAATAATATTTTAATTTCGTGTTAAAGATCGATCAATGATGTCATAATCCTAGATTGTAGCCAGGTCGTCTCTTACTATTACAATTAACAAAAAGCCATAGGCTTTTTCCTGGTTGTAATACAGTGAGGATTTCAGCAAAAGGACAACACTAATAATCCCCAATGACAGAAATGACGACAGCACCAATGAAAATGATGATGACGGTGATTTAAAACAAAATCAATGTTTTTACAGAGAACTACATTTTCATATGTAGTTCTATATGTAGAACTACAAATCAATATGTAGTTTCATATACTGTTTGACATATTTGGTTAATTATTTATTTGTAATTTTTTGTAGTGAATTTTTTTTCTTTCTTTTCTTTTTTACTCCATTATTTTTGTTCATGTATGTGGGTTATAAATAAAATAACAATAATAATAATCATAATATACTAGATAATGAATGTCGTCATAGTTTATTAGAACTATGACGTGAATAGAAAAAACACTTCATGATGATGTTATTTCAGATGAAGTCATGAAATAATGACGTCATGATTATTATATAAGTGACAATAATAATAAAAAAATGATATTAATGTGGTTTCATCCAAGCAAGCACACATTAAAGGATGATCATTGGAATAACAAACCATTGCATACGTTGGACTTGATTCTTAGCTACTTGATTGTTTTTGAGGTTCGTTTCTTACTATTTAAAAGAAAACTTACTATTTCTTACTATTTCAGCTGTAGCTAGCAACCTAGTAAGAGACGATCACGTCCATTGTTAAGAAATATATTAACCCATAACTCCTAAAAATAGACTCAGAGCAAAACAAGAAGTACGGCTTTAGAACCGCCTTGTTCGAAACCTTTATATAGGAGACTTACTTTCTCTTGACTTGAACAACACGGGAAATATATTGGGTTAAAAATCAAGAAAAGTGGCAGCTGCTAGAGCATTTTGCCTAAACGGCGTCTTTTTTCTTTTCTACAGATAGCTTGGCACTGGAATTCATTTTAAAGAAAATTACAAGATCTAGTGCCAATTGTAATTAATTCTTTTTTAAATAGAATAAATTTTTCCACTAAAAACTGCATTTTGATGGCCAATCCTGATGAATGACGTCATAATTGCAGGTAGTAACCATATATGGAGTAATAAATAAATGCAATATTTATACGCGCCTGTCTTTCGACAAGATAATATAAGACATACATAATAGATCGATATACGTAGTTCATTATAAATGGGGACTATGTAAGGTTCAACAGATATAGCTGAGACCTAATAAAGAAAAAACTGCAGCGCATAGTGACTAAAAATAAGACAAGACAAGCATCTTTTGAAATGTTGCTTATGTGGGGTATGGTGCAATACTGAGGATCATATCTTACTATTCCAATTAAAAAAAGCAACAGGCTTTTTCCCGTTTGTAATCCGGATTTCTAAAAAAGAGCAATGCGATAGTTAGTTTAAATTTTAAATTAAAAGACGATCATTGGAATAAAGAACCATTGCATACATCGGACTTAGTTAGCTACTTTATTATTTAAGGTTACTACTTCAAAGAAGAAAAAGCCGTAGGCTTTTCTGTTTGTAATCAGATTTTTGCATTCCACTTAAAAAGGAATATATGTTTAAAGGATCAGTACAGTTGTAACTTTCGCTTATGAATATAATAAAGAAAGAACTCTAGCCCATAGCAAGGTTCGGCCCCACCTATAAATTCTAATAAAGTCCTATATTTTAATGCACTCCTATAAAATGCCTATATTTTGGTTAAAATGCTATCATTCCTATATTTTCGGCTGAAGAGCGCTAAGAACATTGCTGATGATTATAATTTTCATTGCTCGTTAAGTAAGCTAAGATGTGCTTTTCTTTGCTTTTGACTCTGCTTGCTGTCTTTCGGTGTAGATCGATAATTAATTACAACTGTTGAGCTGTTTGAACTTAACTAATGCTTTGTGTTGGGCTTAGTAAGCTGCTTCTACCTAGACTATGCTGTTGTGTTGACTTAGTAGCCTATGTTTTGTTTTTTTGTCATGTAGAGCTTGTCCTTTATAATAAAAACAATATTTTTACAAATAAATTTTACAATTACAAGAAACATGTAGACACAGTTATGTAAAATGCAGTATTTTTTTGGGGAGGGGAGGGGTAACATAAAATCTTACTTGTCAACTGAAACTAGAATAATTCCTGAAAATTGAAAAAAAAAATCATTTAACTGAAAACTGCAAAAACATTTATGGTGTCTGAGCAATAGTTTTAATTTTGTAATTCAAATCAGAAAAATACCTACAAATTTTAAAATTGGTTTGGTTTTCCTTTAACTTCAATTGACTCGTTACACCAGAAAAAATTTAGGGAAGGTTAAACTTAAAATGAATTGTGCTAAAATCATCATACTCTTTTGTATTATATGTTTTAGAAATTCTGAAATGAGACCCATTACAAAAAATCGCGATGGAGACGAAAACAATTACTCAAATAGAAAAGATGAGGGTATGTCGGATAAAGATCTGATGAGGCAGTTCGATCAAGCAGATACGATAGCTGCAGGTACAAATCACCCTAAATTTGGCCGAAAACAAGACGAAAACAATGACTCTTATAAAAAAGATGAAGATATTGAATATGAAAATCAGATTAGGCAGTCCAATCATAATGGATACGAAAACAAAGACTCAAGTGAAAAAGATGAAGATGTAGAGTATAAAAATCAGATTAGTCAGTACTATCATTATAGAGATGAAACCAAAGACTCAAGTGAAAAAGATGAAGATGGAGAGAATAAAAATCAGATTAGGCAGTCCGATCATTATTGAGAAGAAACCACAGAGACAAGTAAAAAAGATGAAGAGGTAGAGGATAAAAATCAGATTAGGCAGTCCGATTATGATAATGACGAAACAAAAGACTCAAGTGAAAAAGATGAAGATATAAAGGATAAAAATCAGATTAGGCAGTCCGATTATAATGGAGAAGAAACCAAAGAATCAAGGGAAAAAGGTGAAGATGCAGAGGATAAAAATCAGATTAGGCAGTACGATCATGATGGAGAAAAAACCAAAGACTCAAGCGAAAAAGATGAAGATGTAGAATATAAAGATCAGATTAGGCAGTCCGATCATTATGGAGACGAAACCAGAGGATCAAGTGAAAAAGATGAAGATGTAGAAGATAAAAATCAGATTAGGCAGTCTGATCATCATGGAGACGGAACCAAAGACTCAAGTGAAAACGATGAATATTTAGAGGATAAAAATCAGATTAGGCATTTCGATGATGATGGAGACGAAACCAAAGACTCAAGTGAAAAAGATGAAGATGTAGAACTTAAAAGTCAGATTAGGCAGTCAGATCATGATGGAGACGAAATCAAAGACTCAAGTGAAAAAGATGAAAATGTAGAGGATAAAAATCAGATTAGGCAGTCCGTACATGATGGAGACGAAACCAAACACTCAAGTGCAAAAGATGAAGATGTAGAGGATAAAAATCAGATTAGGCAGTCCGATCACGATGAAGACGAAACCAAAGACTCAAGTTAAAAAGATGAAAATATAGAGCATAGAAATCAGATTAGGCAGTCCGATCACAATGGATATAAAACCAAAGACTCGAGTGAAAAAGATGAATATGTAGAGAATGAAAATCAGATTAGAGAGTCTGATCACGAGGGAGACGAAACCAAAGACTCAAGTGAAAAAGATGAAGATGTAGAGGATAAAAATCAGATTAGGCAGTCTGATCAGGATGGACACGAAACCAAAGACTTCAGTGAAAAAGATGAAGATGTAGAGGATAAAAATCAGATTAGGCAGTCGGATCATGATGGAGATGAAACCAAAGACTTGAGTGAAAAAGATGAAGATACAGAGGATAACATTCAGATTAGGCAGTCTGATCATGATGGAGACGAAACCAAAGAGCCAAGTGAAAAAGATAAAGAGGTAGAGGATAAAAATCAGATTAGGCAGTCCGATTATGATAATGACGAAACAAAAGACTCAAGTGAAAAAGATGAAGATATAGAGGATAAAAATCAGATTAGGCAGTCCGATCATGATGGAGATGAAACCAAGGACTCAAGTGAAAAAGATGAAAATGTAGAGGAAAAAAATCAGATTAGGCAGTCCGATCACGATGAAGACGAAACCAAAGACTCAAGTGAAAAAGATGAAAATATAGAGGATAAAAATCAGATTAGGCAGTCCGATCATAATGGAGATAAAACCAAAGACTCAAGTGAAAAAGATGAATATGTAGAGAATAAAAATCAGATTAGAGAGTCTGATCACGATGGAGACGAAACCAAAGACTCGAGTGAAAAATACGAAGATGTTGAGGATAAAAATCAAATTAGGCAGTCTGATCATGATGGAGACGGAACCAAAAACTCCAGAAAAAAAGATGAACATAAAGGGTATAAAAATCAGATTAGTCAGTCCGATCATGATGGAGACGAAACCAAAGACTCAAGTGAAAAAGATGAAGATATTGAGGATAAAAATCAGATTAGGCAGTCCGATCATAATGGAGACGATACCAAAGACTCAAGTGAAAAAGAGGAAGATATTGAGGATAAAAATCAGATTAGTCAGTCCGATCATGATGAAAACTAAACCAAAGACTCAAGTCAAAAAGATGAACATATAGATTATAAAAATCAGATTAGGCAGTACGATCCCGCTGGATAACAAATCAAAGACTAAAGTGAAAAAGGTGAAGAGGTAGAGGATAAGAATCAGATTAGGCAGTCCGATCATGATGGAGACGAAACCAAAGACTCAAGTGAAAAAGATGAAGATATAGAGGATAAAAATCAGATTAGGCAGTCTGATCAGGATGGAAACGGAACCGCAAACTCGAGAGAAAAACATAAAAATGTAGAGGATAAAAATCAGATGAGGCAGTCCGACCATTATGGAGACGAAGCCAAAGACTAAAGTGAAAAAGATGTAGATGTAGAGGATAAGAATCAGATTAGGCAGTCCGATCATAATGGAGACGAAACCAAAGACTCAAGTAAAAAAGATGAAGATGTAGATGGTAAAAATCAAATTAGGCAGCACGATCATGATGGAGACGAAACCATAGACTCAAGTGAAAAAGATGAAGATTTAGATGATAAAAATCAGATTAAGCAGTACGATCATGATGCAGACGAAACCAAAGACTCAAGTGAAAAAGACGAACATGTAGAATATAAATATCAGATTAGGCAGTCCGATCATTATGGAGACTAAACCAGAGGATCAAGTGAAAAAGATGAAGATGTAGAGGATAAAAATCAAATAAGGCAGTCCGATCATAATGGAGACAAAACAAAAGACTCAAGCGAAAAAGATGAAGACGTAGAGGATAAAAATCAGATTAGGCAGTCGGATCATGATCGAGATGAAACCAAACATTCAAGTGAAAAAGATGAAGATGTAGAGGTTAAAAATCAGATACAGCAGTCCGATAAGGATGGAGATGAAATCAAAGACTCAAGTGAAAAATATGAAGATATAGAGGATAAAAATCAGATTAGGCAGTCCAATCATGATGGAGACAAAACCAAAGACTTAAGTGAAAAACATGAAGATATAGAGGATAAAAATCAGATTAGGCAGTCCAACAATAATGGAGACGAAACCAAAGACTCAAGTGAAAAAGATGAAGATGTAGAGGATAAAAATCAGATTAGTCAGTCGGATCATGATGGAGATGAAACCAAACATTCAAGTGAAAAAGATGAAGACGTAGAGGTTAAAAATCAGATACAGCAGTCCGATAAGGATGGAGATGAAATCAAAGACTCAAGTGAAAAATATGAAGATATAAAGAATAAAAATCAGATTAGGCAGTCCAATCATGATGGAGACAAAACCAAAGACTCAAGTGAAAAAGATCAAGATGTAGATGATAAAAATCCGATTAGGCAGTCCAACAATGATGGAGACGAAACCAAAGACTCAAGTGAAAAAGATCAAGATGTAGAGGATAAAAATCCGATTAGGCAGTCCAACAATAATGGAGACGAAACCAAAGACTCAAGTGAAAAAGATGAAGATGTAGATGATAAAAATCAGATTAGTCAGTCGGATCAAGATGGAGACGGAAAGAAAGACTCTAATGAAAATGATGAAGATGTAGAGGATAAAAATCAGATTAGGCAGTCCGATCATGATGGAGACGAAACCAAAGACTCAAGTGACAAAAAATGAAGACATTGAGGGTAAAAATCAGATTAGGCAGTCCGATCTTGATGGAGACGAAACCAAAGACTCGAATGAGAAAGATGAAAATATAGAGGATAAAAATCAGATTAGGCAGTCCGATCCCGATGGAGACCAAATCAAAGACTCAAGTGAAAAAGTTGAATATGTAAAGTATAAAAATCAGATTAGGCAGTCCTATCAAGATGGAGATGAAACCAAAGACTCAAGTTAAAAAGATGAAGATGTTGATGATAAAAATCAGATTAGGCAGTCTGATCATGATGAATACTAAACCAAAAACTCAAGTGAAAAAGATGAACATGTAGAGGATAAAAATCAGATTAGGAAGTCTGATCAGAATGGAAATGAAACAAAAGACTCAAGAAAAAAAGATGAAGATATAGAGGATAAAAATCAGATTAGGCAGTCCGATCATAATGGAGAAGAAACCAAAGAATCAAGTAAAAAAGGTGAATATGTAGAGGTTAAAAATCAAATTAGGCAGACCGATCATGATGGAGACGAAACCATAGACTCAAGTGAAAAAGATGAAGATGTAGAGGATAAAAATCAGATTAAGCAGTACGATCATGATGCAGACGAAACCAAAGACTCAAGTGAAAAAGAAGAATATTTAGAAGATAAATATCAGATTAGGCAGTCCGATCAATATGGAGACGAAACCAGAGGATCAAGTGAAAAAGATGAAGATGAAGAGGATAAAAATCAAATTAGGCAGTCCGATCATGATGGAGACAAAACAAAAGACTCAAGCGAAAAAGATGAATACGTAGAGGATAAAAATCAGATTAGGCAGTCGGATCATGATGGAGATGAAACCAAACATTCAAGTGAAAAAGATGAAGATGTAGAGGTTAAAAATCAGAAACAGCAGTCCGATAAGGATGGAGATGAAATCAAAGACTCAAGTGAAAAATATGAAGATATAAAGAATAAAAATCAGATTAGGCAGTCCAATCATGATGGAGACAAAACCAAAGACTCAAGTGAAAAAGATCAAGATGTAGAGGATAAAAATCCGATTAGGCAGTCCAACAATAATGGAGACGAAACCGAAGACTCAAGTGAAAAAGATGAAGATGTAGATGATAAAAATCAGATTAGTCAGTCAGATCAAGATGGAGACGGAAAGAAAGACTCGAGTGAAAAGGATGAATATGTAGATGATAAAAATCAGATTGGGCATTCCGATCATGATGGAGACGAAACGAAGGACTCTAGTGAAAAAGATGAAGATGTAGAGGATAAAAATCCGATTAGGCAGTCCGATCATGATGGAGATAAAACCATCGTTGGTTTCGTCACAGGTGAAGAAGATAAAGATGTAGAGGATATGAAAGTAATTCTTCTTGTTGTAATTGTTGTATTCAGCCTACTCCTTTCTTTGGCAATTTTGGGATACTGTTTTTTTAAGAATCGTTCAAGAGACCGAGTTATCCCTGAACCAGGTTGGTCCTTTGAGAAAAATCCTGTGAAATTCGTCTGATAAAAACTTGTATCTTTTTATGGGATTTGGTTGATATTGGCAGCAGGTCCTCCGCATCTTTTCAGCCAATCGTTATATGTGCCAAATATTTCAAAAATGAGAATTGCACATTAATCTGCACCCTAACTATTCACTAGTAGCTACATTGTTATAGCAAAGGAACATAAGCTAAAAGCGAACATTACCCAAAGTAACCAAAAAACGTGTTTTAAAAAAACTTTCAAGTGAGAAAGATTTTTCGTTGAAAGTTTGTTCAAGGATACTACTACTAACTAATCACCGCAGCACCAAGCCACCTGAGGCTAATACATCTACGCACGCTCCTCCTTCATCCCAGACTCTTCAAAGCCTCCCTCTTTACATCCTCCCAAGAAGATGAGGTTTATCACAACTAATATATATATATATATATATATATATATATATATATATATATTTATCTTCACAAAGGTTTATTGCCAAAATAAACTTTCGACGATTTTGCAAAATAGCTCAAAACTTCTTTTAAATTGAGGACCTAAGTAAAAAGTGCATCATTTGTATTATCATGGTCAAAAACCTTTATCTGGAGGTTTTGAGCCTTCCATATTTAAAAAAAATCGATTTTTTGAAAGGCTATATTGAACTGTTTCTTTTTTCTTTTCTTTTTCTGGCAAGGAAAGCTGGATTCTGTAAGGTTGTAGAGAGATGTTTAAATGTACACAAAGATTTTGCGTGAAATGCTGCTTCCCAATTATTAATTTTTGGATTATAAACCAAGACTACCATTACTAACCATGATTAGTCTTAACGGAAAAATATTATTTTGAAAACAAATTTATGGGCATTTCAAAACATAGAGTGGAAACTCTAAAAAATTGTGTCGGATCGAAAAAAGTACACGATTGGAATCGCCATGGCCAAAAACATACATGAAACTTACAGTTCCCAGGCTTGAACAGCATGGAAAATCACTTTTTTTTCATTGGAAGCACTTCTATGGCTTTATTTTTTTCTTTCTTTTCTCCGCTGCTAGCGGGGGACTTGAACATCACAGAGAACTGTTCAAGGCCTCATTCAAAAGGAAATTGCTACATCTGCTCACTTTTGTAATTAGTCAAACAAAATATTAAAAATAAAATCTATTTTTTGACAAAAAAACTGTATCTACTCATACAAGATGATGAGTGACGTCATAATCGTAGCTTAGCCAAAAATGAAATTAAAAGTAAAATATAATTATGTGATGACGTAAGCTGCAACTGAGGTTCGGTCTTTACTATATTTAGCCTGTCTGCGATCTTTATGGAAAATGGTCCAAATTCACAAAAGTGAGGGATGAAAAGATTCTATCGATTTTTTTTAACTAAAGAGTCCAAAATTGGACATTTTTGAAGCTGGATGCAATAATTTTAGTAAAATATTTTGTAAAATATTTTGGAGGAGAACAAATTAGGGAACTAAAACCAATTATGCATAATACATGGAAAAATTGCAAAAATATTTACATTCAGGGAGGAGAGGATTATGAGCCTAATACTATTAAATTACTAAAAGCGAATTGTTTCTGATTGGCAACTTTAAAGTTGATAAGTCATATTTCCAAAACCAGTAGAAAAAATTTCAATGATGAAACTAAAACAGTAAAATACCGACTTTGGGGGGGGGGGATTCAAAATTTTAAAGTAAGTCAAAAACAAATTTTCTGCTCAACCTACAGAATTCAATTTCCGCTTTTTTTAATCTTTTTTCCTGTTGTGTTTATCTATTTAGATGTTTGGCACCCACAGAAACAGATATTGGCGAAACTTTTTTTTATAAAGCAGGCAGCTTTTCAAAACATTCGAACAAATTTGTATGTGTTTCTTTAGACGTTCGGTGCCGACAGTAACAAAGACTTTGGTGGTAACTTGTTCTATAAAACAGATAGCTTTTCAAGACAACCGAACTCAATACATAACAGATTTTATTTGAAGCAATGATATCACGCCACAATTTTCTGTTATTCTTGCAAAAGAGCAGTTTCAATAGAAACGTAAAACTAAAAAAAAAATTAGTGCTTAAACCTGCTGTGCATCGAGTTGGGATGCCTGAAAAACTTTTTTTCTTTATGAATATAGGAATGGCATGGAAGTAGCAAAAATAGGAATTTATAAAATTGAGACTAAAGCCACTACTACTAACAACTCACCGCAGCACCAAGCCACCTGAGGCCAACACAGCTACGCACGCTCCTCCTCCATCAAAATCTACTCAAAGCCTCTCTTTTTACACCCTCCCACGAAGTTCCCATTTCATTCAAATCTTTCTTTCCTTATAAAATTTTCTCCCATTTCCTTATAAAGACAAATAAAAACATAAAATAGAAATCACATGTAAACTAGATACATCGTAACACATCAAAAATAAAAGACACTAAAACAAAAGAAAAAAACATAAAGTAGGAGAAAAAAAACTCACAACTTGCAGAATCTAATAACGAAATATGGAATATTGACGCAAGCAGTCTTTATTGTTATTATTATTTATTGTTATTAATGAACCACAGTCTTGAGCAAATGCGATAGTGGATCGTCAATTTTTCAATTAGAAGTGGTTTCCAAACTTGAAGTTAGACATAGCAACAGGTGTCAGCGAAAATAGCAGGTACTTAAAGGTGAGGTTGTTTCAATGAGGAACCTCACCATCCTTCTCTCTATTCTTTTTACCAGTTGTTACAAAGTTTCTTAAAGTGAGGATATTAAGACTTCTTCAGGGCCTGGTTTTTAATTTTTAATCATAAGAATAAAAACCGGACATATTTATTTCAATTTTTTCATCAAGACCAGTTTTTAACTTCCTGCCACAAGTCCTTGGGCCAAAAGGAATCTTATAAAACAAATTCGGCTTTTCCAGGTTGGCTCAAATCATATCCTCAATTCCTTGGGCTGAAGAAACCCCGATGTATCAGGGAAAATAGAAAAATGTTATTTCCTTATAAATCCATCCTCGAAAAAGGGCCAAAAACCTTATTTCTCGGCCAATTCGTATAAAAGGGGTGATGATAAAACTTTGGAGGCTTCGTTGGAACGCATATTGAAAGTTCTAGCGCTTCTTTCAAAGGGCCGGAAGTGATTGGAGGGTAGTCAGTCTCTTTCCTGTAGCTCTGTGTAATAGTCCTGAAACATGTAAATTACTAATTGTTCATAGATAAGGTTTAATAGAAAAAAGGTGGTCTGAATTTTAGTTGTTTGATCAGCTAGGAAATGTTAGGGATCGTTTGCTAGGCCATGATTCCCAGTTTCCCAAGGATACATTCTGGAAGTAAATGTCGTAGCTGGGTAAATCTAAAGATCCAATGTAGATCCCAGCTTTCAAATTATCTGCAATATCTCCGAGATCGAGTTAGAAGTTTCAGATACTCTCATGAAAAGGTAGGAGGAGGGCCGAGGAGACTTGAAATTATACGTTGGGAAAAGAGAGTAAAGAAGTTTTAGTTTCCCGCCTACCAAAATATTAATTAATTTAAGACCATACGGAACTTAGCATCTGAGCACTTCTAATTACCAAGGTAAATCAAAAGGTGCTATGTGTTTCCAGGTCATAAAGATGGCGGAACTGCAATAGCTCGGGGTCAGGTTTGGAAATCAAGCAGAAATTTTCAGAGTGTGCTGGGGGGAGGGGGGGGGGATGGAAGGTAAATTAAGACTTGAGGAAGAAGAGAGAGCTAAAACAAAAGACCCTATGTGCACCCAGGCTATCAGAATAACAGTATTTATTTACTTTTTTTTCTTCAATATACCACGAATGGTTTGAGGGGTGGGGTTGAAACTTTCAGGCAATGTTAGGAAAGGATAGGCAGGGAAGGAAGGGCAGGACAGTTAGTCAGTATAGTCTTAACCATTATTAGCAATATTGCAGCTAAATAGAAATAAGAAGAAGACTGATTGCAGTAGTTTAAGAATAAGAATATGTAACCTATCGTCTCAACAAGAAGGTATTTCAATATAAGGAACAAAATTAACACATTCAAAACGTAGAAATTCTCAGTCAGTCCAATGGTAAGCATTACTAGCAAACGTATGCTAAATTTTTTACAGGAGAAAGAACGATTACAGTAGTTAAAGAATTTGAACATACAGCTTATCGTGTCAGCAAAACGACATGAATCTTCACGATATCGAACTAATGAACACGTTGAAAGCGGTGAAGTTCCTAGTCAGTACAATAATTACATTAAAAAACTTAAGAAACTGAACATTTCCTAAGGTTAGTGTAGATAAGTGCTGATTTGAAGTATAAATAAAAGTTAAATAAAGTGAACTTACTCTGCAGCAGGTTTCAGACTGATGTCTATTTCTGCACAGCCCGAATCGTGATCTAATAATATCTCGACACTGCTTGAGCGATTATGTTTCTTCTTCTTTGAAACTTGTTCAGGAATAAGTATGTTTTCATACTGGGAACCAGGAGAAAAAATTTCAGATGCCTCGATACCTTGCGTTTTCTCAGGCACTATTTGCACCAAGCAATCACAACCTTAATAAGAGAGACCATATTAACAATATTCAAAGCTTTACAATAAACTGCATAAGAAGATATTGTTTTAAGATACAAATCTCGTTACTGTACAGAAGATGTTCAAATCAAAACATTTTCATAGTACTGTGATTGTCTCTCTAAAAACACAAAAAGTAGCTACAAACCTAAGCGCGTAGAATGCAGATCTTTCAAGAGGGGTATTCCCGGACAAAGAGGTTCAATGCTTCAAAAGATGCTCGTTCTAAGTCTAAATGTCGTGGTCTGGCACAGTTTTCAATTTTACCAGAACCTTTCTGTAGGTGTATATCACTATATCTAGGAGAAGAGGGGTTTAACTTGATAATTTTTCAGAATTTATTTTTTGCACTGCTTCGGAAATTAGAATAAAAATTTAGCAGTCTAAGAGCACACAATTTTGAACATAAAATCTAAAGTACTATCAAAACCATTCTAAGCAATGGTCTTTATTCAAATGTTTCTCCGCTGCCAGGTACTTATTTTAATTCAAATTATTACCCAAAAAAGTAATCTTTCAGAAACATGGAAAAAAAGTTCCAATCCCCTCAACTTCTAGTCTTTAATGGTGGTAGTCCTTAGAGTAGGGCTGCCACAGGTTCAAGTGGCTAAAAATAGGGACTTTGGGGCCTCTTTTTTTTTATCAAAAAGGGACCCCTCAAGGAACCATTCTGGACGCAAAAGCGAACTCAAAACTCAGTTTTAAGAATGCTTTTGAAAGAAAAAGCAGTGACACAACAAGAAACGAAACTTGATTAAGGAAAAAAAATAAATTGGGAATGATTATATGCAGACATCTCTCCATGACCAGTTGCCAAGTAATAATTAAGAAACAGACCGCCCGAGAATCATCATGCAACTGAAGGAGCTTTTTCTTCTTTTTTTCTGAACGCTTTACTTTCGAATACAAAAATCAGGTACAAAAATATGATGAAAGAGATAAAGGCATGGTACCTAAAAGACACAACCTATTTGCTTTTATTTTTTGCACTGCCTTCTGCTGGAACAGAGATGTGATCAGCAACTGTTTCTTTTACTCTAACTGCTGCTGGGCGGTTTCAAGAGTAGCAACTACCTTTTTTTGTTCAGTAAGCATCAACAGAGTCCCATCTATCATGGCCTGCGCTAGCTGTATCTCAACCATGCCCTTCTTTGACTGTGAAACTTCATCGGGATTCAGAAAACTTATCGCTTTAAACAACTGTAAAAATTCTCCGCCGAGTATTTGCTTAAGGACATATAGTTCCCGGCCGCAGAATAATACTTCTGAACATGCTGCATGGACGTGCATTTTGGAAGCTCGTGTACTGACTCGCGATAGTCGAGTATCTTGTCACTTACAACTGTCTGTAGCAGTGACACAGAGCTCTTTTCATTTTCGAATGGCTGAAGCGTTAGTTCATCCCCAAGTCTTTCGGTTGCTTCGGGTTTTAAAACTTGTTCAGCCAATGTCAAGACCAGGAGATTCAGCTCCGTATAGACTTCATGCACTAGGGCTCTTCCCGTTGAAACTTTTCGGTGAAATGTGTGAAGAGGTTCGAACTATCAACAACAAACTGACACTTTCATGGTCGGTTGTTTGATCAGCCGGATGAACTCTTTGTACGCGTTTGATTTCACAAGACTATGGTTTTTCGGTGGAATATAGACAACGAAGCACTCAAACAGAGCTGGTATCTGTTCCCTTAGCCTGGAAGCGGCAATTCCTATTATTAACCATCTGGTGGGTACGTGTTTCAAAAAGTGAGACTTCGGAACGCCAGTTTTTCTTGAATCATCCCGTAGTCTTCTTGTCTAGACGACCAGCCACTAAAAAAGTAGTTCCCTTTGATGACCAGATAGGAAAAATTTTCCCCAATTTAATGCAAACCCTTACGAAAAGAGTTGTGTACCAAATGCATCACGCAGGTGTCAATCAGTTGGAAAAGTTTTTTGTTCACGTTCGGACCATCACAACTTAATGCTAGTAGTTTAGAGATAGATAAACCATTGTCATCAAATGTTCTGACTTCATCTTTAGCTGTGACATGTCCAATAAACTCAGTTTTCAGATGTTTTTCTACCACTTGTTTAATCTTTTCGGACCAGAATCGGATCCGCATTTGAAGCTCTTTCTTACTTTCTGACTTTGTGGTTTTGTCAAACTCGACAACATAATAACTGTTACCGACTTCATTCAAGGGTCATCTTTCGGAAATGGGGCCCAAGAACTTCGGTTAAAAAATAAGTGAACTTAATTCGCCTGAAGGTGAAGTTTTTGACCACTGTATCTCTGGAAATTTTCCAAATACATCTGCAATTCCATCTGCGGATTTCCCGGAATAGTCAGACTCAATCATCTTCAGAGCCCATGTAATTTCTGCAACCATTATTTTATCCCCCACTACATAAGAATCTAGGTGCATTGGCAGTTTTGCCAGTTCACCGCTCTCCATGGAAGATGCTGCCGAGAGACGAAGCTGATTCGGCGTGAGCTTGATGGTAATATAGCTTCTTATGTTCAGCAGTTCTGGCATGCTACAGTAAAGCGCAGGAGCCCTTATAGTAGACAAGCGATGTATCACAGATAGAACAGTAGAAATAGAACAGATCTCCCGGAACGGCTCTACACCACTCTTTCATTTGGTGTACCATCGCACCTTTCTCTTCTAACCAAGTCTCCCAGAATTTGCACTTTCCTATTCTAATTCAAACTGAAACTTCAAACCCTAAACCTTTTAAAAGAAAAGAATATAGTAGAAAATATATAGGCTATTACCAAAAATATATGCAAATAAAAAACGGCGCTAGGAAGCAGCCTAATAGTTCGAGAAATGTGTGTAAGCTCAAAATCATGCAAGAAACCTGGTTTTAACACCACCTCCTTTGTATTTTGTACTTGAAGCCATTTAGTAATTTATTTATTTTTCCACTGTGTGTAACAAATTGACACTCAGAAAAGACCTTTATAGGTAATTAACAAAACCAACTGAACCCTGCCGCCTCCTAGCCTATTGACTCCAGAGCCCAAAAGAGTCACTTCTTTTCGTTACTAGTATGTCTGCTCTGTCCTGATAATAACGCTGTAGCCTATAACAGCAAGTTTTGTCTTTCTAAGACAAGCAAAAACAGGTTCCAAAAGTCTCAATAGAAACAAAAATACTGAAAACCGTATGCTCACAGGTATTGGCAGCCTTAAGGATATAGAGCTTTAAACCAAAGCAAGCAAACCGGACTTTGAGGACCTTTATCAATTTAAGTGATCAATAGGGACTTTCACTCGATTTTAGGGACTTTGCGGCAGCCATGTTAGAGTGATTACTTAAAAGAACATTTTCCAAAAAATGAGTTTTTCAAGAAAAAAGTAAAGAACTCCATTAAACCAAAAATGAACAAAAATATAATCAAATAATCTACCTAGCATACAACTACCACAAATCAGTATCAATAAATAAATGAAACCCAAAACGAACAGAAACTAAAATAAATAACTGAGTCAAACTCAAAACGAGCAGAAATTAATATGAGTAAGGTTCCAAACCCCTATGCTTTCTAAAAGCCAGAATATAATTTCCACTTTAATGAAAAAAATTCAAATGAATTTACTGAAAAAAATGTACATTGTCAGTTTAATATACATATGCTGATATTCATTCCTTAAAATCTTAATTCATTTTTGATTTCTTAAAGTTATAAAAGTGAAAAAATTTATAAAGAATCTATTTTTGTTCATTTTTGGTTTAATGGAGTTCTTTACTTTTTTTTTGCTGAATGGATGTGTTTGGGGAAATGGTGGGCGTGGAAGGGGTGTTAGTTGCCTTCCAGTCACTTCCGACTACTAAAAAGGGAACTAGCACTTTGAATTTCCAATCGAATGGGCCTTTTTTCAATTTTCTACGACAAAGCTTTCAATAAAAAACCTTATTAGCCCCCAGGGAATAACTTACAACATTAGCCCTGAGGGCTGTGGGTGGGGCGTCATCCTCAAAGACCTAATTTTCAGAACTTTAACTACGGTGAACAAAATGGCTATCTGACAATTTTGATTGGATGATTCTGGGGAAATGGTTGGTTTAAGAGGGGGGTTAGTTGCACTCCTATCACTTTTGACTATTGAAAAGGGCACTAATCCTCTCAATTTCCAACTGAATGAGCCCCTTTTGAAGTTTCTATGAAAATGTTATCTATAAGAACCTTATATGCCCCGAGGGGATGACTAATAACCTTTGCCCTGAGGGCTCTGGGGGGTTTGTCATCCTTAAAGACGTAAATTCCAGAACTTTCAACTACGTTAAAAAAATGGCTATATCAAAATTTTAATTGTGTGTTTGGGGTAATGGTGGGTGTGAGAGGAGGTTAGTTGCCCTCAAATCATTTTCTACTATTAAAAAAGGCACTAGCCATTTCAATTTCCAATCAAATGAGCCCTTTTTGAAGTTTCTAAGACAAAGCTTTCTATAAAAATCTTATATGCCCCCAGGGCATAACTTACAGCCCTTGCCTTGAGGGCTGTGAGGGGTCCACCTTAAAGACCTAATTTCCAAAACTTTCAACTACGTTGAACAAAATGGCTATCTAAAACTTTTTATTGGATGTGTTTGGGGAAAAGGTTGGCGTCAGAGGGGGGTTAGTTGTCCTCTAATCACTTTCGACTATTAAAAAGGGCACTAGCCATTTCAATTTCCAATCGAATGAGCATTTATTCAAGTTTCTTTGAAAATAGAAACTTATACATTATATGCCCCCAGGGCATAAATTATAACCCTTGCCTTGAAGACTGTGGAAGGAGTGTCCTGCTCAAAAACATAATTTCCAGAACTCTCAACTGCGCTGAACAAAATGGTTATTTCAAAATTTTTATTGGATGCGTTTGGGGAAATGGTGGGCATGGAAGGGGTGTTAGTTGCCTTCATATGACTTTGGACTATAAAAAAGAGTACTAATCATTTTAATTTTCAATCGAATGAGCCCTTTTTGAAGTTTCTACAAGAACGCTTTCTATAAAAACCTTATATGCCCCCAGGGTATAACTTACAACCCTTACCCTGAGGGCTGTGCGGAGAGGGGGGGTTGTCATCCTCAAAGACCTAATTTCCAGAAGTTTCAACTACGTTGAACAAAATAGCTGTCTCAAAATTTTTATTGGATGTGTTTGGGGAAAAGATGATCATGAGAGGGGGGTTAGTTGCCATCTAATCACTTTCGACTATTAAAAAGGGCACTAGCCCTTGGAATTTCCAATCGAATGAGTGCTTTTTGAAGTTTCTACGACAAAGATTTCTGTAAAAACCTTATATGCCCCCAGGATGAAGTTTACAACCCTTCCCATATGAGCTGTGGGGGGAGTGTCTTTCATAAATATGCCTTTTACATTTAAAAATGAACTACATAGAGGCAACCTACTCATCCAAAATTTTTATTCAATGTGTTTGTGGGTATGTTGGATATGAAAGGGGTGTTAGTTACCTTCCAATCACTTTCAACTATTAAAAAGGGCACTGGCCTTTTCAATTTCCAATCCAATGAGCCCTTTTCGAAGTTTCTACGACAACTCCTTCGATACGAAGTGCCCTGGTCTAGAGAGAAAAGAAAAAATAATACATTTTGCCAACACCGTTCTTTACTTAGGCATTGCTATTGCGCTGCCTATGATTTCCTGTTTGGAAACTGTACTGGTATAGGGAACTAAACAGTAATAGGTAACTTGTATAGCGATCTATCAAAGCACACGAAACTGGAATAAGGAAGTCCAATGGTACTGGTAAATCGTAAGGACAAATCTACTGGCATAGGAAACTTATATTAGAGTTTGTACTGGCATTTGAAAATTATATAGGAAAATATACTTGTATACGAAACTTATATTAGGAACTATAATAGTACAGAAAACTTATATAGGCAATTGTACTCACATAATAAACCTATATAATAAAGAAAGAACTCTTGCCTATACTAACTTGTATAGGCAACTTAACTACAGCATAAGATTGTATAGTTTTATTTATTACATAAAGGATCGATATAGTTCATCATAAATGGTATTAGTCAAGAGTATCTTGTGTAGTAGTCATTAATAGAAATTTTGTTTAGACTTTAAATTGACAGATGTGTAAAAATTTATGCGCAAGTAAAATTAAAAATGTTTGCGTACAAATGTTTTTTTGTACGCAAAAAGTCAATTTCTTTTTCTTTTAATAGAGGGCTGTGGGGGGAGTGTCATCCGTGGGGGAGGGTGATTCTCCCTCCAATTACTTTCGACTATTAAAAAGGGCAATATCCCACTCAATTTTCAATCGAATGAGCCCTTTTTGAGGTGTTTACGACAACGGTTTCTATAAAAACCTTATAGGCCCCCAGGACATAACCTACAGCCTTAGCCCTGAGGGCAGTGGGGAGAGGGGGGCTATCATACTCAAAAACATAATTTACGGACCCTTCAACTACGTTCAACAAAATGGCTGTATCAAAATGTTGATAGGAAGTGTCAGGGAAAATAATAGGCGTGTGAGGGGGATTAGTTGCCCTCCAATCGCTTTTCACTATTAAAAAGAGCACTAGCCCTTTCAATTAACAATCGAATGAGCCCTTTTTGAAGTTTCTACGACAACACTTTCTATAAAAACCTTATATGTTCCCACGGTATAACTTATAACCCTTGCCCTGAAGACTGTGGGGAATTGTCATCCTCAAAAACATACTTTCCAGACCTTTCAACTACGTTGAACAAAATACCTATCTCAAACTTTCGATTGGTCGTGTATGGGGAAATGGTGGGCGCGAGAGGGGGGTTAGTTGCCCCCAAATCACTTTTGACTATTAAAAAGGGCACTAGCCTTTACAATTTCCAATCGAATGAGCCTTTCTTGAAGTTTCTACTACAACGCTTTGTTTTAAAACCTTATATGCCACCAGGGCATAACTTACAACCCTTGCACTGAGAGCTGTGGGGGGAGTTGTTATCCTCAAAGACCTAATTTTCAGAACTTTCATCTACGTTGAACAAAATGGCAAAACGGGGCAAAATGCCCCGTGGTACCACAGTTATAGCAAGTTAGTTCTCCTTGCGCTGTGTTAAAGTGCCTATTTTTATTATACTCTCTATATTGAAATATGTCTGTCTCATCAACTTCCTCTCTTATTTTGGTCTACCTATTTACCATTTCCGCCATTTTTTCGCTTGTTTTTGGGTTCTTTTCTTTCAAATATATCTTCAATTCTCTGTGGGTATTTTCTAAAAATTGTTCCATTACTGTTTTATCTATTATTTCCTTTATCTTTTCTTTTATTTCTTCCGGGTCTTCTAACATTCTATAGTTTTCTAACTCTACCCATTTTAAACACATATCTTTCAATTTGTACCCGAATTCTTTATAAGTTTCGTTGTCTCGTTTTCTTTCGCTTCTAAATCTCCTTTGAAAGTGCTCGGGGGTGAGTTGAAACTTTTTAAAAATGGCTTGTTTTAGTCTTTCAAAATCTTTTGAGTAGTGCATTGGTAATGCTTTATATGCAATTTGTGCGTTGTAGTTAAGGAGGGGCTGTATTCTTGTCACCCAATTTTCTCTCGGTAATCCGCTTAATTCCGCCGTTTTTCAACATTTTATATGTAGAAATGTACATCTTCATTTTCTTTCATTGGTTTAAGGTTTACTGCCTGCATTACCTCTACTGTAGGCGATTTCTGATGTTCTTGGATATTTCTCCTTGCAATCATTTGCATAAATTCTGTTCTATCCTCTTTTTCTGGCTCTGCCTTTCGTTCTCTGGCTATTCTATCAGCCTCTTCCTTTCGTTCTGTATCCAGATATTCTATCGGCCTCTTTCTTTTGTTCTCTATCTATTCTAATATTCTCTTCTCTCTGCTCTCTAGCTATCCTCTCTTTCTCTCTTCCTTGTCTATCTTTCTCTGCTTCTTTCTTCATAAAATTTAATAGTTGTTGTGTCATATCTATTTGAGTGCTTTTTCGCGAGCCCCTGCTGAAAATTGAGCTTCTACTACTGGTGCTACTTGGCCTACTATGAATCTCTCTGTTTTGATATCCTCTTTATTGGTTTTCTAATTCTGTTCGTTCTATAATTATATTTTCTTTTACCCTAAACTCCCCTACATTTTGTACTTCATCTGAAGGGTGAGTTGGTTTTGTTTTATTCGTACTTTCATATAGTGAGTTTTCTTTATGTATTATTGCCACTGTTTCTTTTGTCTTGGTTTCTCTATCTGGGAATAATTCTTGCTTAATTTGCCTTAAACTCTTTTCTTCTTCCATGGTTTGTACCGGAGATCGCTCAATTACTGATTTTGTTTTGAAGGTTTCCCCTCCACAAGTCTCAGAAATCTCTTCTATTTCATCCCCTGAGTTATAAAAGGTTCTATCTGATGGCGTTTTTCTTAGGGTGTTTCCAACGGGAGTTGCATATAATTGGGATGCGTCTGAATACGATTTTTGTTTTACCACGGTAGATCTTGTCTGAATTCTTAGTTTGTCCGCCATTATTCAGTTTACTTAACGTCTTCCGTCCAAATGAAAATACTTTTATCAATGTCTCTTTTTATCCTTTCGTGAAAAATTGTTTCCTTTTAATTTGCCGATTCTACGTGGGTGGCGCAGCCTCCCTTGTCTCACAAGTTAATTATTCGCATGATCTATTGATTCTTAAATTTTATTACTTATTGTTATCCAACTAGGTACAGCCCAGATAGAAAAAATTCTCTTTGCGATTTTTTATATATGTAACCACAATAGGCTACTCTTGTAGGCTAAATTACTTGTCTCTTCGAAAAGGCGGAATTCTTTTACCATCAGGTTTACTGATAAGACCTTTTGTTGCTGGCACCAATGTTCGTGGTGTTTAGCCACCAGTGTTATACCGGGAGGCCACAACGCCACTGGCGTGGTAATATACGGGTGTCACCACTTATTGGAGGGGAAAGCCCCGGCCCCAAAATATAATGTGATGCCGCGTCTACCACACCGGTTCTGCAAATATCGGGTTTGGCACTACC